>NC_091489.1:10874945-11174945 GCF_947461875.1 Haliaeetus albicilla | reverse complement strand
ACATAACCATCCACGAACAAGTGTCCTACCCCTTAAACATCAGACACACAGAGCCATCAGCACCCACCGCTGGTACACGAGGAAGGGGGACAAAAAGACGCTTGGTTCTTCTGTGAACGTAAGGCAGCCTCCCTTACAATTACCATAGCCAACAGTTATTTTAAAGGCAGCTTTGGCCACCATCATATTCTATTCTAAGTGCAGAAGATGCATCTTCAAAAATAACTTGTAGCTACATATAGATCAGTGCTAACAAACTATCTAACATCCAAAGCAGAAAATAATAAATGCTAATTGGACAATGGAAAGAAGTCTTACTTTCTTTTCCTAGTATCACAAGTCACAAAAGTGAGATTACGGGGGGGGGGGGGGGCAGCGGGGGACAAAGGGAAGAACCAACAACTCTTTTGCTTTCACTAATCAAGCATTTATGGCTTACAACAACTACAGCTTATAGTACATTCATGAAAAGTTTTCCTTCTGACCACTGAAGGAAAACATATTTCCAATATAATCAGTAACAGACAGGGATCTCTGTTCGAAGTGTTTTATCCTTCATCTTCTCAGTTTGAACTCCCCAAAGGGGGAGTAGATACTTTCATAATTACTTTTTGCCCATCTGTGAAATCCTGCAGCACACACCCTTTTTTTGCACAAGCAACAAACAGAAATCCAATCTGCTGTTAATTGATTTTGATTGCTCTACAGAAAAATTATGATTTTCTGCAGTTCTCCTGTATCCTTCACATGGTACGCTGGTAGCTTCCCAATTACAAGTCATTAAGAAAAAAATTACATAGCTTGTTCTGCTCATAAAAACAGGCGTAGATGGGCACCACACAGCCCTGAGCAGCCATAAAACTTCTTACGTCTTATAGCAGTCTCGTAAGAGTAACTTTAGATCAAAGCTCAGGTTTTCAATAACCAATCGCTGTATTAACAGTGCCACCTTTATGGCTTTCTAGCTGCTTCCCAGTTCTCCAAAGCAAGATAACTACTAAAGCAGCAATGACTACAAAAAAAGACAATATGTTCAGTCCCACAGGCTGCTAAAGACTAAAGTTTACATTTGTATCCAAATATTTAGACACATTTTTACTAGTACCTCTCTTTGTTAAGTCCTGACCTCTGGAATATTCTGGCATTCCAAATGATAATTTTCTTCTAAGTTATAACAAAATATAAGATTTAGCCATGTATCTTAACCATCACTTTTAGAAGATGAATGTTTTTAAATAACCACGATATCCCAACAGCTTGGTGATCTGTTCCAAAAAGATGACGAAAAACATGCTGAAAAAGACAGAGAGAGAATTGCCCAGGTGAGCACAGAGAGAAAGAGATCTTTACACTGACATTATACATATCTCTTCTTTTATTTACAAGAATAAACTGTTTTCAGTGTTCTTATTTAAAAATGCACAGGAATAATATGCACTCAAAAATGTTATGACATATTAAGTCACTTAAAAATTTTCACCCACTAGAAATGTTTTTTATATTTTCTTTATTAAGAGTAAAAATATTAAATGCATATTTGCATGCTCTCTCTAATTAAAGTGACAGATTTCCTGTATTGCAGGTGATGAACTGACAGAGTAGCAAGAAACAGAGTAACAGCCCATTTTCTATGACAAAAGAAAGGAAAGTGGAGATCCTAAACCTTGTCTGGTTCTGCTCTCTGTAGCCTCAAAACCCAGACAGACCCCTAGCTACCCCAAATATTAATAAGTTATAAGGTAACACTTCTGCTGTACTCCAGTCACTCATACTGTGAAGAACATCCCCGTGCTAAAGAAATCTTCCCAGCAAAAAACTACTCAGTTTTCCATTCTAAGTATCAAAATTAGCATTCTCCTTTCCAGATATCTACGAAAAATGGAAGCATAGCTTACGATATTTTTTTCAACAGTCCTGACAACTAGCCTTTAATTTGCTGTCATCTCTACTTCAGGAAACTTCAGCCCTTTCATTAAGAAATCCCTCCCACAGGTTTACTTGTAGGGAATGGTTCAGATCTGAGCTATGTAGTTCAGTAATTAACTTGAAGAAATTGCACATCCAGATCCAAACCAGTGTATTATTTAGAAAAGATGAATTATTTAAGATCAATCTTCACTTGCTATTTTTAATTTAACACAGAAGCCTTTTAGCTTTGTGACTGTTAGAATATACATCACTTTCTCATTAACAGAGAAGAAACTTAAAGCAGTTGTAACAGGAGATTTACAATCATCTGCCCTAACCAAAACAACAGAACTTACTGTACAATTTGTTCATCCAAGGAAAACCTCAAATACAGCTATGTTTCCTCAGACATCCTATAAAACCATAGTACTTGCATACATATATGCATACAAACTGTCTGCAAGCTATCCCCAAACTCAAAGCCCTTAGAGGTGATGACTACACGCTTATAATCAAATAAAGTTACATCCAGAGGTTTCAAAATAACAGCAGAAAACGTAAACCAGCACTACAGAATTCGAGATGGAAAACCACAAACACTTCTGTTTTATAAATGGCACTTCCAACAGTTAAGAGGAAGACTGCCTCAAAAAGAGGAGGTCTAAGAAACAAACTAGTCAAACACCAATGGGATCCAGATTCAAACCCACATCCTACGTAAACCAACATATCAAATCACCACCCACCAAAGAGCTACAGGTTTTAATGTATGAAACATTTAAAAAACACACTGTTAGGTTTCAGATATCGAAGGAAAATCTTTTGACAACAGGAGCATTTTGCGTTTAAGAGAGAAAAGAGAGCCTTTGAAGCTAAGGAAGAGAGCATCCAGTCTCTGGACATAGACCAATTTCCTATCAAGGTTTTAACAACTCGCTTCTGCGCCTCCAAAGCCTCCACTCTCCCCCTGCTAAAATGAGGGTACCTCCTTACCCACCCCAGCATCCGTCAGAGCCTCAGAAGACTCAAACGTACAACAGCCAAAAAACCCCCATGTTTTTCCAATAACCTTCAGATCTGTTACATGAACGTTTTGCTAGAGGAAATGCCTGAGCAAGTAGCCTTAGACAACTGTTTTACATTAAGGAGGAAGCACATTAATTTACTGCACGAGTACTACCGCGATGCACTTTTAGGAGGTACAGTATTGCAGCCACAGTTGCCATTTTCAGCGTCTGAGAATAAACACAAAAGCTGCCAGCACTAGGTTGCATAAGAGCACTTTAAGCACATGGTTATTTACAAAAGCAGAGGTAATTATAATGCAGGAGGTGGATTCCAAACAAACAGACTTGACTAACACTGTCAAAAAAAAAAACCAAACCCACGAGATCTACAATTACTATTACTTAATTGTAGGACAGCTGACACGAACAGCCTCAGTCGCTCACTGTACTACCAATATACGGCCAAAAAACCAGTTGGAAAAACGTGCCGTTTAAAAATGCAAGCTGATGTTAGAAGCTGCGCGTAGAGGAGAAAACAGGCGCACACCGTTTCTCTCGACACCTTACCTGATCTGGACTTAATGATGTCGCTGAACTCGCTGTGTCCCCCGCCAGGTCCTTCCTCCTGGTCCGACACGCGGGCCATGCTCGCCGGCTGGGGAACGCCACGGGTGCAGCCTAAATCCGCGGGGAGAGGGTTCCCATGGAGGGCCCCGGCTCAGCACCAGCACCTACAGGGCGGGAGCAGAGAGAGGCACCGTAACTCCAGGGGCCGCACCAGGCGTCACTCCGCGTGGGAAGCGCAGGCCGGGACCGACGCTTGCCGGCCGTGCCCCTGCCGAGGGACGCCTTACGGGGCCGAAAAAGCGAGATGACACAGAGGGGTGCCGCCGGCCAGTTTAATCCCTGGCCGCGAAAGCCAAGCTTCGGCCATCCTTGGGCCACGGGGCCCCCCCACGCCCACCCGGGCACCCCGGAGGGGCAGGACGCAGCCCTTGCAGAGATACCGACCCCGGCTGGCACCAAACGGGACACCCCCGCTTGGGGAGGGGGGGGGGGGGGCAGAGCAAGGGAGCCCCGCTGGGAGCCAGCTGGGAGGGGGGTAAGGGCGGGCGTGCTCCTCCCGCCGGCGGGGGGGCGTGACCGCCACGTGTGGGAGAAGCCACGAAGCCCCTCTGCCGGGCGGGGGGAGCCGAGCCCCGCGGGACGGGACGGGCCGGGCCCCGCGCTCGGCCCCGGGCAGCTCCCCGCCCGGCCGCCCCGCTCCCCCGGCGGGGATTTTGACCCGGCGGGCGGGCGTGCCCGCACCTCCTCCCCGGCCCTCCGGTACCCCCGCAGCCGGGCAGCCGCCCCGCACCGGCGCCCCCGCCCCGCTCGCAGGTGCGCCCGGCCGCCGGTGCGCGGCCCCCGCCCCGCCTCGAGCGGGTCGGAGTTGGGGAATAAACTTTCCCCCTCCCGGAGCCGCGGTGCCCGCCGCCTTCCCGCGGGGCAGCCCCGCTCCCAGCGGCGCCGGGGCCAGCCGCCGCCAGCGACCCGCCGCCAGCGACCCGCCGCCAGCGACCCGCCGCCGCCGCCGCCACTCACCCCTCGGACACGGCGGCGGGAGGCCGTCCCGCTTCCCCACAGCACGGCCCGGCCCGGCTCCTCCCCGCGCCCCGTCCCCCGGCGGCGGCGGCTCCCGTGCCGCTGCGCTGGCGGACCCACAACTTTCTGTGCGAGCCGCTGCCGTCCCTCCTTCTCCTTCTCCTTCTCCTTCTCCTTCTCCGCCCGGCCCGGCCCTGCGGCGGCCCCTCCCTCGTCCCCGGCGCCCCTTTGTTAGCCGGGGCAGCGCCGCGGGTACCGGAGAGCCGCCCCGGCCGCGCGGCCCCTTCTCCGAGGGGGCGGGAGGGGCGGGGCTGAGCCCGCCGCGGGCCTCAGGCGGGGCGGGGAGGGGCGGGGCGAGGCCGGGCCCCGCCCCGCCCCCGTCCCGCGCCGGCGGGCGGCTGCCGCCGCGGCCCCGCTCCCCCTCAGGGCCGCGCCCGGGAGAGCGGCGGGTCCGGCGGGGGCTGCCCCGGCGCGGTCAGCGCGGCCCCGCTCCTCCCCTCGGGGCCTTCCCGGCCTCACCTGGGCGCTGCCGCCTCGCCTCTCCTTCCCTTCGCCCGCCCCGCGAATGAGTGCGGTGGCGCAGGGCTCCGGCGGCCCTCCGCTCGCCCCGTCGCTCCCCGGGAAGCGGCACGGCGAGGGAGCGTGACAGAGCTGGGGGGGGAGGACGTTTGCCCGGTTCGCAGCAGGAAACAGCGCTCCCGAAACTCGTCGGCTTTGGCCGGGTGTCCCGCTCGGCAGCTCCGAGCCCCGGGGGGTTCAGCTGGGCGAGGAAGGCGCAGCGTGGGCCAGTGAAAGTGCTGCGCTGGATGCTGGGGGTCTGCAGTCGCTTTTTACGTATGAACACACGCATGCGGGCGTGAAATATTTAGCTCACGCTACTTAATCCATTGCCGCATTCGCCATCTGGGAATGAACGTACTCGTGTTTGCTCGGGCGAGCGCTCTTCGCTCCCCTGCGCCGTATGCCGCTGAACGCGTGGCCCTTGCTTACCTGGGTGAGCGTTGGTCCGAAGTTTCGCGGTGTCCGAGACGCGTCGCAGCCGAGCGACTCCTCAGTGTTACCTGCCAGGCCTCAGCCGCCCGACCCAAAATGTCTTCAAGGTTAGATGCGTTCCCAACATCGAGTACCTCGCTGCCTTAACAACAAAACCAGATACCGGCCAGCAGCTTGCAGAAAAGAAGGTGCAGGATTTATTAGCTAGAAGAAAGGAGGGAGACCAGGTTTGGCAACATACTTATTTTGTACCTCCAGGTGAACAGAAATTGGTAGCAATGAAATGAGGAAGACTTGTCTTTGAAAGTCTTTTTTTCTGACCAGTATACAGCTCATGAGTTTACTAGGCATTACAGATAACAATAACAAACAACAATTATGTGTATTTTAGCCTAAGCTAACTTTGATATTTACCCATACTTTACTATTTCCCCCAAGGAAAATAGGGATACCTCAAAGAAACAAAACAAGCTACCTGTAAGTTATTATTATTGTAATTCTAACTGCATTTAACATTTTTTCCTCAACCTTTGATCTGTGCGGTACATGCGTAACAGGGGCCGGGTCTTACTGTTCTAAATCCCAGGATGGAGGGCCTCGCGGATAGTGCGATCTATTTCTGCACTTTGGAGAAGCCCCGAAGGTGAAGATGCCTAGTTCTGATCATTCATTAGATTTCCTGGGTGATTCAGTGCAAATTAGTTAATTCATGCTTGATCTGCTTAATCCAAACCACTGCAGGAAGTCATTAATGGTTCTTACTTGTAAAGAGATAATAATAAAGTGTCCGAAGCGTTGTGATGACTGAAGTTGTGAATTGCAGATCATGGGTGTCTAACACTATAAACCCACCGATATCGATACCTATCACTGTCTGACTGTAAGGCTGTGCTGAGCAGTAGGCTGCTTTTGTTGGCAAGGTACGCTCTGCGTTTATGCTCATTTGTTTACGTTATACTGATAAACCTGTACTAGGAACGTAACGTTTGCGGTTAGAGGAGCACCACTTGTTCCTTGCTGCTCTTGACCGAACAGGCAGCTTCTCCGCCCCATCCCAGGCATTCCCTGGGTTTTCGCCTCTGCATGCTGGATTTTCAATGCCCGGTGATGAAAAACCACCCAGAATCCAGATGTAAGCCAGATGCTTTTGATGCAGGTCTTCCACAAACAGGACGAGAGATGCACCAACCCCTGTAACCCAGCGCCTGCTCAAGAGTCAGCACAGACAAAAATTGTCATTTCTCACTGCTGGGTTATCTAGCGGCGGTGCGGGGCCTGAGGATCCCAAAGCACCACATTGCTTTGCCTAATGCAAGGAAACACCAAGTGGAAGAAAGCCCTTTCTTTTGTAGGCTGCACTGAGGGGATCAGTCACTTCACAGAGGTTACCCAAGACCGCTATCAGGTAGCAATAACTTTTGATCGCTAAAAGCTGCAGTCAAGCTGATAAGCGGGAGCAGAGAGCTGGTATATCCCATTTCAAATCTCTGTGTGTAAGCCCAAGGTCCTGATTTTTATAATCTCGCTCTGAAAGCACTTGTGAGTTATTTCTCAAAAAGAAACACATTTCAGTTTAACCTGATAGCATTTCCTTTTTTCTCTTTTTTCCTTTTTTTTTTTCAGTTTTAGACAGAAGTAGCATCATTACCTTCTTTGAACTGCAGAGCGCCAGCAGAAGGGTAATAGAATAACGAGACTGCACACCACCTCAGGGAAGCAAGAGCATTTTTTTCCTGGTGTGTTTCAAACATGCCTCTCTCCAGAGCAATCCTCACTGAGCTGCTGATCAAAGCCTGAGTTTTCTGAGCTAGTTATTTAGACAGTAGGCTTCTCAACACAAGGGCTGTAATTTTTATAACTGGGTCTTTAGGCACAAGTCCGTCAGGGGAAAAAAAAACACCACCCTAATCTTTAATATCTGTACATGCGTATGATTTAGGTCTCTCTAATTTTGTATTTCAGTGATTGGGAGAATTAGAAAATAATGACTAGCATAATTTTCAAGTCAAACAACAAAGTCTCCACCCGCTTGTATTTCTAAAACCTCCATTCATCTACAAATACCTTGGTTGCTGCAGACCGCTAATATCACGGGGATTGTGTGGCACGGTTTACCTTTCTGTATAATGCAGAATAAATTAGGAAAAGAAAGGAAAAGTCCATGAAGCCCTTGGATAACATTAAGAAAGGAAAGACAAGGGGAATACAGAGAAAGAAACTGTGAAGAAATGGGCTGTGATGTGGAGCCCTTGAACTTTGACCAAAGTAAACAAATAATTTATACCTTAGCGCATGAAAACAATGCCGTTGTGAGACTCTGAGCTCATCTTACCTTGTCTCCTTGTCTTTTCTTTGTTCTTGGCATTTCTATTTTTGGAATACACTCATAATTGATAGGATTGTGATATAACTAGGAATTTCATTTTTCTCATTACCTTGAGATTGACTGCTATAATAATGCATGTGCCCATTCATCAATGTTTTGTCATGATTTCAGAAAACCATTCCATATTCAGGAAGACATGAGATGCCAAATGGATTGCTTTGTAAGTATCTTTATTGTCCCTTTCCGCATAGCCCATCGTGTTGTCACTCTCAGTTAACAGATCGGACAGGCTGTTACTCAGCAGACTTTTTTTTTTCTCCTGCAGAACTAGCATCTGAATTCAAGTAACAGCTCCTTGGTGCTTCAGTGCTGGTGTACGGCACTAACCAGTTAGTACAAGTACCTTACTATTTTCATTAACTCTAATCCAAGGAGAAAAATATATAAAAAGATGTATCAAATAAACATTCTCTCTCTGTATGTTACTCTTGTGAGGAAAATGACCAAGTTTTTCTAAAAGCTTGGGTTGGTTTTATCTACAACTCCTTTGGCAATACCTTTGAAAGACTTTAGTACACCGGGCAGACATAGTTAGCTTGTTCCTTTTCCTTTCTTTTGCTGTAATCTAAGTGCTTTAGAGTTATCTTTGTTGTTCAAGTAATTATCTCATACTAAAATACTCAAAAACAGCTGTAGCACAATTTTGAAAGGTGGGATAGCATTTTCTACCCTCAACTCATTAGGCTGCGATCTGATTGTAATGTTAAATTGCTTATTTTTATTCCAAGCTCAGCCACCTTTCTGTGTAAGCTCATTCCGAGCTTCTCCAAGAATTAGAGCCCTTTTGCGGTAGGCGCTGTAACATTATCTTAAGAAATTCAAGACCGTTTTGCTACATAGAGTTAACCATACATCAGGGGCCACCAAGTGCAGAAAACGAGAGGGATGGACTGGGGCAGAGGGCAGCAGGCAATCGTGATAAATACACGAGCCCCGGGTACAAGATGCCCTCTGAGCAAAATGCCTGTCACCTGCACCACCACAGGTCCACCTGACTGTCTCTGCATCACTGTTCTCTGTCCTTCTCTTTCTGTTTAACCTAAAGAGAAAGCAGTGTGTTCCCCTTAGTATACTTCCATTTCTACAAGTTGGGATCTGTATCTTTGGTAGATTCTCTCCACTCTATTTTTATCTCATTAGATTCGATACATCTATCAATTAGATCAGATTCAAGGGAATATTGTGTGCATAAAATACACTGGAACCTTGCATCTTAAGTTTCAGCAATTTTTTATAGCTTCATTATAAAACCCCAGAAAATTGCACTGTATTAATAGAAATGCTGACATCCCTTTAGCTGCAGTGACATTAATTGAAGCTACCATAATTTATCATCATTTTGAAGAATATAACCTCTAAAAGTACATTAAATAAGAGTGCATTAATGAACAATTACACTAATCAATTTACCCTCCCAACATAACTCTCTTAACTGCAGCAGAGGATTGGAAAAAAGAAAACCATCAACAACAGCAATGCCTGTGCAAGGCAGGAACCTTTGGCCAACACCACGAGGCAATTCTCTGCAAGGGCAGGTGTGAGATGTTAGTCAAAGTCACTCCTGACATACCTTGTTTTCTGTTTATTTATTTGGTCTTTCTATTTATTTCTTTTACTCATGGCTATTTTTTCAGTGCTGTTCCATTCTCATTTGAATAGCCTACGCTATATATCAGCATAGGTTTGTTTAGTGGCTAGACACATCAATACCTAATGGTTGTACAATTATAGAGTAAGTACACTTTTTCAGCAAGTTTATCAGTTAGGGATTAGAACAGGAAACAGGATTCCTGTGTTAACACAACATAGAAACTTGGGTAACTTGCTTAATTTTAGTAACTCGGTTCACTCTTTGCAGTAGGGAAAAAAATAATATCTTCCATCATAGGGGCATTATTTATTGCGTGAAATAATATGATAGTTGGACAAAGACAATTTGGAAACACTTTAAAAATGAAAGCACTCACCACTCTGCAAAAATAGTTACCAGTGGAAAGGGTGTTTCTTTGTAGGTCTTTTTATTTTAAGGGTAGGCAGTGGGAGAAGATGCAGTTTATTCTTACCAAATTAAAAAGCAGCTCCTTAGTAGTCTGTGAATGCTCCCAATACGTAATGAATACAAACCAAAAGAGAAATGAAACAAAACAATTTTTCACAAAACGATCACATTTTTTTACGTATATTTGCCTCACTTTAGATTAAACGATGAGGTACATTTCCTGTTAAATGATTAACATGGATGCTTTGTACTTGACCTCTTAAGAAGTTCCCTAATTAGAAGTAGAATTTAAGGTTTTATGTACAAGATTGCATAAGTGTTAATAAAATCCCCCTCTGCTAGAAAACACCATTCATTAATGTCTTTACTGGGATAATGGCACCCCCTGGGACCCCAAAACCACCATGTGCTATGGATGGCATATCCCATTTTCCCACCTACTAAACACTTTCCATCCAACTAAACTCCCCCATAGGCTAGACTTGGCAGCCCGTGGCTTTTACCTCCCTGAATCACACGAGGACACGGGTGGTTACCAAGACCAAGGCAAGAGCCAGGCTTGAAATGCTTTGGCATCAATCCCTCCAGCTGCAAGACAGCTGCAGTCCAGAAGGTGCGTAGCAGCGCTCTCACCACCCTGAGCAAACCCTCGCACCTTTGGCTTCCCAACCCCAGGTGGACAGCCTGTGGCCAGGAGAAGGCTTGACCAGGTTTTGCCATACCTGCCACTGTGAGCCTGCCCTCAGACCCTCTGGGAAGCCCCACTCTTAACTAACTCCATAGGGGCTTTCAAGACCACCGTTAGCCTCCTATGTCCAAAACATGCAGAGTTTTGTAATGTGCTGAAAGCCTAAATAACTTTTAATTACTACCTACCACTAAGTGGGTTTTTCTTTTCTTTGAAATGACAAGGATTTTGGCTTTTAACTAAAATAAAGTCACCGTGATAACATTGGATATGAACATTACAGATGTGTATACAAATCTTTAATTCTGAACAAATGAATAGTCCTTTTTAGTCAACAGAATAAACCACACAAGTAAAGTTTTATACCCACCGAAGCCTTTAGTTATAAGTTTGTTTTGCAGTGCCTGGTTTTCTGTGGCTACACCTGTAAAACAGAAGGAGACGCTCTGCAAGCTGTGGCATCTGACAAAGCCCATTTGTAGATCTCCGCCCTGCCTAGGTAATCTCACTCTGCACCACTTCACATCTTCACCCTCATTTTACAAAAATTCAACCTGAATGAGGTCAGTTATCACAAGATACAGTCAAAGCTATTTCAGCTGATCGTTTAAATCATCTTGACTGAAGCTTCTCATCCCCATCCCAGTCCCTCCTGGAGCAGGCACCAGTGGGGCTGCCCCCAGCGAGGCGCAGGGCAGAGATCTGCCGCTTCACCCAGCCGCCCTGCTCCCCGTGCTGCTGATGTGCTGGGATGCCTCTTGCAAAATTTCCCCTGCCTAAGCAGGAAATTTTGGCTGCTCTGTAAGGGCAGCCCTCCGTCTGCTTTGCACAGCTGGGCCCACGATTGAGGTTTGAACCTAGTGAGCCCTGTGGGTTTCCCAGAGGGATGAGGACCCTAATTTTGTTTTTTTTTAGTCACTTGGGGGTGTTTGAAAGGATAAGATTTCCAGAAGCAATGGGGAGCCACGACACCCAGCATGCCTGGCAGCACTGACAGGGGTGAGCTTCACACCTCAGACAGGCAGGATGGCGAATGGTGCCCTTGCTCGTCCCACTGAATTACGTGCCCAGTTCAAGGAAAAGCGTTAGGCTGAAAGTACACAGTTCTTCACGGAACGAGAAATTTTCTAAGAGATGTTTGCTGGTGCCTTAAATTATTTTGCAGCCAGTTAAATAACTGCTGTGCTAGAAGCTCTGCAGGCAGTAATTATTGCTCCATTTTCTTCTATTAGGCAGTCCTGAGCTGAGCCATGAAAATTGCTTTGAAATCACAGCAGACAAAGAGGAAACTTTTGGACATCATTTATTTTGGGATGTTCCAAACCAAAGCTATCTTCCAAACCAAAAAAGAAGTCCAGCCCTGCCAAGTCCTTAATCACTGAAATGAAGAAAGAGACCACAAAACTGAATGAAAAGATGATTGAAACAATTTTCCTACTCTGAAAAAGCCTTTTTTGGACTTACCGTCAGAAGAAAATGAGGGAGCAACAAAAACCCTTAATACATCACTGATGTATCTAACTGGAGGTGACTCCCAGAGGCCAAGCATTTGAAAAGGGAGCAACGCTGGAGTTTGTCCTTGCTGGGAAAGAACTCGTACGTGGACTTTGCATTTCAGAAAATAAAGCCTTACTAGCATTTCCAGAGAAATTTCCAACCATGTGACAGCAAGAATCTTCTTAAGAGTATCCACTACACTATGCCATTATAACATAATTGTAACATAATATCCGAGCACTTATGCTTCAAGCACTTACAGGCTCATCTTAAAAACATTTACCAGGTACAGGACCGGGTACTTGTGTCTGGCCCAGGACAAAAGGTACGTTTTAAAACTCTCTGAATGTGATCTGAAAAATGCTGTAATTACTGTTAAAAGGACCAATATATATTTAAACTACAAACATATCCAAGCTCTGGCAAATTCAGTGTTTAAATCTAGTCTGAAATATGATGCCGTGAACACAAAAAAAAAGACAACATTCGTTATGAAACATAAAATCATCTGTGCTTGCCCTGAAGTAGCAATCACCAGCTAGCAACATTCTGTCAGCATCAGACCAGAAACAGTCCTGCCAAGGGATGTGAAGAAGGGGAGTGCAGTAGAAAACTGGTTTCAGCGAGTATACGACATGCTAGGGATGCAAATGCTCACAGCAAAGTTTTCCTGAAGTCACTAAACACAAAAGCACAGTTCCCAGCAAAGACTCCTGCAGGCTTCTGCCCCCCCCCGCCCTTCATCACTGTGTTTGTTTAAAGTGTTTGTGTGTGTTAAACTCCCTGAGACACTTCCTTGGACTCTGGGTGGGGTTCAACGAGCACACAGACATCCCATTTGAGCCAGGGACCCTGCAATGCCAGGCACCCCTATGTCCTATACCTCTGTGTGTTTCTGCCCTCTCAATGGAGCCAATCCTGCCTCTCTGGCAGTGCCAAGCTGCTGGCACTGGCCAGGAGAGATGCTTTTATTCCTGTTCAATCTATCACGTTCTTTAACTTTTTCTTAAACCATCTTTAAATTCTTTCTTTTGTATTTTGAAGTGTGTCCTCCCTGTCATATGCATGGTACTGAAGCCCACACGCTACTATTCAGTGGCATTTCTTTCCTCGGGAACTGGGAGAGTTTACTTTTCCACAGAAAGAGCTTTGCTATTTTGAGTGTGGAATGAGGTGCATGACTGCTCCTGGAGGTCCCACTCCAAAAAAGAGAGTAAAACAAAACCTTGGATGTCTCCCAGTGCAGTGCTGAGCCCAAAGGGGTCGTCTTTGTCAAAAAGGATCAGCGAAGCCTCAATTAGGCATTCTTAATACAACAGAGAGAACTATTAAAATATTCTAGGTAAGAGTATTACAGCAGGCTCTGAGATGTATGTTATGAGAGGTCGACAGCCCACCGTGCTGACAAATATCGAGGTAGATGTCCTGCAAGAGAGACTGCCTCCAGGAGCGTTTGTGGCAAGGTCTGCAGGGAGCAGGAACAGCTTTGAGATGACCAGCTGGTACAGCCAGAAAACCAGGCAAGCTCTGGGCACACAGGCAGCTCTTCATGTCCTAACATTTTGCTGTTTCCCTGTGCTCCACTACCTACCTCCATTTGTTATTTCTTAAAAGCTTTGGGTTGTTTCAGTCCTGTGTTTCAGCAGTGCCCAGACCTCAGCTGCCAAAGAATGTAACTCCTCCACCCTACGGTTACACCAAGAGTCATGAATAATAACAATGAGAATGCATGTGTCTCTGTTACAACTGCAGGTCAGCGGAGGCTTTTTGTCCTATTTCTTCCTTTATACCTCCTTGGACATAAATTGTAACTACAGCAGGTCAAAAACACAAATGAAACATTTAAAGATCACGATTCTTAACTTAGATGCCATCAAAATAATCTGCCTACCTTGAACAATAGATGATTCATTTGCGAAAACTGATGATTTATTTATAAAGATGCAAAGTGCAAAGCTGCACCCAGATCTCGGAGCGAGAGAGTGACACAAGCAGTGTGTTATGAAACCCTCCACTGACACCAGCAGAAGATAAAGTATGCAGCAGAGGGAGAAACACAACAGGCAGAACATCCCAGCCTCAGAACACAGTGGGTAAAGGTTTCTTAGGACTCTTCTATTTCTGCCAGAAATAAACCACTTGAATAGCTTTTTCTAAAATAGCTGTTGGCCTCATTTGTAACGTTATCAAATGCCACAAATCTTCCAAAGGGCCTTCCTCTGTTTCCCCACTCCACATCTTTTTCCCATGAAAGCCTAAGCCTGGGTTTGTTTTTTGGAATAGCAACCAATAAACAGAGGCATGGTAACACTAGCAACAGGAAAAAAATGTTACCAAATTCGAATATGAAAAATGAAGGAAAACAAAACCTTTTCAACAGTGCTTGAGGAAGCCCACGAGTCCTACAGCTGATCCAGAAACCCTGCTAATCCAAGGACTGCTTTTCAGCTTTAGGATACACTTTCAAATTCAGCCAAAGCTGTCACTAATAAGTAATGTAATACTAGTTTTAGGGTGCTCTCCCCTATATACATTCAAGATTACACCATTCCAGCATGAAATTTATAACTAAAGAACACAACTTTACTTGTAGAGTTGTTCTGTGGGTGGTGAAGTGACTCAGATGCACTCTGCATCCTCCTTATGGGGCCTCCTCTCCAAACGCTAACCGTGCTCACTTGGTTTCAGTGCTGAGCTCTGATTTTTCCAAGCTTCACTTGGTACAACGAGAAGGGAACAACCAAGGAAAGCACTGAGGACCCCTGATTCACCACCCCCACACCTGACAGCAGCAGAAGCATCTCTGCATCCCTCACAGACAACAGGCACAGTGGGATGGCACCAGCCCATGCTCTGGTCTTACTAGGTTTGACCCCAGCCCATCACTACAGTCTTTACGGGAGTTAAGCCTCTACTTTTTCTTCCTTAGCAGGAATTTTCCATCAACTGTTTCAGCTGGAAACCATCCACCTTCCTGTACCAGGAGAAGCAGAAAGTGGTTAGGGAGAGCAAGCCCCAAACACTGCACAAGGCACGACGTTTGCCAGATGCCCTAGTAACTTTGCCAGTCTCCCTCAGCTGCTGTGTATAGGGTCTCTGAGCCCCCCGCAGAGCCAGCCACCCACTCTCCCATCAGAGAGCCAAATCAGCTGCAGAAGTTGTTCCGGTCAGCATCCATAGTTCTGCTGCCTAAGAAGTTTCCAGCCCTTGCAAACTGGCACAAAGAGGCTTTTCACAGAGGTCCAGATTGCCTCCAGAGCCTGTCCCTTCTTTATTTACAGGAAGGCTCTTAGGTTTAGTCGGGGGAGGTCTGCAGATTGCCAGGGGGCTCTAGGGGAAGAAATTTGTCAAAGAACTTATGTTGCAATGCATCCTCAAAAGGGTCTGCTTTCTGATTCATGTAATCTTCCCTGGAAATTAACTTCACAGCACCAGCTCCTTTGACTGCGCATGACGTATCTTCACATGATACTTGCCTTTTACGGCCTTTGTGATCCACTTTGTTCCTGAACAGCTTGATTACTTTGGATTTGTAAAGCCAAAGCCAAGACAACTTGCAGGGCCAAGCGGGTACCTAACCAGGCAGTTCTGTGGTAGGGCTGAGCCAGAGGGTAGCTGCCAGCTGAACAGACACTTCCCTTGCTCACTTGCGTGTTCCTACTGGGGCTGCTTCTCTAACACTGCTGTTCAGCTGACTCCAAAGCAAACTGCTTCAGCACTGAGAGGAGCTGTGGGAGAGTGATGCCAAGGGCAAAAAAACCAAAAGCATTGCCCCTCTTGGCCACTAGTATACCTACTCAAGCATAAAACTGCATCATGGAAGAAGCGTGATGGAACGAGAGCCCAAAGCAGACGGCTGAATGGATCCAGGCAACAAAACCACTGGTGGTGACCTCAAAGTGCTCTTGGCTTTGCATATTGTTTTCAGACACAGGAAAAGGATTTAGTAACTCACACATCCAGTCCTATTTAGCCACCCAAGAAGAGGTGACATATGGGGCTGATGACACACCTATAGGCACCGGAGGTATCTCAGGTGGCACCACAGGGCTACATTTAGGCAGCAGAATCCCACCCAAAGCTCCAAAAACCAACCTAGAGCTGTCAAACGGCTAGGTTGCCCAGGACAGAGCAAAGTTTCCTTGCAAACAGGGGAAGGGCCACTGCCTCCATCCATCTGGTTGCTGCTGTATGCAAGGGGAGAGAAACAGCAATATTATCAGCTGTTAACAAGCTCATATTTTTCTTACCTATCATGCACTGGTTTCTCTCTAATTCTACAGAGAAGGCAGATGCCTCTTATTTCTTTGAACTGGAACAGGCCTTCCCTCTCTCCCTCTGCTTATGTATGTGTAGGCAATGGGGCCAATACACACAGTAGTATTATCTGACCCCGCTTTTACAGATTTTCCGTAGGAATATAAATGCAGTCAGACTCCCCTAGAGGTGGAGATATCAAATGAATAAGATAGCACTGAATCCATGTCACACACCTCCATTAACCACATCTGGCACATAAGGACAGCACCATATTTAAACAAAACCAGTAATGGAGTATTTGGGGCACGGAGCATATGGAGGTATTCATAATAGCAATGTCGGTGGGATGGCCTAATGATAGAAAAGGAGCAAGATTTGAAGAAACGTGAAATAATAGATTTTATTGGACCAACTGATACACTGAGGAAAGGTAGACAAGTTTTCAGGCAGAAGAAAAATCAGGAAGCAGTTGCTTTCATGACAAAGCGGCATCTGGTACAAAACGCTAGCAGCAGCAGTATGGAAATGAGGGGGAAAAGCATTACAGAAGAAATTATCCAAAGATTCTCATCAAATAAAAAAATCCTGCATTATCATGATGGGATAACTTGGGATACTTCCCGAATTTTGTGATCCGTGCACACACGTGATGAGACTGATACTTTTTAAAAACGGTCCTGCTATCATGCTAGGATGAACTGCTAGGATGGTTTCTAGTTTAAAATTACAGTGCAGCTAGAAAGAACTGCAGCACTAAGAAGATTTCATTTTAGTGAAATTGCCATTAATGTTTCACCTAATGTAAGCCAATTTTCTCCTTCACTTAGGAAAATGTGTCCTTTCACACTCTGTATTTTATTTGATTGCACTAACAGAATTCTATACCACCCGTTCAGAGCAAATCAGCAATGCATTTCTTTTGTACAACAACAGACTGAACACCTGTCTTTTTTATGATTATATGATTGTATTTTTGTAAAGAGTAAAATAAAGTTAAATACTAACTTGGTTGGAAGAAACACCTTTAAATCAGAGGGACAGTAACATACAGTTCCATTGCTTATCTCGTTTGTGGATTAGAAGTCACTCTCATGCTGAGGTTACTTTGGGTGGGACAGCATTACAAATGTTTGAGCCATGAGAACAGCATTCTTCATATACCTGTTTGCAGCTAACACGGTGGGATTCCCAGAGGAAACTATCAAGTAGCGTTACCGTATGTTAAAATAACTTGAATTTAAAGCCCCCAAAACTATAATCATTGATAGGACTCTGCCTGAAGAACTTAAGTGCTCAGGAAGCAATTGTTTCAATGACAAAATCTTCACAGCAGCAGGCATCAAATGGTCATATAATCAGTACTAAAAATAAATGCAAAAGGCTTTATAACAAGTAGAAAACAAAAATAAAGGTATGCTAACAAATGCAAACTACCATGCAAGGTAATTATACAAATTACGTTCCGACTATCCTTTCCACAGAGATACCAGGGTTTTACCATATTCCTCCCTACTTATCTTTAGAGATTGGACATGCATGGAATGCAAAATGTTTTTATCTAGAAGTACCAAATCCCTTAAAATACCAGACCTTTGATCTCTCTGACCTGAAGTGACAATAACAGAACTTAAGAGACAACAGCTAAATTAGCCATTAGTCATGGCACACTTGCAGTAAGAAATGTATAAATGTATTGCAGTTCTGAATGACTCAAAAAACTATGCAAGTGCGAGGCTTGGTTTGAGAGTGGAATCATACAGAATCAAGTTTTTTAAAGATGGCAAATTAAATTCCTACTGAAAAAAACATGCAAGAAAGTTGTGTTTTATAGTACCTATATTAGTCACTAATTATGAAGTTGAACAAAGTGCTGTGCATCTGTATTTAAAACGTCACTTACAGATATTATTTAGTCTAATCCTTGAGATTATCTTGAGAAAATTTCCCTGCAAGTACAGTATTTGGCTAAGTTGGAGAGTATATGCAAAACCAGCACTTGATCTTGACAGCTTTGGCACATGCGCCTAGGCATTGTCCGTGACAATTAGGCATATGAGAACTGGATACACGTAGGCGTCACACGCTGCAACACCACCCTTCCTGCACGCACTTGCTTCTGTGATTCCCGGTGCCACCTGCCTCAGACTGCAAGGAAGCCAAACCTCCTCCATCGCGCTCTACTTGGCAAGATATTTCAGGATCATGGCAACGGCTGTGATAAAGAAACAGGAGGCACAGGGCATTGGAAAGGGTAGGATCAAATGAACCACAACGCCCTTGATCTAAAGGCAGAGTTGGGGGGGGGTCAGGTAGTCGGCAATCTTTAAGCTGCTGGTCATCTACCAGAAGCTACCAACACTCAGTGAGATGAT
The DNA here is from genome assembly GCF_947461875.1 of Haliaeetus albicilla. Lineage (NCBI taxonomy): Eukaryota > Metazoa > Chordata > Aves > Accipitriformes > Accipitridae > Haliaeetus > Haliaeetus albicilla. Next base: position 11,156,251 of record NC_091489.1, on the reverse strand, counting down.
TTTCAGTATGATAAAAGAGGAGGGCTACATGCCAGGAACAGACATTCCTTTGGGAAAACAGCAGATTTGAAAACCTGGGAAAGCTATATTTAAGTGCAAACTGATAGGGCTCGGAGCCTGGGTGAACAAGAGACAACATCCACGAGTCACAAGAGAAAATAGAAAACCTCCCATAAATAGTTCCACTTTTAGTTGAGTCTGACTGGTTTGTTGCAGCCCTCAGGCTGCTCTCTGGCTCTGCAGAAGGCGGGACATGCCTGAAGCTCTGCAGGATTCCCAGACTTTGTGCCAATAGCCTTCATACACAGGCAGCCTTCAGACCCCCTGACGGGTGGCCGCGCAACCCTCAATCACAGGCGATGTTGCCAGCACCACCTTCCCACACTCTGCTCCTTTCTCCTGTGAAGTAACTAAACATAAACTCTTCAGTAAGGCTGGAAGCTTGACAGTGCTTTCTGCTCATGACCAGACCCCATCTGCCCACCTCCCCCCAGCTTTCTGGGGCTGTCCAAGACTAACCATGAAACTGCTGGACTGTCAAAAGCTCCTTTAAACTCCCCTGCCATCACCTGCTTCTTGCACCCGAGGACATCCACTAGCCAGCAGCTGGGTGGCCTCCAGGCAAAAAAGAAAGGGCAGATCAACACGACAAAAATTAATGCAAGCCATGCCAATGAAAGCACCATTTAAATGGGTGTATTCTCCCACTGACTTTGGTGAGAGCATAATCATACAAAAAATGAGGAACTGATATAAAGCACACTAGGGTTTTAATCATACCTCTCCCACTAGCCTGCCTGGAAAGCTCTCCCCAGACATAGTGTTTGTTTCCTGATGCAAATCTCTGATAGAAATACACTTCTGCCACCTAACAGAGAAACAGGGGCATGATGCAGTAATGGAACCACAGCGAGTGTAACTCCTAAAGCATGCAGTCACATCCCCCAGCCTGCCCGCCCCTGCTCAGCTCCGCTCTTTGCTCAGCTCTGCCCCCCTTCTCACAATAGCAATTGGTTGTACCTGTGGAGGTAGCATGGGTGACTGTAAGCCACTTCATTCCTTTCAAAAGTTGTCTCTGCACCTATAGACTAAATCTGGGGTTTAGTACAAGGTATCAGAAAGGATAAATCAGTCCTCTGAAAGGCAAAGAAATCAATCCTCTGAAAGGCAAAGAAAGCAACAGGGCAGAGAGAAGGATCCCCTCTCAGAAGTGGTGCAGGACATGGATTTGTTTGCCACTCAGAGCCCAACGTTTCCCACCCCCGGCCAGCCTGCACCGATCATCATTTACCCCCGGGAGGGCAGTGCTGGGCCCTGCCCTTGCCAGGGGCCAAGTGTCCCTTGCCCACCCACCCGCTGCCTCCCCGGCAGGCTGGGCTCTGCTGCAGCAGGAGACTTCCACGAGGCTTTCAAAGAGCACTCGGTATTTCAGGGCTTCTGCCCCTGCGTAGCATGAGACCACCTCACCACCACCAGCCCATTTCCCCCCAGCCACTGTTTTTCTTCCCTGCCCCGTGCTCAGGGAACCGAACTCCCCGCTGCACTTTCTAGGTGCACGCAGCATGGCACAGAAGAGGCGAATGGGAACGCTGCGATGCCACTTTGAAGGACCCAGTCCAGGTTCAGCGGCTTGCATAGGCACCCCCCAGATCCTGTAGCCCGGTGGGGCCACCACGGGCCCCACCGCCCCAGGAAGGAGCCCTGGTTTCTCGGCACCAGGCTCTGGCAGCAGTGCTGTTTCACTGCCCCCACACAGCTGTCACCCAAAAAAAAACCCCAAAACCCAACCTTCCCCTGGGGCAACGCAGTGCTGTCCTCGCCAGCCCTGACTGGGAGGCTAGGTACAGACCAGTCGCCTTTCCAGGCTCATTCTGACTTGCAATAGCCACTCATAAAACGACACTGCTGCTTTGCAACACCCACGAGAAGGAACCAAGGTGGAATACTATTGCACTCCTAAAGGAGTTTATCATAAAATAAGTCATCAAATGAAATCTATAGTCCACCTGAATAACTGAGGAATGCAAGTTTCTGTCATGGCTAAATTTAAGGTCAGTCATCTCACTAAATAGCATCTGTTTAGGTAGTATGGTTACGCTTGATGAGAAGCGCTCCTTTTAAAAAGTGTTTCTGTTACTGGTAAAATTCATCTTTGGATGGTTCTCTTTCAAATCCATTTAAAGGTATCTGTCCTGGAAATAAACAAGGTATTACCCAAATATTTGTACTAGAATTTGTTATCCCTGAATCTTTTTTCAAATAAAGGCTCAAATATAGAATATGCAGCAGTCACCTGAAAAATTACACTTTTTTTCTAAAACGCAGAAAAAAGGATCCAAGTGTTTTTCCAAGAGAAATCATCCAGTTCAGCCTTGTTAATGCAAACAGGGCCTTCATTTTCCAAACAGTCAAGAGATAATAGTTGTATTTAATTTGTCCCTTACATAAAGTTATGGCCAGGCTAGTTTTTGCAGCTCTAATATTCCCCAAAGAACACTCCGTAATTTAAATGATTTGGTGGCATGGAGAAGGGCTTTCCAAAGAGTTTACAACTTATGTCTCTTCTTCATCAAAGGCTAACTGCTTATGCATAATTTCATTTTATCCATACAGATTTATGTCCCTTCCCATCACATAATATTAAGATGCTTCTTACAACATTCCTGTGAGGTATGAAAAATACTGTAGTCCTGCCCTTGCACTAGAAACCCCACAGTATCCTGTACTCTTTACGGGCCTTAACGGAATTTTTGCCTGTATTTTGAATTTCATTTTGTGCTGGTTTGAAGATCAACAGAAGGAGGTGATGCTTCAGCACAGTAATTTTAAGTGTATAACTACTGTGCAGGTGCTACAACTTTAGTATTACAAGCAGGCTTCTGTGCCTGTCCAAAACTTCAGTGACAAACAATCTGCTTACACAGTGGCAGCAACAGGATCAGGATCCATGAATGTATGTTCATAAACATTGGCTGCAGCAGCAGAGCTAATTGGGTATATCCTCAGAAGTGCATCCCTTATGGATACCTTGCTAAGGGAAGTCAGCTACCTTGTTAAGAATTAAGTTATATTGTTTTGCATTGATTTTCACATAGATGAAATAGAAGTCTTCAAATTACTTTCTCTGACTACTTTTTTTTTAGCTGAACACATATAATGAGCTAAAAAATAAGATTAAAAAAACAGTCTTTTTTTTAACTCACTTTTTACAATTGCCAAAATAATGGCCTATGGACCAGAGCAGGTCACTGTAAGCGTTAATACAGAGGTGGTCAGGGATGGTGATTCAGAAAGATGGTACCTGATGTACTGGTTAACAGATAAATAACAGTTGGCAACTTCTCAGTCAGCTCTAATATCTCCCTCCAGAGATACCATCTCTGAGGTTTTGCCTGTGAAGGAAGCGGAACTGCTTTAATTATGCCAGAATATATTTACTACCTATAACAGTCATGCCAAGACTGTTAATGACAAACAGTACATGAAACGAAACAATGCACAATGCAAAGTACACACATCCCAGTTTGACAGTTAAGATTACCTTGGTATCATAATTTTTGTTAAAAAAAAAAAAAAATCAACAACGTCCTGAGATAGTTAACATTACAATCTAGGCCCGTTCCTGGCTATGGAGACAAGTCTGTTAAGGACTTGCAGGTGAATATGAGGCATTGTCTGTAACTCAGGCTGTGGGTACCATCATGCACCTTAAGATCTCCTGACACCTTCTCTGCAGAGCCCAACCTAAAACAGGAGCACTCTGAAACTCTACTTAGACCCCTATGTGAGACAACTTACCAAGAAAAGCAACAGAAACAGGCATAGGAAAAGCATCTCTAACCACAACTTTTCTTTTCAGAGCATTTTAATGATGGTTCCGAGATGCCCAATCCCACCCCACTCTTATCTCATATTTCCTAACACTCTCAAATTTGTTAAGACTTCAGCTGGATACAGTCACCCTACCTTCTTTGTCATACAGGTCCTTTTCCTTGTGATGGCTGAGCTCTCTCCCTAACAATTTCATACAGAGCAGAAATCTCATCTCATCCATGATGTCTCCCTGTACTGCGTATTGGGAGGCATTAACTGCTTTCTCCTCTTAAAGAAATTTGACTCAGGCATTTATACTATACAATTCTTATCTTACCCGATAATTCTTTTTTTGTAGAAAAGTATTTTGCTCAGGGGGCTGGGCAGGCAAAGATATCACCAAAATTGGATCCAGTTGCTTTCAGTATTTCTTCTTTACTGATGTGTCAAGTAACTTTTGGGGCAGGTCACCCAAATGAATGCAGTACAACAGGTTGGGCATGTCTCAGTCTGTTTTCAATCACAGAACACTATAGGATTTGTTAACTAGCATAGATATAACCCGCACTGTCATAGTGCTATCAAAATACAGAGTGTGGAAAACATGGCTATAAAGCTAGCTGTATAAAAATTAAAACTACATTTAGCCAAGAAATCACCTATTCTCACAGCAAAGAAAAGCATAGCATCCTGCAAAACAATAAAAAATAATACAAAATATTATGGTAAAAGATAGAAGTCCTACTAATTAAATAAATCAATTATTAGAATAATTATATTATTATTATATTATCTGAATATAGTAACAAAAGGATTTGGAAAGCATTACATAAATGGGATTTCTGAACTATGCTGACCCTTTCCAGTTCCTCATTCAGAGGCTGCCTCTGGATCTAGGGTGAGGAATAATTAGCCACAGCCAGTAAGCAAAGATTGTTCAGGAAGGAGACTACTAACACCTATGTAAACACAGGAATAATAATTTTTACCTGTAGTTATTGGGCTGCCAGACAATAGCACTGGATGAAGGTGAGTGCTATCAGTTGCATTACCTTCCCTCAACTCGATAGACAGATGTCATTTGTTAACGTTATAGCTCCCAGACCATTTTAAGGAAAAACTCAGATCAAATTACACTAGTCTAACCTGCAGATCATGAACTTTAATCGTGATACTGGAATAGTCTTCCAATGAGTAATGCTTTAGCAGGACTCTGGCTTTCAGTAAGCTAAGGCCAGACACAGGTGTTCATTTCTTACAGGAAAATAACTGTACATGTTTATAAACAAAATATTGCACTCCCTTGGTCTTTATTTGGGCAAAAGCGTTCGAAGAATTGCTTTCAGTATCTAAAATGAAGCACCTGATTAGATCTTTGCAGAGGTTTTGTTCTTCTCTCAACAGAGCTCTCAGTAAAATGTGCATGGCAGCAAACCCATGTATCCAATGGGTGTCCTCCTAAGCATTGTGGCATTTGTAGTTACTTCATCTTATCTTGGGATATTTAGGAACAAAACTCTAAGCACAGAGAAACACACAATCATTTAAGACTTACAAGCAGACAGATCTGTAAGTCTGAGATAAGCTTAAACATAAGAAAATGCCTTAAACACAAGAAAACACTTACTTTTAAGACATTAGAAAAAAATTTATTTACTGTAAGGGTGGTCAAACACTGGCATGGGTTGAGCAGAGAGGCTGTGGAGTCTTCATCCTTGGAGATATTCAAAACCCAACTGTTCAAGCTGACCCTCCTCTGAGCTGGGACGTGGACTAGACAATCTCCAGAGGGGCCTTCCAGCCTCTGCCACTCTGTGATGAACAAAAGCAGTTAGTAGATCTGTACTGTCTGTGTTAGGGAGCCCAAACCACATAAGAAATTGTCTCCAATTCCTCGTTTCTTCACAGAAAAATTCTTAAAATGAGATAATCTCAGCGATTAATTTTAGATCCAAGTAACATGAAATTAATTGGTTGGTTTGTAAGATATTACTTGACAATCAAAGACTGAGGGATGCAAGAGGGAAGCAGTGGGAACGTGCAGAACAGCCAGGGCAGGGGAAAGACAGCTGCTGCTGAAAGAGGCAGAGACACTAACTGCTAGACCAGCTGGATCTGTTTCTTGGTATGCACGTAAAAAGCAAAAGGTGGGAGTGTGACAGAAAATACCAACAGAGATGTAAGACAGGACAAGTGAAACTAAAATACATATGCACGTCAATCATTAAACACGGATTAGCCGCGAAACAGAACTCATTACTGCAGTCCATACTTCCCACCGGTGACTCCACTCTCATATGAAAAAGTTTGCAACACATAATGAAATAGCAAGAGACAAGTGTCACAAATCCACCAAGTCACACAGCCAGGGAGTGATCTCTTGCCAAGAATTACATAAACCACTTCAACAAACACTTAAAAATGAGGCAGATGAGGTCTGAAGGAAAGATCCTGTAGCACTTCCAGCCCAGGAAGAAGGTCACCGTTGGGCAGATGGTGAAGGAGAAGCAGCAATCAAGGAAAATGAAGGAATCTGGAAAGTGCATGCTTCTAAAATCATTAGAAGAAGGAAGGCATTTTTGTAATTGCACATTTAAGAAGTCATCTCCAGAAGAGTGTGCACATTTTCTATCATCTTCAGACAAAAGCTCTTCCCTGGCAGGAAGAAAGAATCAATTCATTCAGATAAGTTTAATGCAACAAAAAAATCCCAGAAAAATGCATGTTAGTGTGCTTTAAGCCCATGCCCTAAGATCCCAGAGATCTCAGCTGCAACGCTCTGCCTTATGCTCCCTTCATTTTAGGGCATTCAGGGCCCCTCATTTCAAGGTGCTCTGGTGAACCTTGCTGCTGTAGTGTCAATTATGACTTGTCTGCTCTGTCCTTCTTCCAGAGGCTACTGCCACCATAGCAAAGCCAGCACAAGGGAAAATGTTCCTGGACTGGAGGTCATCTAGTGCACAGACCAGTCTTTTAACACTTTCAGAAATACCCTTTGGTAATAACCCTGTGCTGACGTAAAGTGTTACCACCTGCATATATTCCTCCTGATGAGAAGAACTGGCAAAAGGGAACACAGGCCCACACCCCTTTGCTCCAGTGCAAAGCTACTGCCCATTGCTCTGCCAGTGAGGGTGGCTTTAAGCCAAAATGCCAGACACCAGCTGGAGCACCTGAAGGGTGGGCACCTGGTCTCTTCTGATGGCTATGTTAGGCCATCCTAACTCTAGGAGAGCAACACTCAGGGTAACACTGGGCGGGATGACGCTTTAAGTGACCATGGCAAGACTTGCAGGGCTCATCTGTTAGTCATAAGAGTAAACCTACCTCCATCAGCACTTTCGGTAAATTGCAGGACTTTGCACTGCAGTAAGTGATATGCAGACCCTTGTTCCGTTCTATCAACGCTGTGGTCAGGGTGGCCAAGCTCCCCATACTACCACAGTCTGATTCCCTAGGGGCTGCTGCTTGGATTGAACTAACCTAGCAGAAAATACCTTCTTTTTCCCCATCAAAACCAAGAAAAATAGTTAAGCAATAAAATGTTGCAAGGATCTGTTTGGGAGTGTATGTTGTAATGCTCTGGAGAAGGAGGCGAATTAGCTAACCTTGCTAATGACACTTGGTTGCTGTGGCTATCAAGCCCAACAGAAATGATTGTAAGAATCTGCAGGTAAGATCAGATGCAATCAGCAGATGAACAGCCCAGCAGCTGTTGAAAATGAACCTGTATAAAGACAGACCTGTATAAACACTGACACAACTGTCTACACTATATAGTGGTAATCTTTGAACAAGCATCCTGAGAATGACAAGAATCCAGAAAATAGAGTCTACCCCTCTTTTTTTTACCGCACAGGCCCCAAAATGAGAACAATTCAAGAATTACCAAGTACTTCACATGTAGTTACTCCTGCTAACCTAAGGTCTTACTTTCCAGGCTTTAAATTAGTCTGCAGTAAGAATCAGACAGATTATTGATCGTCTTACATACAGCATCATCAAAGAACTTCACAGCCTTTTTACACCTTTTTCCTCAATACGAGATACTGGTCACTGGGAATGATAGAAAAATGGTTTAACTGACCTAACAAATGATATGTTTCCATCACACACTAAAATGTAACTGAAAAAAAAAAAAAGCTGCTGAAAGTTTTTAAAAAGGATTAAACTATACTTAAGTATCACCTAAATAATATTTCACCAATAGGTTGCCTTCTTACTGATTTGATCCCCTTCTGTTTATGAAGCGAGGGACAATTTTTAGTTAAACTATGGCTTGCTGTTTTCCTGTAAGACTTGCACCTTTTTCAGCACACATCATGTGGTGCTTGCTGGCTAACCAGTTGTTCAATACTTTGCAAGGTCTGCAGAGCTCAAAGTATGACTCTATACCTTATTTATTTCATGTTATTTTCCAAATTCGTTGATATTCTACTCATGGGCTTGTCTAACATGACCAGATTACCCAAGTGTCTATCTGAATTCTTCACAAACAAGATTTACTTCATAGCAGCCCATTTTGCAGATGGTGTATTTCTATTAACCCCTATTTTACACAAAGGGAAATTGAGGTATGGAAAGATTAGTGTCAAATATCTCCAATAACTTTGACTGCTCAGAGACCTAGGATATATTTTTCAGAGACTGCTTAAAATACAGGTGATACATTGATTTCACCTGTGTTTGCAAAAGCTCTGCATTTCTGCAAATCAGACTGAGGTTCTCAAGATGCATACCACAAAATAAAGAACATGAAAACAAGTGATTGCTTATGAAAAATCTATTAAAACTGACTGGTTCCTCATCAGACAGGAAATATGCAGTGGCAAAAGAAACACCCCTAGTTCATTAGGGTAGCATTCAACTGTCTGCATACGAAGCTCTTTTTTTATTCCAGTTTCTAGCATTAGTCACTATACTTTTTCCAACTTCTTCAACGAATGAGGCAAGGATCCTACAGATAATGACCTTTTTAGAAAAACAACTCATCCACAGAATGGAGTCCAATGGGAAGCAATATTATTTCAACTAAGGGCCAGAGTATAAGTGCATGTAAGAACGTCAAATTGCAAAGGCAACCACCAATAATTCATGAGGGTTTAACAAGGAAGCTAACAAAAACAAAGAAAAATACCTGCTTGATAAAATAAAAATCTTAAATCAAAATAATGGTCAGCTCCAGAGCTGAAATACATTATACCACCCTGTCACTTCACCTAAAATAGAAACCAATAACCCCAGAAGATTATCCTTTTCTTTATGGAGAAGTGTAGGAAGGGGTTGGGACGTACTTCTGGCCCGTAGATTTTATGGAGATTTCTTGAGACCAGGTAAGGTTCAAAAATCTTCTGTTCCATTCCAGATCTGCATGTGCTCTAACAAGCCATTATAAAAAGCAGGGAACACAGTTTCACCAAAGGACTAAGGGAAGTTCTCTCCAAAAGAAATATCTTAAGTAAAGTGCTGTGCCTGTAACAGAAGTATTTCTAACCAAGAACTCCAGCTTTCTCTTTGCTTTATCATAAAAAATGCTTTTTTTTTTGGTCAGTGATTACTGTTCTTGTGAAAACTGTGATTGTTTTTACTCTTTTTTCTTTCTCACAATGCTGAATAGCTGCCACTAATTCATCCTGTAACTGGCATAGCTGGGACCAACCTTTCATCAAGATCAACACTGCATCCACAAAATCTACATGAGCGTTTATTGTATGTACAAACATGCTCGTAAATAAGTACATAAGTAGAATTACACAATTTGTATGCAAAGGTGTGGGTTTCCAAGGGCAGCATTTTTCCATTACAACAAGTAAAATGTACCTTCAAACATGCACCCATTTTTACTAATTTGTACCTTAATGAAGAATAGGAATGAATATTTACTTAATAAACCATTTGAACCTGGCAGTATTGCTTTTTAATGAACAGTTCTAGAGTGTGGTATGTTTTGCATTTACAATTCCACTGTGGGAACGGGCAAAAAAGACAATATATGTACTTGCATTTCCTAGAAACTCACCACCAGACCACACTTCTCTCCATAACTCCCTCTTGACTATCATATTTCTATGTTTATACTATGTCCACATTTGTGATGCTAGATCATCTTACATAGCATGTAATAAAATATCCTGTCTGAAATATTTCACCTTCTATTTCATATTATATTGAAGGCCCAAGAGTTGTTCTCTCTCTTGAGAATTTATCCTTTATTTAGTCTGTATCATCACATGATAAATTTGGACTGAAAGCTGAGCATAATTTTCAGCACAAATTATCGGGAACAAGGTGGCTGAGAACAACTATATCTACCTGTATTAGAAATCAACCAGGATGCTCTGGCAAACACTAATATTTTAAAATGTGTCAGTCTGCCCTTGGTTCATACTTCCTGCACTTTCAGTATACTAGAACACAATGATATACTACCCTGTCAAAAAAAAAAAAAAAAAAAAAATCAACCCCAAACAACAAAACCATGCTATAGCAAATTAAACATTGCAACATGTATAACTGCTCCATCTGCCCTGCTAAATAAAAGCAAGCCAGGAGGTTAGTCTGAAAATCCTGCTCACTCATTCTGCTTAAGTTTCAGCTGAACCCATGGCACAGTTTAGGGTACAGACAGCACTAGGGACCATTCCCCCAGAAGCAGGGTTTGCCTTCCCTCCACCCTTCGGCGTCAGCCAAAAACACCTCAGCAGCCTCGACACTCGCAGACATCCTTTACACCCTCATCCCGTAACCTAGCAAATGCGGTACTTACCCTCACATTCACATTGTAAAAGCACTGTGACAGGTTGTCATACAGCCGTCAAAGTATTCAAAGTGCTCGGAACTGAAAAAAAAAAAAATCCACACAAAAAAAACTTAAATTATGCTTTAGACCAACAAAGTCTCACTTGGGGCTGACAAAGCTGGAGGGCTAACCTCCACCCAGCGTGCCACAGGCCCCAGCATGACGGCCCTACCTGCCTCCTACCAAACGGATGGCTACGCCTTCAGCACACTACTTGCAGTGTGATTTTTAGGTACTGTCAGACCAGCTGCAGTTCCCTTGTCAGGCACTTCTGTGGAGAACTGGCCTGAACTACAGAAATGAAAAATGACAGGCGGCATCTTGTCCTGCTGAGGGGATCCGTGGCACCCACCACTGTGGGGCATGGGCCTTTGCCAGGCTGCGTTTCTGTCGTGGTTTAACCCCAGCCAGCAACTAAGCACCACGCAGCCCCTCACTCACTCCTCCCCTCAGCTGCACAGGGGAGAGAAAATATAACAAAAGGCTCGTGGGTCGAGATAAGGACAGGAGGAGATCACTCAACCAATTACCATCACTGGCAAAACAGACTTAACTTGGGGAAAATCAGCTTAATTTATTGCCAATCAAATCAGAGTAATGAGAAATAAACCCAAACCATAAAACACCTTCCCCCCACCCCTCCCTTCTTCCCAGGCATGGGGAATGGGGTTTTCGGTCAGTTCATCACCCCTTGTCTCTGCCGCTCCTTCCTCCTCAGGGGGAGGAGGACTCCTCATTCATCCCCTGCTCCACCGTGGGGTCCCTCCCATGGGAGATGGTCCCTCCCACAGGAGACAGTCCTCCACCAACTTCTCCAATGTGAGTCTTTCCCACAGGCTGCAGTTCTTCATGAATTGCTCCAGCGTGGGTCCCTTCCACAGGCTGCAGTCCTTCAGGAGCACACTGCTCCAGCGTGGGTCCCCCATGGGGTCACGAGTCCTGCCAGAAAACCTGCTCCAGTGTGGGATCCTCTCTCCGCGGGGCCACAGGTCCTGCCAGGAGCCTGCTCCAGCACGGGCTTCCCACGGGGTCACAGCCTCCTTCGGGCACCCACCTGCTCTGGCGTGGGGTCCTCCCCGGGCTGCAGGTGGAGATCTGCTCCACCGTGGACCTCCCTGGGCTGCAGGGGGACAGCCTGCCTCACCATGGTCTTCCCCACGGGCTGCAGGGGAATCTCTGCTCCGGCGCCTGGAGCATCTCCTCCCCCTCCTTCTCCACCAACCTGGGTGTCTGCAGGGCTGTTTCTCCCAAATATTCTCAATCCTTTCTCCCTGCTGCAATTGCTGTTGTATTGCTTTTTTCCCCTTCTTAAATCTGTTCTCCCAGAGGCGCTACCACTGTCGCTGATGGGCTCAGCCTTGGCCAGCGGTGGGTCTGTCTTGGAGCCGGCTGCCATCGGCTCTGTCGGACGCGGGGGAAGCTTCCAGCAGCTTCTCACCGAAGCCACCCCTGTAGCCCCCCGCTACCAAACCCTTGCCATGCGGAGCCGGTACGTTTCCTTTTGGCTCTGGCCAAGCGCCCGGCAGTCTTCGCCGTGCAGCAGGGCCAGGAGGGCCCCGCGCCCCGGGGGTTCCGCCTGCCAGCCCCTGCCCTCCGCCCCCCCACCGGTGACAACGCGGGCTGCCGCGGCTGCGACACCCGCCCCGCTGACAGGAGGCCCAGGCTCGAGCGGCTTGCGAAGGACACGGAAAAAAAAAAAATTAAAAAAACATAAAAAAAGCCCTCCAAAGTTAAGTTGTGAAACCAACTTCAGCACAAAGTTACGGTGCCCGAAGCAGCGCCCGGCGGCCCGGGTCGGCCAGGCCCGCTTCAGCCTGAGCCGCCGAGCGCCGGCAGAGCCGCGCCGCTGCCCCGCAGGCGGGTGCCGGCCGCCGGCCGCTCCAGCGCCGCTCCCCGTCCCTCGCCGCGGCCCGGCGGCTCCCGGCTCCCCGCGGCCGCGCCTCCGCCCGGGCACCGCGCTCTCGTAACGGGGCTCCGCAAAAAAAAGGTCACTACCAGGAGTGGGGTTCGAACCCACGCGGACATACGTCCATTGGATCTTAAGTCCAACGCCTTAACCACTCGGCCATCCTGGTGCAGATACAGGCACCGCTCCCAGCCGCTCCTACATCCAAGGCCGCGCTCCCGCCCGCCCCCCGCCCGCCCGCGACCCTCGGCCCGCCGCGGGGCGCCCCCTCCCCCGCCGCGCCGCGCCCTCCCGCCTTGATTTCCAGCGCGGGAGGGCGCAGAGCGCACGGGCGGCCTCTCCCGGCGGCAGCGGGAGACGAGCGGGCGGGCGGGCGGGCAGGGCCCGGCGCGCAGCCTTGCCCCGGAGCGCGGCCCCCGCGCCCCTCGCCCTCCCCGCGCCGGGCCGCGGCCCGCCCCCGCCGCTCTCCCTCTGGCGGGCGCCAGGGCCGGAGCGGAAGGGAGAGGAGGGCGGGCGGGCGGGGGAGGTGCGCGGGGCCGGCGCGGGCCCGCCCCTGAGGGGAGAGGCGGGGGGGGGCGCTGGGCCAGGCCGCCTGGGGGCCGGCGGCGGTGAGGTGCCGGTGTAGGGGCCGGGGGGCGGCGGTGCCGGCGTGGTTCGGCGGGGGAGCGGGGGAGCTGTGGAGAAGTTGTGCCCGTAAGGCTCGGACCGCCGAAAAGTGAAACAACTCCGCTGTTTTCTCCACCCCCGCCGGCGATGCCGCCTGGTGAAATACCGACTGACAGGTGCTCTTGCGAAAACCGGTGTTACCTACCGACGCTTTACTTATTCCTGCCCAGGTGTTTCCCGGAATAGATCTTCCATAGGAGGAGAACCAAACCCAGCAAAGTCCAAAGCTATCAATTACGCTTAATTAGGAGGAAAATACCGCAGAGGAACGGTTTCTTGCAGATCGCGACTGCACGCCAGGTATAGGGAAGCGCCTGTCGCGATATCCGCGGTTAGTGCCTGAACTGGGACCTCCCCCCCTTCTTCCCCGCATCAGAGGGGCAGTGGGAAAGTACCCCATCGCCGGCCTTCCCCCCCCACCACCACCCCATAGACACCGGCTCCCACTCCCGCCGCCTCTGCTGTCCGTTTTCCAGAGGAGAAGATGGACATCCTGCATCCCACCAAACATTGAGCCTGCCCCCGAGGGGCAAGAAACAAATATTCGGTACGGCACAGGCTGGGGACGCTGGACCGAGTCAGCCTCCAGCAAACGAGGAGGCAGGCAGAGGCCATCTGCTTCCCCATAAGCAGCAGAGGACCACATCCCCTGCTGGGTTGTTAGACACCCTGGTTGTAGGTGGCCATCTGTAAGGGCGTCTGGGCCTCCAATTGGCAGGCTGCAGTTGGTGCCTAACCTCTGCAGCCGTTAGCGCTCAGAGACCCCCCAGGACGCTCAGTATGCTTGTGAAGGAAAATGCTTCTCACATACAATAAAAGTCAATTGTTAACTTTTCACAAATGTGAAGAACAGATGTGAAACTCACACTCTCTTTTTCCTTAGTTTTATTCATGCGCTGGAACCCGTTAATGAAAGAACAGCTCTTTGGCTGGAACTTACCATGCTGTATCATTTGCTTGAAACGGGCATCGTATGGTAGCTAGCGTTGCTCTATGTTCAGTAGGGCTGTGCCTTTCAGCAAAGGTATTGAGTAGAAAAAAATCAGGTAGGTTATCTCATTCTTTATTCACATCTAACATTATTTCTGAGAAACATTGCAAAATGTTACTTTTTCCTGTTAAAACTTTGTGCCCTAATAGTGTACGCACTGTAAGGTAAGGTATGACGGTGGAGCTGTCATGCTGGCTGTTACTGGCTTTAGCTCAACTATTACAAAGACACTATATAACATGCTAGAAATATGGAAGAAGATAGATCTGGTACTGCCTTCTCACATATTAGAGATACAAATACCATGGCTCCATGTGAAAATCACACTGCTTTGGAAATAGATTAACTGTAATCACCCCATACAGTATCTATTAAATGATACTGTTTCCTGCCTTCATCATATCTGTGATATTTTTCTAGAGGTAGAAACACAACCAAGTGTAGCTCTTTCCTTTTCAAATCAATTCCAAATATCTACCATGGTTCAAAAATCTAGAGAACCTATTTTGTTTTCAAGAAATTACAAAATACAACTCAGGCTGTGCACTCAACTCATCCATAATGTAGGTTGGCCTCCTTAGATTGGAAAAGCAGCAGTTTAGCTTAGTTACTCAGTCCAGCCTCAGGCTTTCTCCTCTTAAACAAAGATACCTGGGTCTTGAACTAAGAGCTATACTTTCTAGAAGTTTCTCCCAAGACATGTGCCAGAGACACGCCTGCTCAAGTGCATCCATAGTCTGAGTCCTTCGCATTGAGGTAGCAAGGGCTCAATTGCCATTTCTCTAAAAAGAAATCCATGCTAAAAAACCAAACAAACAAAAAAATCCCCAAAGATTAAATGGAGACTCATACGCATATGCAGGATGTTCAGGGTTCTATACCAAACATTATATTGTGTAATAGGGGATTTTTTTTTCCTTTTTATATTTATGCAATGGTTTTTTACATTTTAAGAAGGAGCAAGGTGTGCCTGGTTGCCAGTTTTCCTTTCTGAGATTCATAGGGGTTTTTTTGTGAAGCTTCTGCTGCTTTCAGTAGGAAACAAAACCAAAGTACCAGCAACCCTAAAAGCTAAAGCAGCCCCTCACACCTTTTAACTACTTTGCCCTCAAACCCAGCTATAGGGTTTGCCACATCAGGAAAAGGAAAAAAAACCCCATAGAATATGCTACGTACATCTTCACAGGAGTCCTGTTGACTTTCAGAATGAAAAGGCAGCTTTCCTTAGCAAGCATGAAGATGTCCATTCTGCGGCTTCTGTTATTACTAATGCTAACATATTATCAAGCTACTTTTATCATTTTCTTCCATTCATCCGGTGTGCCATGAGTATCTTTGCATCCGTAGTGTGATCAGGTTTTTTTCAAAAGTCTTTAACTGTGACTAGGCAAGTTCATGAGCTGGCAAAATTTGAGTTCTTACACAACTGAAGGATAGAAAAGCCCCATGGTATTAAGCAATGAACACATGCTTGCAAGGAAGTGAATGACTTCTTCAGTTACTGGAAGCAATTTTTTGAGTGCCTCTAATTCACAATGCAACTTTAAAATAGTTTTAAAGGGTCCCAAGCTGGTGTTTCAATGATTCTCAGTTTCTTCCCTGCAGCAACAGCCTTAAGTCAAAAGACAAGGTCTCCAATTACCTTTTTCTTCATGCTTTCGCTCTCTCCTTCCCCGTGCCTCAAATCAGACTAAAGATTTGAATATAAGCTTTGCATTTCTACTAACGAAATCAAGATCTCTCAGAACTGCCAGTGTAAATTTGTATTTTTCTTGCAGTAGAGAATTATCTTAGAATGCATGAAACTCATTTTTCATGGTTTTTGTAGGAAAAATTATGGGAAGTCTATCTCAATATGCAACACATTTGATTTATTGTGGCAACAGATATTAGGAGGACTTTTTTTTTTAGGCATTGTTTAATCTCCTTTCACCAACTCAGTTTAGTCCAGCAGCTTTTACACTAAACTTTGACAATGCAAGAAACTATTCAGAGCTGCTGATTCAATGTAAAACACTCTGCACTTTCAGTTTTTCTTATTAAATCTTTTATTCCATTTGTAGACATACATATGTGCAAAAAAGAAACCAACAAAAAAACCATGTACACATTTTTATCAAAAGCACTGGTGGGTGCTAAGAATATGCAGATGAAATTAAATGCATATTCTGTTCTTCACTGATTTATGCCCACATGCTGACACTCAGAGGTTTAGGGTATTTCTCTACAAATGCACATTTCCATTGCCTTGAATGGCAGTACCTACGGAGTAAGCAACTTTTCTTGAGTAGCACCAAAGCTACTGGTAATGGTGACAGCTCAACACCCTCCTTTCTCCCACTTCAAGTTTGAGCATTGTGTTGCTGGAGAGGTCCTCAGGCAAGTGTAATTCTGATTTCATCAGGACATCACTGAATATCAAAGTATCTTCTAGTTTAGAAAATTGGTGTTCCTCACTCTTCTGTGTTATCACAGACATGCTCTTCAGCAAAAGAGACTTTCAGTTTTTGAGAAGAGTTATCCATTTAGCTTCTATTTGTGTAAAAAAAGCCTGTCTGGCTAAGAAGCATTTCCCACTAGGATATGAACACTTGGAAGTTGAATTTATTTTGCTGTTTTGTTGTATCAATATAAATAGTAAGAAATGTATGGGTGTTTTTTCCAATATAAAATTAGTGTGGAAAAGATCAGAAGGGAAATGTTTCATTGCGATTGGTGCAGGAAGATGGCTATGCACATCTCCCGAGAAAAAATCCCAAAAGCAAAACACTTGAAATGTTTCAATATATTTATTACAATAGGTACAAATAGGATCAGAGTTTTTTTAAAAAGTCACTAACTTCTGAAAAAATGTCCTGCATTAATTCAAAGGATAGCAATAGATCACAGTGTATCAGGAAGCCACCTAGAAATATTGTAGT
Organism: Haliaeetus albicilla; assembly: GCF_947461875.1. Lineage (NCBI taxonomy): Eukaryota > Metazoa > Chordata > Aves > Accipitriformes > Accipitridae > Haliaeetus > Haliaeetus albicilla. The sequence continues at coordinate 11,139,155 of NC_091489.1, read as the reverse complement.
TGGAAAACCTCCAGAAGCAGGAGCTGTAATCATTCCCCAGACCTTATGAATACATGCTTCACTGACAATGTTCAGTGGTTTCCAGGGCTGCAAATTTTCTATTCCCTCCTCATATTCCAAACCTACTGTCGGCAGACTCCCCTTACACAAAAGGAGAGATTATTTTTAAGCTTGAAAAGAGCACTGAAATGACATTAAAATGTTGTTTTCTTTCTTCTTCAGGTGTACTGAAGAAATATGTCTATTTTCTTTCCCAGGTGGAGATTTCCTAATAATGGGAGAAAAGTCATAGTTTTTGTACACCGGTAAAATTGCATGTCAATAAATTTAATCCTTCATGTTATTTAAAATAGATATTAAAAAATCCATATTCAATCAATGCTTATAAAAAAATAAAAGTCTATTGACAGGATAATCCTTCCACTGAAACTGCTTGTGTTTATGTGCCAGCACAGGAGACCCTAAAATGCCTTCTCAACTCCCCAACTGTTGTCTTCTCATGGGTGCTTCTGCAGAAGGTCACTGCATGCATCTCTTCTGGCTGAAGTATTAATTGGCAGAAAAATATCTTAGAAGCATAAAAGCATGGCAGTTTTGAAACTGAGAGTACAGACAGTGGCTGAAGTCAAAAGCCAGTGAGATGCGTCAGTGTCGCAGTGCTTCTAGCCACCTTGACAAAGTTGCGGGTACTCAAAATGGAGAAAAGCAATCACTTGCTCCATTTGTGAATGGAGCAAAACACGCATACTATCATTTAAGGTGCGGTTACTTCTGTTAAGATTCATGACAGGTGGAAATCAAGTTGAAATAGAAACTAGTTCCTGTGTCCTGCTCCTGCTAACAGGCTCAGTATTTTGTCAAATGAACAGAGCAAAAATCTGTTCAAGTATTTGCATCAAGCAGGCTCCAATCTAGTTAAAATTGAAACCTCCTGATTCTGTGGTGTATTGTGTCACCCCAGGTGGTAAGGCTGCAGTGCCTGCAGACTCACTTTGAGAAGAATAAAGTTATTTCTTGAAATTTCTCATCATCCCTAGGCTGAGTTATCAGCCCATCATTCATTCCTCTTTCTTGCCTATTTGAAACAAGTATCACTGCAGAGACCTTCTTGCACCTTTACTTACAGCAACAGAGTACATTTCAATTAAAAATAGATTAAAAATAGTTTATCAACATTTCTAGAAGTTCTCAAATAGAACAGCCTTCAGCACATTTAGGAAAAAAGGCAATGAACAAAACCAACTGCAAAATAGCTCCCCCCCCCCCCCCCCCCCGTTTATAGGGGTTTTCATTACAGAGAAGTCACTGGAAAGAATGCCTGATTTGGAAGACATTTGAGTTGGTCGGTGATAGCTTCAGTGGGATAGTCACCTTCTGCAACAGGATAAGCAGCAGCAGAGGATTGTCCTGAAGGGGTGTTTTCTTCTGTATTCCAAAGCTTTTTTCACTTGCTCTTTAGCTTCTCCTACATAGTCCTCAACATTTTGCATATTTATCTCAATGACATCGAAGGTGTCCGCCTGTTCCTCCACTAGCAGGGCCACCTGCAGAAAGAGCTCGTGAACTTCCTTAATGCGTCCTTCTAACTTCACCAGCTCCTTATGACGTGTCTCTATCTCATTCAAGGCTGAGCGAGCCCCCTTAACATCCGACAAGAGATTCTCAGAGAAGACATCCCACTTGCCTTGCTCAATCATCTCCTCAATCTGATTGCTAGAAACATCTTTGCCCATGATCTCTAGCTGCCGCTGAATTCGAATCTTGCAGTTCTCCCGCTGGTTCATCTCTGTTGCATTGTATTCAAACATAGCTTCCTGAAATGCATGCATGAGGTCAACATAGTGGTTCTTCGCCACCCTGGCAATGACAGACATAGCCCCGTATTTTGTTATTGCATCTTCGCTGAAATCTCTCATTATCTGGAGTTTCCTGTGGATGCTTTCTCCGCGGGCCTTGATGTCTCTGGCAATACAATTAGTATCTCGTTTGATGCTACTAAGACGGCGCATGGAAGTAAGGAAGCGGCTGTTTTGCTTTCTGAGCCGCTTGACATCCTCTTTTAGGTGGTCATTTTCTGTCCGAATGTTCTGTATGTCTTTATGAAGAATTTCCAAGGCATAATCAGTCTCATAAAGGAGAACATCATGGGGTGAATTTTCATCCTCCTCACTATCAGAAAACTGTTGGTTGTGTAACCTGGCAAATTCACGCAGCTCATTTAGTCGGTCTTTCATCCTGCCTGTAAAACAGAGGAACAGGAGGAAAGAATTTTAAAGTAAATAAAATATTGGTTTAAAAGCATTGAAAGTTCATAGCTAATAACTACATCATAGTTATAACTACATCAAAAATAACCCAAAATACCAGATTTTAAATTTGTTCACGGTATTTTATATAGTGATGGATCTCAGATCCAAAACTCTGGTGCTAGAACACTCTTCTAGAAACTAGAAAGCTTAGAAACTAAAAAAGTGCAAGGGAGAAGACAACAAATCCTGAAGAAAATCCAAAAGAATAATAAGACGATCCCCAACCCCCCCAAAATGCCAGTCTTTCACTTGGAGAAAAAAAAACAAACTCTTGAGCAAATGATAGAAAGCCTTCAGCTACTGGTATGTGTAGATGCGTTAATAACTGAACGCTTCCCACTGCTGCTCACTAGAGAAATCTGTACATCTTGACCTTCATTACATCAACTGCCCTAAATGTCACAGGTCCTCTGTCATTCTAAGCTTGCTTTTCCTGGGAGAAGAGTAGGAAGCCTCTCAGAAACAGAAATGGCATTCACCAATACAGTTGGGAAAGAAAAGTTTTGAGAAATGGTGTGGAAAGTATCAAGACAGAATTAAAAATCTAAAATTAAAAAAAAAAAAGGGCAAGTTTAGGGTCTGCAGATGCTATCATTGACCATACGTACCAGGCATCAAACAAAACAACACAGCAATAGCAGCATTGTGTAAGTAAAACCATCCATCCAACCCTTCTTTTTTGTGTGATGGAAATATCCTACTGAAGAAATAAAGTAACACCATTGTTACAGATTAGGATCTGTTTTCTATGTGTTTGTCTCAGGCCTACTTAACTACAAATTTAATTAAAAGCCACAGAATGAATAATCTGTACAGACCGGTTACGTGGTAACAAAACATAAGCCTCCTTTAAGTATGTTGTTTACTTGAAGCTCTAGACCTAAAGTCTTTGCAGAAAGTGAAATCTGAAAGCTTTAGCAAGAGCCCTGCACCAAGTGTTACAGCAAGCAGGAAGCTGAAAATTTTCCATCACAGAAGCTGTACATCCCATGACCTCATTTAAATTAATAAGAAAGAGAACCAAGTTAAGAAGCAGCACCAAGCAGGACATCTCCAGATCTCTGTGTCTGAAGGATTCATTTTTGTTTTTCCAGGAATTAAAGTATCTTCACAACATTTACAAACATGCTATCCACCGTGAACAAGACATCCCTTCATAGGATCATCAGTTACTCCCAGGTTAAGAAAAGTCATGCATACATACCCAGTATAACAGGCCTAGATCTAATGTGAATTAAACTGCAAGTTTATAATCTGTTTCATGGGATTGTAGGATGTGTTAAAGATGTTAGGGAGGAGATGGGAAAGATTCCATCACAGACATAGTCTCTTGGGCTCATATAGTTCATTGGGGGTATATACTGGTCTTGAGAACTGTCCTGATTAGGATCACATTTACATTGAAGCAAAAAAGTGAATTTCAACTTAAACAAATCCTTTTACAAGCAATGTAAACAAATAAAGTCCATTTAACATCCTGAGAGAAGAGCTTTCATTCAGGAATCCACACGTGTAAGATGATTGTTTGAATTTAAAACATAAGCCACATAGATTCAACTCAATCATATAGAGAAAGCTTTAGGAAATGAAAGGTTTTCCACCTCCTCCCTCAACAATAATAAAATCAAGACTTTCACCTCATGCCACAAAATCAACATGAAAAATCCCCATCTAAAAGGAAAAAAAAAAAAAGTGTGGTACAGCTTAAAGGTCGGGTTTACTTGGCTTTAAAACTGTATGGCTAAGTTTGCCTAGAGGCACTGGGACAGTGAGAACATCTACCCCTCCTGTCTGGAAATAGTGGACCATTTTCTAGACAGCATGGTGGAAAGGGAACAAAGGCATCTAGCAATCTCAGAATTATTAGATCTCTTCTAATCACTAACTGTTTCTGAGATGCTTTTCACCTGAAATGTGGACATGGCTCTGAAAACCAGTCACATTGCTCATCTGACTGCATTCCTGACTCTTACTGGCTTCCCTAGAGTTGATGATCCTCCCACTTCTAGTCTGATCCTTGAGCTGTCATGTGTTGGGTTCAGCAGTTTATCCTTTTTGTGTTTAGCATCTACATTTGGAAACAGCAAACAATGTTTTTTTATGACTTTAAAATGACAACCCACAGCAGCAAGGTGCCATTCATGTAAACTAAATCATGTGCGTGCAGGACTACATTGCCTTTGTGCTTAAAATTCCTTGAACTTGAGAAAAACTGAACTTCATAAGCCTTCCACAGAGAGCAGACTGGCAACTGGCTCAACAAGAATAACGTTTTATTTTTTGTGCTTGACAAAGAAAACACAAACAGAAAACCACACTGAGTAAGAACTCCTGCGTAATAAACTTATCAGTTTGTAGGAATAGGTCTACCCTTCCTTCCCCCTACACTCAAAAGTGTAACTTGCAATTTGTCTTTCTCACCCGCAACAATTTTAAGGTGTTACATAAAATAAAAATAGGGAGAAATGGAGAAGTAAATACATGGTAATTCACAACATGAAAATACTAATGCTGTAGTAAGTTCATGTGTATACTAATTCTGCAGCATCTCTGTAAAAATATTGTTGCCTACACACAGGAAGATCATGCACTTAAACACTGGCCTATGTCTTATCACTTCCACCAAGTCTCTGCCTACAGTCTGTATAGGCCGAATAAAAGTTGTACAACCTAAAATTTAATATTCATCATTCAGTTCATGGACAGATATATCATTTACTATGTTACTACTATTAATTTCCTTATGGATTTCTCTTGTGAAATCCCTGGAAAGCTCCTTAGACTTGTAACAGTCTTTTTGGGGGAGGGCAGATCTAACAGCCCCATCCACAGCCACAGGTTTCAGCTTAGAGTGACTAAGGACAACACTATCACTCTTGATGAGTAACAATGCCCACCTGAGACACCTGAAGCACAGTTTTTTGTACCTGGTACATTCAGAAGTCAGCTCCTTCTGACTTCGGTCACCGCTGCAAGCCTCGGGCACTTTGCTGAGTAAGAGCACAAAGTCACAAGCCGGACATCAGTGAATGAACACATGGATCGAGGTGAGAAGCTCGTCTCCAATGATATGTACAGCATCACCCACGATCTCCGTGATCCAGTAGAACCAGTAGAATCCAATTCTAAATGTGAACAGAGGGATCAAATTACAGTTGCACTGACAATCTTCAACCTGGGGTTTCCCAGTTTCTGAGTGCTTAGCTCTAAAAGCCTACATTATTTTAAACTGCATACCAAACTTACATTCAAGGTGATCAACATGAGGATCTTTTAACTCTGCATTGAGGATCCATACGCATCAGGGTAATGGCTCCACAGCTAAAGTGATCGCACTTTTGTCCTAACAAACGATGCCATCTCTTCAAGCTGGACTTCAGAGTCCTGCAAAATTAGGGATTTTTGACATCTTTCATTTTCCTTGAGTCCTGTCTTTTTCTCTCTGTTTCTAAAGTACATCACCTAGCCTGCTTCCTACTTCATCTTCACATTTGCAAGATGCTCTTCCTTATCTACATACAGTGCCTGGACAGGATGGAGGACAGGAAGAGAATGACTTTCTGCCTGTATTTCAGCATCATATTAGGCCACAAACACCACAAATTGCAGAGGACGCCTATTCAGCTTTATGCAAGAGCATGCAAAATTACTCTGCAGGTTAGCATTTGTAATATTTGACCAAAGATATCTGTGAGGTTCAAGAAAATGTTTAGGTTTCAGCTTTCTTGAGCACCTTTTGCTCAAGGAAGCCAGTAAATTTATTTGGGGCATTTGCAAACTGCTGCTTTGAGAAACTCACAATTTGGCAAAATTTTAGGAGGTTTACATAAGGAAAACAGCAGGCTCGAATGCAACGCCACCACAGAGGTCTTTCCCCATTTCAAATTCCCATTTCAAACAAAGGGGAACCAGATCTTCCCAAGAGAGGACAATAACTCCCAAGCATTCCTTTGGTAGTGTCAGGGGCAGAACTGACACTAAAGAGCTGAAACAAATGAACAAACAAGCATGGGAGAGCAGGGGGGAACAGCCATTTGAAAAATGTCAGCTTAACGAATCAGTATTTAGAAAAAGTGACCTCCTTTATCAGATGTTGTTGTTACTCGGGGAAGTTTGCATCTACTTACATGTCGGTAGCATTGTTTGTAATTAAAACAACAATATATTAATACATAGTACATTACTAGTTGTTAGGGATAGCCTCAGCACACATTCTTTAAAATGAGCAGCAATACCTCCCTGAACAGAGGGCCTGGTGCAGCAGTATAAGTTGGGCTCCCTGGCTAGCAAGCAGCTCTGGAGAACAGGACCTGGGTGTGGTGGTGGCCATCAAGTTGAACATGAGTCAGCAATGCGCCCTTGTGGCAAAAGGGGGCCAACAGAATCCTGGGCTGATGTAGCAAAGGTGGTCGAGGGAAGTGACCCTCCCCCCATCTGACACTTGAGAGTCCACATCTGGACTGCTGTGTTGGTGCCAGGGCTCCCCAGCGCAAGAGACATGGACACACTGGGGAGGCCACCAAGATGGACGGTCAGAGGTGCTGGAGCACCTGATATATGAGGAGAGGCTGAGAGAGCTGGGAATGTTCAGCCTGGAAAGCAGGAAGCTCAAGGGAAGTCTTGTTGCTGTCACCAACTGCGTCATGGACGGATAGACCCTTCATGAAGGTGTGCAGCAACAGCAAAAGGGGTAAGAGACCCAAGTGGAAACGAGGGAAAAGCCAGCCAGATAGTAGAGCAAGAAAAAAAGGAAAAATATACATCTTTCAGAAACACTGGAAAAGATGTCCAGAGAAGTTTTGGAATCTGCATAGAAGATATTCAAAACTCTACTGGACATGGCCCTCAGCAACCTGAACCACCTGTGTGTCTTTGGAGGGGGGCTGGATTAGACGACCTCCAAAGGTCCAGTCTAAATTGTTCCAGTACTCAGCCTTAGGTCAAAAGTTCACTAATTTGAACATGAGTGCTAAATATATTCAAGTACTTGCATGGGTTTATTTAAGATAGTTCTAACATATGAGAGTATCAAGACGCCAACTACTCTGGAGTAACAGCCCCAAGAGTATAAATAACTTAATTCTAAGAGTGTGCATTTTAATAGATTAGCTGTCAGTTTTATTTTCTTTTAAAATACTGTGTATATTCAAACTGGAACATGTACTTCCATGTTTGTATTTTTGGGCTAGATAAATCTGTCCTTGTAAAAATGAAGTTCCTTCTGCAGTCCGTCATGGTGTGTAACACCAAAATACACACTCACACACCCAGGAAGTACAGGCCAGGTAATGACTGCAGAGGTTACAAATTTGAAGCCAGATACCCACCAAGTACAGTCAGCTGAGGACACGTTCAGTGCTCATCTCTTCATGTTAGCATGCTACTTCTTGGTATTAATCACCACAATGACTAGCTTTCCCATGATGCCTGAGAAAGACTCAAGCTGTCCTGGCGCAGTAAAGACTGCAGCCCCACACAACTCTGCATGACATGGGATTTCAGACAGGAAAGGAAATTCACTCTGAAAATCAAAAACTGTGCATACACATAAACCCCCTGTTAGCCCCATATACAAACAAATAGGAGTCCTACACAGCACATTTCCATTGCTGTGCTAATGTTCTGCAGCCTGTCACCTACATAGAAATAACTTAAGGATGAAAAGTTATTTCTATAGAAACAAATGAGCTGCACACCTCTATTTATTTCAGCTTTAGCATTTGTATATCCACATCACTGAGTTTGGGGACAAACGGTGAAATAAAGCAGCAGTTTCAGCACAGCATCCATATTTCGTCACCAGGAGCTGGGAAGGAAGCCAGTGTACATTTTTAATTTTTACAGCATTCATCAAAGGCAGCTGCTAGTTAATACTAGCTTGTGGATTACCCAAAGTCTAGTCAGTAATCTTTTTAGCCTTGAGTAGGGCCTTACAAGATGAAGCTTTGACTTCAGTTGAAGTGGCCTGTTTGAGGAACAACAGATATTTCAAAACAAGCCAGTTAAAATTCATTTCTATCAGCAGTTCTTCTCTCCCTCAGAAGGTAGAAGTCGTTTTGTGCTCCACTATGAACCCGCGTGGCTCATCCTGTCTCTGAATGGCATGTGCTCTTGGTTGCATGACACAGAATAGATGTGACTCAAGAAAACAAGTGGTGAACAATTAGGAAATAACCTACTCCCAGGCAGAATTGCTTCATAGCCAAGCGTGCGTCAGCACATTCCAATATCTTCCCATACTGCTTGTAGAGGATGCAGTATTGATGGAAATCCACTCGGACTGGTTGAGTCGAACACGCTCCATTACAAGGCAAATAGTGTGCTGCTGTTGCACAAAAATGCAAGTAATGTATAGGTAAAAGAAGGGTTAAATGCAGCCGAAGCCTTTCATTTGAAGAGTTGGAGTTCAGATTTAATCACAGTTTTCTAGTATCTTTCTGTTTTGGAAACAACTGTCTTAGACCAGATTTAATAATTTTGCCTGGCATCTGTTGTCCAATAATAGATTTGACAATATAAATTCATTTGGAAAACAGACTGTTGTTTACAATAGGTTTTCCTCTTTCCAAAAGATCTGCTAATTGACTGATAGCAGAGTGCTAGTCATCTTTTCAGACCAAATTCCCCATCTCCCCAATCATGTCCATCACTGGTGGAACAGCAGGCTTGAATTTCTCAAATCACTCTTCTTTTTCCTTCCTTCTCATCTGTAAGAGCTCAAGGAAACACCAAAAATCATAATCTAATGATAGGACAGCTTGCCTTGTGGAGCAGTTTTAAGATCATATCTGTATATTAACTCCAATATTAACAACTATGACAGAGATCAGCATTTCAGAATCTTTCTGTGGCCTCACTGAAAGGAAGTTATCTTCTCTGGAGTTTCTTGGATTGGGCAATGTTTAAAAATAGAAAAAATATTCAGGATTGAAAATACACCAGTTAACACAGAACACCAGTTATAAAGCTACAGAAATCCAGCAAGAAGCCGCAAATATATCTGAAGACTCTTAGACACCACCCACTTCATATTGTAGTCAAAGCCTGTGTACAGCAGAACACCTCTTTTAATACTTTCAATACCCTAGTGAGAAGCGCATGCAGTTGCAAATGTCTCAGGGCAGGTTTTTTTCCAAAAGCTTGCATGAAGTGTCAACTTCTCTGTTTGTATTGGAACAAGTTATTTATTACAAGTTGATATATTCAGAGAAGCAGGGATGGCTCCATTCGTTGTGGGCTATTTCTGCAGCTGTCAGAATCTCCAAGTCTCCAGTGGTTCCTTTCCTACCATAAAGGCTAGGAAAGGCCTAGGGGGGGGGAAATTAACATTCAAATAGTTTGTTGCCTCTAACTTAAAGTAATGAGGCAATAATTGCTTGAATACTGATAGCTTTGGAGGGTCCTCTTTGACTTACCCCAGTGTCTTTACCAGTATTCAGTCTCTTCAAGGTAAAGTAACTCTCAATTTTTGTACAACAGCATATTACAAATTCAAGGATCTAGGGTGCACCTTATACTTCCCAGACATATTCAATAAAGTTAACCATCTTGGTGTTTTCCATAGACTAGTTATCAGGTTTTCCAGACATCAGTATCAAAACTAGGAGAAGCTGCTGGCATGCATTAAGTGCACACATAATATGCATTGCATTTTTCACATATTTATGATGAGACAGACAAAAAAATCTGAAGTTTTAACTTGTTACTACACAGTAGCACGTGCTAAGTAAACATTATTCTTGCACTGGAGAGGACAGCTTGTTGCACATAGGTTGACTATTACTACTTACTGGGTTGTCTAAATTTTCACTGGAGAGCTGTGGATCACCACTGACAAATTTTCAATCCTGGCTAGACAATAAAATGGATTCTTAGTATCTCTTGACATTTTTCTCACAAGTCACACTAATGAGCAATTGTAACTAGATTTGTGTTTGTTTGGCTGGGGGGGTGTGCCTGTACCAGGGCTGTAGACAAAAAAAAGTTTCTCCATCTTCACTACATGGCCCATTGAAGTGTTAAGTCTTCATGTGCATTGTTTGAACCCCCTCCCCAATTTGGGAACTCTCTCCAGCAGTCCTCATGCTTCTGTATACAAATGGAAGTTAAGGACAGGAAAGGCTAATGCAAACCCCAAATTTAGCCCCTTCCTTTTCCTAAGGATGCTAGGAACAGAATATATAGTTAGCAACTGCAGATACTGAAAACCTGCAGAATCCTTGACACCTGCCAGCTAACTCCGATCAGCTTTAACGTGTACAGCTTGCTAAAAACAGAGTGCCATTATAAAAAGTAAATGAACATGCACAGGATTGTATTTTACCCAAGGGGAAGAAAAACAATCCCACCATCGCTCTCCATTCAGTGCTTTTCAGTACACGCAGCGCACTGCAGGCTGACTACTGCAGCGTGCCCGTCCTTCCTGCCATAGGTAACAGCAAGGTCTTCAGGTAAAACTGGCCTAGATGGAGACAAGGGGAGCGTGAACTGTACCTCCACCAGCTTGGCAAATAGTTAAGACAGAACCATATCACTAACATAAACAGTGAGACAGCCATCCATGCATTTCTTGGCAATTACTACAGCTCGGCATCGTTATGAGTCATTGCGCGAGGAAATCAGACAACGCACTTGCAGGCAGTGCTGTCGCTACATTGCCATGAGTATATACATTATCTAATTAATTACCTCGGCTTCCCTGAAACACATTGGCTCAGTGAAATAGCTACGTACATACCCCATTTATATAACTACTATTGCTACCTCACAGTGGTATTTATAAGTGATTAAGACATTATGTTGGCATCCGAGTAGAAATATGAGGTTGCACGTGATCATCAGTCAGAAGCAACATGTTCTGCAGACATTTTAAAATTAGCACAACAGCATTACTTTTTCAAATACACATATATTTAAAGCTTGTAATACAGTGTTAGAATCTGAAATCAAGTACTCTTTAAAAAATCCCTTTAAGGTTAAATACAGGGTGTTTGTTCATGTTGGCCAGTACACGTGAGGCTCAGTTCTGGGTCCTACTGCCAAATCTACACAACTGTAACTGGACCAAAATAGTTTCAGTCAGGAAATAACCCCCACAGCCACACATGTATACCCAGAGCCTCAGCCCCAGGACATGTCAGGTGCTGGCAGGCTTTATGGCAGTCACTCTACACTACTTAGCAGCCCATGGGTGTTCACGGGCCCGTTCAAAGTACCAGTGAAGTTGAGACAAGATATAGATGTAATTAGGGACACACTGGCCAGTGGTACTTAGAGAATCTGTTCCTGACTGGGCATATCCGAAGCTCAAGCAAGCTTTATTCTTGCTTTCAAAAATAAGTGATTTATCATTAACACAAATAGGGCACAGAGGAAGGGCATAGCAGGAAAAGCTGGAGCGTTCAGTACTTTCTTGGCTTTTGTGAATGTGAGTTTGTCAAGAATTATCTTGGCAATTAACGGGTTAACTGTGATAAGCCTTCTGAAGTCAAGATATGTGACATCATCCCCTCTGTGATAAACTACAGAAATGTGGTCTAGCTGAGAAGAGCCAAACACTTTGTGTGATAGGCTAGATGAAATACCAAGACGCTTGACACAATCAGCAAAAGCTATCAACACAGATGTAGAAACTGAACTGCATTGCTCCCCTCCAGCAGGGCCCCCCCGTCCCGCTCCCCAAGAGGGGGTTCCCAGGAGCCAGCCCTAGGCAGGAGCATCGCTGCCGCTCCCTGGGAATGATGTTCCTCACCAGAGATGGCTCATGTGGGGACCACGTCCCGGAGGGCAGCCCAAAATGCAAGTGTAAGCAGAAGTGGCTTCTCTGCAAAACTGCGTAAAAGTGGGAACCCTGTATTTGGTGCTGAGATGAGTTTGTTGGCTCAAATTAACATTGCCATAGTAATTTCTGCACTGTGCTTTGTCATCCCTGCACTACAGGGATGACCAAAGAATCAAAAAAATTGATGGACCAGATAAAAGATAATGGAAAATGTATCTGATCCAGCACCTTCATACTTGACACAGCAGTTGTCTTCTCTCATCAGAACTGGTTTTGAATAGGCCAACATTATGATGGGTTTCTGTCATACTTGGAGGTTATCCGTATTTTCCATTAGCAGCTTGGAGAGTGGAACCAAACATGAGCCTGTACAGTCTCCAGGTGACACGGAACTGGAAGGGAGTGCAAGTGAGTGTTTGATGGCAGAGGGGAGGAGAAATGATGAGAATTTAAGATGACCTTGGCAAGTAAGAGAAGTACTGGCAAAAATAAAAGGAAATTCAACAGAGACGAGCCTGGTATGGTACATTTAGAAGAAATTATTCGCACAGATAGAAAGTTGCACCTAGTTTGGTAGCAAGAGAACATTGGTGGGGTTATAGCAGATTGCAAGCTAAAAGTTTGCAAGTTCACAATATAATGACATTGTAAAAAAAGCCATGTCTTTTATGAGAGATGACATGGGAAGGACTGGTTTTACTCAGCTTGGCATAGGTAGGGCCTCAGCTGGAATAGTACATCCTGTACTCACACTAGGAAAGTCAGAGTGTACTGAGAATTGTCTCCAAACGGTTTAGAAAATACAGCCCTGGAGGAAGAATAGTTGAAGGAATTATGTTCATTTCATGCAGAAGACCAGGGAGAGAGACACAGCACTCCAATGTATAAAAGGAGTTTATAAAAAGAGCAACAATCAGTTTGTTCCCTGTGTTGACATTGGAAACACACAAAGTAATCCATTTGTTTCATGCATGAGATCTATGTTGAACTAGCTGTGACTAGCTGAAAATCAGGCCATTTTTCTGTGGGAGCACTGTGGGACCCTCTTCCTCAGAGGATAGAGAGAGGCTACAGAAACCCCTCTCAGGTCCGGTTTAGGTGCACTGCTACAATGCACGGAATGGATTAGCTGATGTCGTGCAGTCTCCCCATGGCCCTGCATTTCCATGATTTGTTCAGTGCCCTTGCTCCCGGTCTCACTGTACGTCCAGCACAGTGTACGTGCAAGCACAGGCGAGCACAGTCCCGCTGCCCATGCTGGGGAGCAATTTGGGTGACTCTTTTCACCCAGCAGTTTCTCTTCTCTCTATTATTTCTGCACCAGCAGCGACTACCATTTCTCCTTTTGCAGCAGATATTAGTTACTGTCATAATATAATGGAAGGTACCAGACCTGGAGCCTAACCCCACAGCACCCAAAATCTCCAAGACTGTGATATAATATGCAGCTGTGTTCCATAGCATCGCGTTTATCTGCAGTGCCCAGAAGATACCGTTATCACATTATACCCATTTTAATGTCTCAAGGGATCTTAGGTACTGTGCTTAGTTTGTTCATGAAGATCTCTTATGACAACAGAGGTTAACTTGCAGTTTTAAGTCTCGGCCAAAACACCCAATACGTTTGCCATATGACTTAACATGCAATTTCAGTTTCAGAGCAGTGGTCATACAAGGCAGTCAGTGAAAAAAAAAGTGAGAAAAAGGTCGTCAGAGGCGTTGGGCATCTAAACCGTCCTTTCTTAAGGATGACCTTTCATCTGTTCGTCTGTTAGAGCTTTGGTCTGTTTTGAATTAAGAAAAAAAGAGTTACGCTCATCTTGTAGTCTCACCACTTCCATATAAAACTATTTGAATAGCGAGTAACACCATTGGTAAGAAAGGAGCATCCTTCAAATTGTATTCTCATCTTAAAAAGTCATATATTGCCATTTTGATCCCTGACAGCTAAAAAAACGGTTCCTAAAATACCATCTAAAGAACAGGAACAAGAAGTGTGAATGTCTGTTTTAGGCCAGTGTTATTCTTCTAGTCATTTCCTTTCCCGGTATCACACAGTTACATGCAGTTATCTCAGACATACACGAGTACTAATTCTTCTTGGCAGAAAAGGAAATGAGTATCAATTAATAGGAAGCAATCAAAGAACACCAACTTTTGCACCCACTCACAGGCTTGGCCATGATGATGCCCAAGAAAGGAGCAAAAGCTGTTATATTTTGTATATAAACCCAGTTTTCTACAAAATCTGCTCTGGAGCAGTTCATAACCGCATACGAGCGTATTCATAACCACATATGAGCACGATGAATGAAACGTTAATACTCGTTAAGCCAGACAAACAAGGCAGCTAGAAACGCAGACACCCGCTGGCACTGGACGAGGAGTCTCGTATCCGAAAGCGCCTCTGGTTGTCCCTCGCCCCGCGAAAAGCCCAGCCACCCCGTTTGCCCCTTTTGCGGGACCAGACGTACCCGAAGGCAGCCGAGGCACCTCCGGACCCAAAACCCCGGTCCCCATCCCCTGCCGTCCATGCTTCAGACTCTCCCGCCACCCTCCCCGCCTCAAACGGGGCACTTTCGTTTACCCTGACCCCAAACCGGGGTGCAAAGCGCTCCGAAACCCCCGCGGCTCCTCCCGCCTTGCCGGCGGGGCACCGGCCGCGCACCGGGACTCCCCCCGACAGCAGGGGAAAGGCAGGGACGGGCTGACCGCCCCCGCCGGAGCCCAGCACCCGGCCCGGTGTCCCGAAGCAGCTCCGGGTCGGGTCGGCGCCCGGGGACCCGGTCGGCCTTCCGTCCCGGGAGCCGACGGCGACATGCCCGCGGTGAAGGAGCCCGGCCCGGCCGCTTCCCCGAGGAAAGCGCCATCTCGTCCTCCCCACCCCGGCAGGTACTCACCCCCGGGCACGACAGGGCAGGACAGGGCAGCCCGGCCGGCCCCGGCCCGCCTCACCCGCGCCGCTCCCGGCGCCGCCGCTGCCGCCTCAGCGGCCGCGCCGTCGAGGCAAGCGCTGGTCCCCGCCTGGCGTCCCGCCCCGCCGCTCGGCACACCCGCCTATTGGCTGCGAAAGAGAGGGGGGTGATTTGCATAGCGTCGCCCCGCCCCTGGCGGGCTGTCAGTCACGGCCGTCGAGGGGCGGATGGAGGGGGCGGCCGCAGGGGCCGCGCGCCGTGCCCCTTCCTCCTCCTCCTCTTCCTCCTCCTCCTCCTCATCTGCCTCCTCCTCCTGCGTCCCCCGGGGGCGGCCCTCGGCTCGCACCACTCCCTAGCGGGGGGAAAGTCCGCCCCGCGGGTGCTGGGAAGCGTGGGTGGGCTGAGGTCGCCCGTTTCTTTGCCGCCATCCCCATGGCCGCCCCTGCCCTTTCCAGCCCTCGCCTCCCCCCCGGGCAGCGGGGGCTTTCCGACCCCCGCCGCCTGCCTGCGGGGGGGGGGCGGTTTGGGGGGGCGGCGAGACCCCGGGGCGGACAGGGAGCCGAAACCGAGGGAGCGTACGGCGCCTGAGGAGAGAGCTGGGGCCGGGCGCCGTCCCCCTCCTCCTCCTCCTCCTCCTCCTCCTCGTCCCGCTCTTAATTGAGCCCGTTTCGAGGTGGTGACTTCAACTCTGATAACTTTTACCATTCCTGGGAAAAAACCACCTTCCCCATCATTCTAACTTAAACAAAACCCAGCAACAAAACTTCGGTCACACGGTTTTTAATACACATTAATAAGCCACACAAGTAGTTATAGAGGTTGTTCAAGTCTTTATGAGATAGGAAGTTTTTTGCTTTTCTTGAACGCCTTGGACATTTATGTGGGGGTACTTTTTTCTCCCTTTCACCACAAAAAAATTGCAGATAATTTGAATCTGGAAATTTTAAAACACAGAAGTTACTTCTTTGTTGGTGCCAAGTAGTAGCTGAAAGAGCAACTCTTCTTTCCTGAGCCATTGTCAGTTATAATAAGGCTCCAAAATTTCTCTTACATTGCATCCATCCCATCCTGGGCATGCCAAGAGAAAATTCTGTCATGATGGAGACAGTTGCAGCAACGTAGGAACCTTCCTCCCTCCTTAGTTTCTATACTGTTGTTGTTTCAGGAAAAAAACTTAAGCAATACTTGAGGTTTTATTGGTAACAGTCACTTAAAAATATATCTGACAGAGTGGCTCTTTCTCCTTGAAAAATCCAAGACTGTACTGCAGGGTTCTTCCATGCAGAGTCTTTGCTGGGATTTTTCTCTTAGACCTTGATGCTGGAGCTGAATTTAGGTAGGTGGGTCCCATCGGTCCCCTAGAACTCCCTGAAAGCATTGAACGATGAGCGGGTTTTCTCTTCTTTTCCAAGCTGCTGCTCCGTGAGACCAGCTGCGGCACCCCCTAAGCGCCACTGGACCGCAGAAAGCAAATGGGCCTTTAGTGTTGTTAACACAAGCGGACCTGAAAATAAAGCTGCGTGTTAATGTAACTTCACGGGTAATCAAAGATACATTCTGCTTTGTATGGCGTGGAACAACAATTACAAATTAACCTGCTGTTGTTGCAGCGCAGGCAAAGCTCTGGGTGCATTGATTGATGTGTCTGACAACTCAGTCAAGAGCAAAATGCTCATCTAGAAACATCTGGTATCTTCCCTATAATTTGTGAGGAGGGTATGGAAGACCAAATAGATGAGCGGCAAGTCTCCTCCACTTTGGGAGACACTTAGTTACAATCTCAGTAGCTGAGTAGCAGGCAAGGTAGCAATATTGTTAAATTATTAACCTTCTAAGAAAGGCAATGGAGAGTGAGAGGCCCTTATTATTTCTATAAATTTTGTCACCTAGATTAGACGAGGTTAAAGAAGGTTGAAAACTTTCAGAGGCAGCTAGCTAATTAAGCTACATGAATAGGTAGCTAAAAAAACCTCACCATTGACAAACAAGGACCCCGAAGTGCTCGAGCATATTATTTTGCTAAATCCTACAAAGGGTGCCCATTTGCATGGTGTTATGAGAAACAAAACCAGAAAAGTTGTATGAAAAGATTGTGGCGTCATCATACACACAAAAGACACTTGTTTTGGATTATTATGCTCATTTCACTCACTTTTGAAATAACATGAACAGTGTAGATTGGTAACGAAAATGATTAGACAAAGAAAAGTGATTTGCCCATACAAGAGATGCTGAATTTTCAGTCTTGTCATTTTATCCTCCCCTGAGTCCTGAGCAGCCTTACATACAAAGCTACAAAAGTAACAAAGTAATTTTCTTTTTTCACTTTGTACTATCTCTCATTATACGAGAGACGTTTAATGAAAAATTGTCATTTACTGGTGAAAGGCAATACTCCGGTTTCATAGATAAAGGCAGAATTCATTAGTGTAAGGATCACCGATGCCAATAATTTTTTGAAGGAGCTTGGGCAACATAATGGACAATACATCTGGAGGCAGGAAGCCTCCCTTTTAGTTCTTTTTTTCTCTGAAGAGCTGGGTTTTTTCCTTAAAGGCTTCTAACCCTAACCTAGATCTTGAGGACTGGCTTTGGACGAGACACATTTTACTTCCAGTTTCCTCACCTCTAGAAAGAGGAAAGGTGTAATTACTTTCAGTGCTCATAAATGTGTAGTGAAATGTAATATATAAAGTCTCCTGTACGTTAAAATACCTTAAGGATGTCTAGCAGTTCATGGATGATCCACAGAGCAGATGGACTGTCCATGCCAGGGAGAGCCCTCATCTCTCTGCTCTGGTGCTCGATGCTTCTCACCATGTTTTTCTCGATGAGCAGTACAAACAAGGCTCTTTTAAGCTAGAATCAGGTCTGATATAATCTAGCACACATTGATTCAATGAAATTATTCTTTTATGGTCTTGGACAAATAACTTTATATTAATATCAACTTTTTTCTTTTTAACCTCATGGATCATTAGGTGCTCCTGAAATTAAATGTTTTATCAATTGCCAAGGTGAGTGGAGGAAGACAATGAGAGACTGATGCTAGGAATACTTTCACTATACTCATTTACCAGGGAAACTGAGTCTTCAGCTGCAGTACTTCCACCCTGAGTAAGGTCCACCAAACACTCCTGCTCTGAGTCTTTCACATTTTCTTGTAGCCTCTGACAAAAGCTACCGACATTACAGAACAGCTTCTTCACTAAATGTTGCTGATGTAGAGAGATCCTCCCTGGTTGCCTGAGGAACAGACTGCTGAAAAGAATTCAGAAGCCAAGTGTCTCCACAGCTAGCTAAATCCACCTTAATTCTTCACTGAAGCCCTCCGAGTTATTTGGATTTATGAGGGATAACATAGTGCTTTAGGTATTGAGCCCTGCAGATGTTTTTCTTTTTGCTTTCCTTTTCTCTCCTTCATTAGGAGGGAAGAAGGCTGTTAGAAAAGGATGGAGTGCTGAAAGCTGTACAGATGTAATTGCTGTGGAGCCAGAGGATGCCCGGTGCTAGGGCCGTCTCTTGCTTATATAGGAAAGGATTTAACATTCTTCTCCAATTATGCCTGAAAGGCATGTGAAGCCAGCCCTGGGTGTAATGCCCCTGAATTCCTTGTGAACCACAATTTGTCACCCATGTGTGGCTTTGAAGGTTCATTACCCATACGTGAATTCTTAAAGAACTGCAAATCTAGTTACGGTGGTATTAAATGCCAGATTGGATGGACAAGAAATAGCCCCGGGACTTCTGTTGACTCAGGAGATGAGGGCAGGTGCCAGCATGTTTTATTAAGCTAGTAACCAATAAATTGGCCAAATTCAAAATATTTTCATGTAATGGATGTAAACAAGCATAGTTAGCTGGAGCCAATGGAACAACACTGATTTCTGGGAGCTGAAGGCTTGATTGATTATCAAGTAAGCCACTGGATTTCTCTGCTGCTGTCACAGCTTTTGAATGCACGAGTACAGCCCGTATGTGTAACATGACAAGGATCCTGTCACATCAGCTGGCCTAATGAAAAGCATTACCTAATCCTACTTCTATGCTTCAGTAAAGATGTGTATTCTGACTCCTGTTATCAGGCAGGAGTGAGGTATCTCTTCGGTACATTTGCATGCCCATAGATTCAGAGCAGTTAGCTTCTGCACTGTAGGGAGTGCTCTGTAACCTGGCAGAGCAGAGACAAGGACATCTTTCTGACAGTCAAGAGGGACCAAAAGCCCAGGTGAGGAAGACACATAGCAGATGCTCAGACTTGACTATAGTCCCAGGAACAGCAGATTCTAGGGGCAAGTTCACATTGCCAAAACCTACATGCCCCATTTTTCCCCCATCAATACTCTCTGAGCAGAAAATGGCCAGGCTGTGTATCAGGTGTGAAGGGAGAACTACCTGGGGGGTAAGAACATCTCAGGGTTAAAAGCCTTCTGAGGGAGTGTTAAAGAATACCACTCGCTTTTCACAGTGAGAGCCATCAGAAAATGAGAACATTTCCATAGCTTTTTGGAGCATCCTTTTCAAATAATTAGTCATTCACAGAAAAGGTCTTGTTTTCTAAACCCCACCAAGTTTCAATGAAATAGAACAATTCTACCCTAGAGTTGCATGAGCATAAATTTTACACAGCTGTGTTGATGGATCACCTTATTAATGTTGCCAGTGCTTTTCAACAAGCAATATAACAATATTAATCCAGAAAGGAGTGGGGAGCCTGCACAAACAGCACGGCGTGTTTCTGCACCACATGAGCTACGTTCCTCGGAAGGCATGCTGCACACTTTCAGGTGGCTTTCTGGCTAGATCTAAATGTTACAGATCTAGGAAGAGAAATAATAGCTTTTTCATTACCTGAAGGTGAGGGAAGAATCATTTGGGATCATTTAGCTGGGAATATACAGCCAGGGAGCAATACATTTCACAGCCCAGTCATGACCAATTGCTGCCTAGAGTCCTCTGTGAATGGCAAGGCAGATGGTATATAGGCTAGTTATATGCGATACAGTAACAGCATGACAGATTTCCACGGAATGAAACAAAGTCATTGTTAATGTTTGCATTTTACAGGGTAGTGTTGTAGCTAGAAAAACCTAAAAATTAATGGTACATGTCAAAGTAGAGGGGTATTTGTCAAACAACTTGCAAAACTTATCTGAGAAAAGTGAAGGCTTATATTTTATCTTTGAAACCTGTCTGTCGACTGTGGCAAGTATCCCAGGATTCTGGGAGGCAGCTGTTACCGGCCACACTTCAAGCCTCATCGTTAAGAAATGCAAAGGCAGAAAGTACTGGAGGCACTGACTAGCTATACAGCAACGCCACGGGAGCCCGCAGGTCTCCTCCCAATTACCCCAGCCAGGGAGTAGCTCTGTACATGAAGCACCTATACATGAACGTGAGTAACGCAGGTGGGCAACTTAATACCGGCACCATTTTTATAAAGCTACCAGCTTTTGATGGATGCAGTTGCCTTGGTGGTTGCTTACAGAAAGGTGAAAGCTGGCCAGATCTGCTGGAGTCCTGGGTGAGCCCGGGGCTGCCGGCGCTGCCCGGCTGGCTCTGCGCTCGCAGGCAGCAACGGGGGAGAGACACTGCAGCAGCCAAGGGGTACGGTCAGATTTTCGTTTCTTAACTTCCCATTAATTGACCATGCATCTAGCAGGACGGAGCTGCGCGTTGGCACCGTTACACAGATCCCTTAACTTCTGGATCTTTGAAAGCATCGGATGCTGGCCTTTCCATTTGCTCGGTTCATAGCCAAGTGAGCAAACCAATGGGGAGGTCCCAACAGAGGAACCAAAACCGGAGCACACTGCCTCTATTCCAATTTATCAAGAGAATTATTTGGTCTGAAAAATATTTTTTTTATATATATATATACACAAACACTTTACAAGTAGCATCTCTGTGTAGGTTGTGTGTTACTATGGCAGATAAGGAGGACTGCACTGCGCATGCATACTTGGTTCTTATTTCTTTCTTGTACTTTCAGCTTCAGTGATGCAATCTATCCTGGCTGTGCCTCTTTTTTAAGCTGGATAAATATCTGCTAGGAATAATTCAGGTATGGCTGATTTTAAATTGAGGTGGGGAATGGATTAGATGATGTCTTGAACCTTATTTTAGCCTCATTTTCTAAATCTCATTAAAATGTGTTAAGGTGTACCTAAATGTTTATTAAAGTACAAAATATTAAAATACACTAAAACATAAGACTACAGCTTCAGATGGGGTAAGTCAGTTCTCCAAAATTCAAGTCAAAGGTTGAAAGTGTGTATTTCTTCTTAAGCTAATAAACAGTTACAATGACATGGTGAGATTTTGAGAGATTACAGAAAAATCTGTTATTAATATCCCATTAAAAAATATTGTAAGGTAAATCAGGTAGCTGTACTTTTAATCCTGAGAAGTGAATTCACACATCTTTTTACTGAAAGAAAATTGTTTCTGGAAAGGTATGTCTTCTAATATACATTTGTACCATGCCTAACAAAATAAGCCTTGCTTCTCGGGCAAGGTCAGCAGACAGTCCCCTGGGAGAAATACTGTGTAGATGGGGAATAAGCACAGAAAACAACATTACACACCCTTATGCTATATGGCCTTGAACCATTGGTTTTACTGCAGACCTGGTAGCCGATAATGGCAGTTACACACGTATTGGTAGGAAGGATGTTAAATACAGTTTCTGTCTTAGAGAATAAACTGTTACAACATGATAAATAAAAGAAAACCCAACTAACATATAATTATGCAAGAGAAGATCCTACATAAATAGTAATTTTAAATACTGTTCATATTTAATATTAATTCCACAGCATATACAATTGATGTAAATACCAATTTGGTGTGGATGTAAAATAAGTATAACTTAACAAAATAATTCAATGACAGATAAACAAAATTAAGCTCCTAAATATCCACCAGCAAATTTGTTTAAAGTTCACCAATAATCAGTACTCAGAACACATCTAGAGAAACCATTCTATACTTCATTTCCGTTCCAAATAACACACCGAATACCTGCATATCAAATTTCATATGCTCACTACCTGAAGATGACAGGAGATAGACACATCAATTTGTGATGAAAAATATTTCTATTATATGACATGGCAAGAAAATTTTCCAAGTGATGTTTGAAATTTTGACATATCTGCAGCTTTAGTGACAGTTAAATTAATTACGTGTAAGATAATCCTTCTTTACAGAGACTTTCTCTCCCCCTTCATTCCTCAAGGGGGTCAGCTCACCTGCTCAACTGATGCTGTGCAGTCCCCTCCTTTAAACCCTATAGCAAACATGGAGGGCCAAAAGACACACGGAGATGACAGATTCCCTACATCTCCATCTCCAGCCACCTTGGAATATACAGTGTTCTTAAGGTTGTTCCATTACCTATATGGCTCTGTTCCTTTGTCTCCCCCGACTGGATTCTCCACATAGGATTTAGCCCCTTATCAGTCACAGAGAAGATCTTGCAATTACTCTTGCAATTCAAAATCACAGCCAACTTGTGGGGCTGCTCTGGTCAGTGAGAATGTATGGACATGAGGTTTGGAAACCTTAGTAATGTTCTCTCTGCTGCCTTACACTTTGCTTACTCTTGGGAAAGAGCAAGCAGATAAATAACCCTCCCTGTTGCTGTAGAGCTACATGACCCAGAAAGTACACCATAGGTATAGGAAGAGTTCTTGCTCCCTTTCCTTTCCTTCTGTAGGAAAGTCATCAGTTTGGGGATTGCCAATATGAGGATCATGTAGATGACCTTGAGTGAGTCCGGCAGAGTCACCAAGATGGTCAGAGGGTTGGACGGTGTGACCTGTGCAGAGAGGCTGAAGGAACTGGGCTTGTTTAGCCCAGAGAAGAAAAGAAAGATTCAGGGGACCTAACAGCAGCCTTAAAGTACTGAAGAGGAGACTACTGACACAACCCAAGTGTATGGCAGGAGAGTGAGAAACAATGCTTATAAATTGACATAGGGCAGGTTCCAACAGGATATAAAGGAAAATTCCCCACTATGAGGGCAATGAAGCATTGGAACAGGAGATTGCCTGGAGAAGTTGTGGAATCTCTGTTCTTGGAGATTTTCAAGGCCCAGCTTGACAAAGCCCAGAGATACCTGGTCAGAAATCAGTGTTGACTCTGCTTTGAGCAGGAGATTGGACAAAATAACTCCCCAAGGTCTCTCCTAATCTGTGATTCTAATGTGGTCCAAAATCAACAGCTGTAGATCCCAGACCTTGGCACTGAAGGATGCCTCTAAATAGGAAGCCCTTAAATCCCACATCCCATGTCCTGCCATGCAAGAGCAGCCAGACTTACCATCTAGTGCCTGTTACTGCATGAACAGTGCCTAAGATAGGCTCGTTAGCTGCTACAGCAAAGCCAGCTCTTCATTAGTCAACATTCTCACTGCAACACACCTACATTTCATTTTAATCTTGGTTATCAATGTAACGAGTTTATTTTCCAGAGATTTGTTGTTTCTGATGATACATATCTGCAGATCAACCGTTTGTAGCTTTCTTTGAAAACAACTCTGTCTTCGTTCAGGTGTCTGGGTAGAGAGTAATCTACCTACTGTCTGTCTGTCAGTGCAAGACGTAAAACACGCTTGCCTGGCACCAGCCAGTGCCCAACAGCATACATTGCCAAACTGATACTGGATTAGTAGGTGCTGAGGTGTATCCAGGCTGTTTGTGACTTGGTGAAAGAATTTTAGCAGGCAGTTTAATAGGTTAACAAGTGTTTGCAGTATATTACAAGTCGTAAGACAGATTGATTAGATGCAAACAAGCACTCCCCAAATTCTCTTACACACCCAGTAATATGTCCATCAGCCTTCAAACCTGTACTACATGGAAATTTTCAGAGTCTTATTCCCTGAAGATGAAAGGAGATAGAAGTGCCAGTTGCTGAAGGACAAGATTTCACTTGCAAAATGATTTTCCAGGTAAAGTTAGAAACCTTGCCATACATGTGGCTTTGGTGACAATTAAGTTGATGGACTAAGCTAGGTTTTCGATATATGTGACAATAATAATATTGCATTAAATTTATAAACTACGTTCCACTTCAGGCTCTCTAAACCAATTTGCAAGCAATTACATTAAAAATACTGCTATGTGTGTTGCTAACCATGTATTATAGATGGGAAAGAAATCACAGAAAGTGTCAAAATGCCTACAGGTGTACAGAAAGCCTTGATCTAACCAGAAGTTGCATCCAAATCCCCTGACTGCTAGTCTGCTCCTTTCATGAAAAGATTACATGTCTTTTCATGTCTCTGCCTTTTTCTTACAGATATTTTGTTTCTCTTAAGGCTTATGCTTCTATACAGCCATCTTTCTACTTCTCTCCCTTAAATTATTTCTTAGGTGTGAATGCCATACAGTTGGCATAGAAAATACTTAAAATTAAGTGTGCCACTTAATAAGAAGTCTATGCCAGTTAAAATTAATTGCCAAATTCTGCCTTCAGTGAAGTCAATGGAAGTTTGACCATAGCATCGAGTGAGACAGGGCCAATATTAAAAAATACAGGAAGTGTGAGATGGAGGATAGGCAGTGGACTGTTTTGATACTGGTATAAAGGAGAATCAAAACACAATGATCATGTGTCCAGGTGAGTGGATAGACCATGTGTGTCCTCTAGCCAATGCCTTTAAGACAAGAACCAGAAAGCAAAATGAAATTAATTATACAAATGCTCTGGCAGTTGGCTTTGGCAGTTACAACATGTATTTTTGATGAAATGCTTCCCAGATCCCAGAGACAAGCCCAAACTAGCCCCCACAACTCAGATACTTACACAACTGCAAATCACAACCAGCTTCCTAATGAGCTGATCCAAAAATCCCAACTCTGATGGCCCAAACCTTGGGGAAGTAGGGGTTCACACCCAGACGCAGGCATAGCAATCCAAACCCAGTACTCTACCTTCATTAGAGTACCTTTCTCAGAAAAAAACTACTACCAAAGGTCTGTCTAAGCCCTAAGTTTGTTTCTGTCACAAGCCATTAATAACATTCAGGAGAAAACTGTAAAACAGAGGTTGAAGGTGACCTTTGTCTTGAGATAGCTCCCTAATAACCAATAGCTGTGGGATTTGTGAGATAGAGGTTGCATTCAAGCATTCAAGTAGCTGAAAAGATACCATCAGAGCCAATGTATGAATTGTTGTTTGTATGGAGCGTATCAGTAGAAGTACTTTTAGTGTATTGAGATGCACACAGAAACACCACCCCTCCGCCCCGCCCCGGCTTATCCTGGGCAAACAGTTTCATTTTGGTTTGGGTAAGAAAGTGAAAATTTTCAGATTTGCTGTAAAAGTGGTAGAACTCACTGGAGTTAAACACATGACTATCTCTGCATACAAATCAAAATGCAGCTCTCAGAGGAGCTCCACGGCATACAGTGTGAGAAGGGCGAGAAATGTGTCAGTGTGAGTGTGGGTTCAGCTCAGACTCTGCTCAAGGACGTAGGAGGAAACAGAAACTTAACTGACAATAAAATTTTCCAAAGGGCTAATTTACCCAAAGCAAACCATTACAGTCATAAACAAGTTTCACCTAGAGATGATGTGCTGAATTGAGTCAGTGAAAAATCCTCAGGGAGAGCTGGAGGCACAGCTGGGCAATGGGCACAGCGCAGTGCCAGCAAGAAGCCTGCTCTGCCCCCAGTTTAGCACGGGGCTTCTGGCAAGGGATTTCATCACTACTTGTATCAACATCCTCATCTCTTTGATTAGGCTAGTATTTTCCTTTCTTAGTACGGCCATCAAGAGTCAGTGCTTGTAGGATACTACACAGTTCTCAGAAGACTATTGCACTTCCTAAAATGTTTTATAAAGGAAACAATGACATCCATAAAGTAGATGACTGCCCTCAACACTATTTTTTTTCTCTAGATTTATGGCTAGCTTTTTCTTAAAGCAGTTACATGCTTCTGTTTCTTTGGCTGATAGAGCATTGGACAAACTACTCTCTCTCAATGTGAAGTTTTTTCTAATTCTTCTTGAGCATCACATCTTCTGAGCTAAAAGGCCATTTTTTTCTCCCACTAACAGCAGTCAAAACAATATACCTACATCTGCAGGAAGATCTTGGCTTATGATTTCTATGCCACTGTTTTGGAATTCTACACATAGACAAAAGACCCACCTTCTTTCCTAACCCTAATTTACCATTGAAAATAGTTTATTGCTAAGTCCTTTAAATAGGGTAATAATAGTCCCTTAAAAAAGGTGAAAAGCACTGGTGCTGGGTTTTTGACTTAAGCTCCATGTGAGGATCTGTTAGGATAGTAATGGTGAGTGTTTTTAGTAGTGAAGGAAAACAGATTTTTTTTTTCCCCTGTGTGAAGGAAGAAACACTTGGCCAAATCCCAGGGGTTATGGAAGAGAGAACAGAACAGCAGAGCATTTCGGAAGGAGACATTCCATGGGTACCACTGAAATGATTCAAACTGTAATCAACTATCCCTGCTACCCCAAAATACAGGTGCATGTGCATTTGGGAATGAGATGGGTATCAAATTGCAAATTGAGTCACTTGACAAGCTTGTTTTACCCTTTTACCCTTCCAATTATGCAAGCAAGTTTGTGACTCAGCATCTACACAAGTCTGTTCTCCACTGACAAGACAAATCAGTTCTGCCGCTGAGTCAGTCAGAGCAGCCCTTTTCACAGTGATAAATTCAGCAGGCAGTCACAGTATGGAAAAGATTGTGGAGCCTTTATTCTGTGTGCAGTTACCTGTGTGAGACAGACTAAATACATTTTAAAGGAGAATAATCTTCAGCTCATCTTCACACAAGGAACTAATTAAATGGGGGAGAAAAAAGCTGTCATGGGATTACACTGATCATGGTCCTTTAACTAAAAGAGATTAGATTTTCTTTCTGATAGCGTTTTCTGTTGGTATTGTTGTGTACTCATCCCTTGCTTATAAAAATCATCCAGCAACTTGCTGTAATTGCAGTTGTAGTTGAGAATTAATTTCTTCAATTGTCTTTGACTTTTCTTTCAAGGGTTGCAGATAATTTCCTACATTTTAGAGTGTGACAAGGGTGGAGGAGTCATGCCAGTTACAGGCAGTCACAGACTCATGCACATGTTGGCATGGGAATCTCTGCCCCAGCCTCTGCCTGGAATGCCGACTTTTTTTGCTGACACATCTGGAACCAACAATAATCTTTCCTTACTCTTTAGGCTTGGTCCTTTTCAGGTGCCAAGTATGAATGACTGTTGCCAATGGTCTTAGCACTTGAAATACCTAACCCTTAACACCTACCGACAGAATCTCTGGGCTGCATTTGGAGCTGAAAGTGAAGAACCCCCAGGGTAGATTGCACTTCCCTCTGCCTATAAGAAATATAACCCATTAGTCCTGTTCAAAACTAGGTATCTTTACGCCCATGCCCAGAGGTGAACCTCACCAATAGCCACGTTAGTTGGCATTATAATAATCCCACTGTGAGGCCATGAATGAGGCCCCACTGGGTGAACTGCAGTACAAACACTGTAGGAGAACGCCTTAGCCAAGGAGGAGCACATTGTTACGTTACACGAGGCTGAAAAAGATAGGGAAAACAGAACAGAGAGTTATGGTTTGCAAATCTTTTAATTTCATACTGAAAGCTTTTCCAAAACGTCAAAAATGGGTTTCAATACACAGCTGTACGTGAATACTGAATTGTCTATTCTTCACAACAGCTATTCTGAGAGATGCATCAGTCATCTTCTACACAATCTACGCACATCCTGTTGGGGCTCTAGATCACAACCCCAGTGCTGACGGTTTTCACAATGACTGGTGCTTTTCTTAAAGCCTCTGTCCCTGCAACCATTCGAGCATGTGAACATTTCAGCTTTAATTTTCTAAAACTAAGTACCTTTAAACGTCATAAAAATAAATACTTTCAAACATTTATGGAGAAAAGCAAATACAAACTAATTGAAATACAGACTCTGAAAATACAAAAAGAAAAAAAAAAGAAAGCAAACAATATACATTACTTAAAAACAATAGCAAAAAAATCACCATTTTAAAAGCTTACTTAAAAATTTCCAGCTTTAGGTGATTTCTGAGTGCCTGGGTTTGACAACACTTTGTCCAGCAGTTTTTTTGATTTTTTCCAGTTCAAGGCTTCTCAGTCTGCATGGTGCCGAGGAGATAGGGAGATACTACAATCTAAAACAGTTAATCTTTCTGCTGTACTCCTGTCGTGGTTTAACCCCAGCCAGCAACTAAGCACCACACAGCCGCTCACTCACATATATTTGCTTTCCAAAATCAACAATTCTCTTTCAAGCTCTCAAATCACATGCCAAAATGCATAGATGGGATTGCTATCACCATACATTACTAACATTGCCCAATCCTGACTATAAATACCTTGCTTCCAGTGGCTCATTCCTTGCCAAGTCTCAACACTCTGGGTTTACTTTTTTGTTTTGAGGATCTGTTGAATTAAACCATTTTCAGCTTATGACAAACAAGACATTCCCAAGAATGAAAACAGCAAGCAAGAAGACATTTATCTTGAGTTATAAAGAACTGTGCTTTGAACATATAAACTTCTCTATGGTGCTTGGTGTTGTGAA
The DNA here is from genome assembly GCF_947461875.1 of Haliaeetus albicilla. Lineage (NCBI taxonomy): Eukaryota > Metazoa > Chordata > Aves > Accipitriformes > Accipitridae > Haliaeetus > Haliaeetus albicilla. The sequence continues at coordinate 11,110,542 of NC_091489.1, read as the reverse complement.
AAATTATGTTCTATCTGCCTTAAATGTAAACAACAATACTTTGATAAAGCTGAAAGTGAGATACATTGCTTAGCCTTATTAGGGAAAGCTTTACTTTTACAGTAAATGCAAGAGGATTATGTACATTTCTTATTTCAGATGAGGAAGTTCCTAACCCAAGTTGAGAAAGAAACGGTTAACTGGCAGTTACTGGTTTGCCTTTTCCTAGAGATGCACAGAAGGAACAGTTATATTCTTCCTTCTGTAATGATGCTAATTTCCTAAATATCCGTTTGCTCTCTCCTTTGCTGTCTGCCCCATGAGCAATCCACAGCCTGAAATTTCATAACATAAATTAGTACAACACACACCAAATAGACGAGTTGATGGTTCCCTGATATCAGTAGCTCCATACTTCTCCTGCTATTATTTTTCACTTTTATGAACTGACTTGCTGTGCGTTAACAGGTGAGTTTTACCCTTGTACAGAATACAGATGACATATTTTTGTCAAGATAAGGATGATGACACCAATGTCCTCCATGCTTACTGCAGAGCAGGAGGTGAAATGATGAATACTTGTGCACATGTGTGTAGGGGGGGAAGCTGGAGGGGGAAAAGGCTGGTTACAGATATGCTTCCTTGTACAGAACATTTTTAAGTACTGTTCTGAAGAATCAGTATTTTAAAAACATGATACTTACATGGCAGATAAAAAAAGAAACAGCTGCATTAAGCAGCTTCAAGGGTCAGACTTAAAAAAAGGAAAGTCACCTCCTCTGTCCTTACTCTTCCCTGCACATAGGAAGAAGACAGTGATATGATATACAGAGCTACTCAATGGTCAAATCAATTTCTTCCAATTTAAGCTCATGTACATTTCTGATATCTTCTCTAGGGCCTATTTAAAGATATATCTTTCATCATTGCTACTTTCTTGTACTTTATTGAACACAATCAATAGTTGCATTAGCCGCAACAGTTTATCTGGGGCGAATGAAGGAAAGATACCCAAAGAAAAGTGTGGGCAGAATACAGCTGCATCTTGGATAGTCCTGTAGTCTTCCCTAGTTTTGTTGCGTTTACTATTATTACTTCATTTTATTTCAAAATGCGTGACAAGAACAAACCTGTCCCATTACAAAAAGGTATATGGACACAAGCAATTTCAATTCACCTGGCAGACTATTATTAGCTCTATTTTTAGCCTGAAGCAGTAACTAATCACATTAGTGGAGAGCCTTTATTTTCAAAGTGATGGCTTTGGAGTAGAGAACTTCCCTTTAAATTGTGAGTGAGAGCTGCCTCTTCCAGACCTCCGCTGCGCTCTTGGTGGAGGTGCTCCATCTTCCCCCTTTGCACCACATTTCTCAGATCACCACATTATTTCAGAGTCTCTTCTATAAGCGCTGTGCTAGTGACCCCTGCTGTGGCTCTACTTTTAGGGTGCTCCTACACCATGCTAGGAGATTCTCAGTGGCATCTAAATTAAGCTAATTAAATTGTGGTGCACACCTAAGCACATAACTGTTAGCCAAACATATACAGAAGAGGAGTAGTGTGTCTAAGAGGAGTAGTGTGTCATGGTAATATTCACAAGCACGTGATGGAGTGTGAGGCTACTAAACTGAATCTTTGTGCTCCATAAGCTGCTCCTAGGCAAGGGACCATTAGTGCAGCCCACAGATCTACACAGTTTGATAGAGAAGGGTCTAACACAGGGTCAGTTAACCTGTTCAGGACCTTTACGTTTTCACTCTGCCATCATGCAACAATAGTGTACTACAGAATACATTATTTTAGAAAAGCTTTAGGGAGTTTTAATAAAGCTTAGTGCATAAGTCTGGTGGCATATGATGCAACAAAACCAAAACAAAAATATCCTAAAAACGTTGAAACTGATGTTAAAAAGAGTTCATTTTCAATCCAACATTTTATTTCCCACAAGCTGCAAATCACTCAGTACAACAGCCTCCTGTCCCAAGTTTCAATACACCATAACATAGCAAAGCCTAAGCATGGCACTGCCCAATACTAAATGATGCCTGTCCTGAACCTCAGGCCAAGATAATTTTCCAGCAGTGAATTTCTCCAGTTGCAGTCTGATTTAAAATAACATTATTCCCCTTTCCAGATAGGAACATTGATACACAGCAGCTTGAAGTGTATGCTTTCAATGGTACGATATACAGTGTTGTTTCTTTTCCTATTTTTTTATTCAATGTTCTTATCTGACAGCTTTGGCAAAGAAACAGCCGCACAACCCTAAAAGAAGCTCTCAGATGTTTGAGTATTTATACACTATAAAATGAAAGCAATAGTAAAACATAGTTTCTAGCAGCGGAGGAAAATTTAAAACTCACCCATGCTTGCAGGGACTGTATTCCTCCATCTCAGAAGCAGCCCCAAAGGCTGCAGGTCATTACAGTGTGAAGGCATATTCTTACACTGGAGCAGAATCACAATTCTGACTGCAAGGAAAAGAAATTAGAGGAGCTTGCACAAAACAAGGCGGAGAAAGAGACTTGCTTATGAAAAAAGATTTTCACAGGATCTCTGAGAAAAGCAGTAAAAAGATCTTCTACCTGCTACAGGGCCAAAATAAGGGCTTCCTGAGGCTGTTAATGTTGGTAAGCTATAACAGCCTTTGAGAAACTGCACACATTACAAAACAGCTTTTGCAGTGCATGTGATGACATGGGAAATCTAAGGAAAAAAAAAATTAAAGAAAGGTAACTTTTGTGGCCTAAAATTGCTAAGTGGTAATGTGACCTCTGCAAATACTGATTTAAGAACCCTGTTACAGCAGAAGCAACGTATTTTTAATGAAATGCATACTTTTAACAAAAAAAAGGTAATTTCCAACAAAAAGACATTAATTTAGTATCATTATTTAATTTCTAGCACCATTCTTTCTGGGCTAACACAATCTCAAATATTCTTTTTTTCTGTGAAATTGTATTTGTAGGATAAATCAATACAGTGAAGAATAGAGGAATTTCTGAAAAAAATATGGCGCACACCTCCATTTTTTCATCTTCCTGGGTGTGTGTTGGATTTATCTATTAAAATCGTAGCATCCCCTTGTCTGTGGGGTATTTATGCCTTCAGTCTTCTACCTGAAGAGTCAGTAGGAAATTTAAAAACCCGGTTATATCTTGCAGTGGATAGCCACTGTCTTTGTTGGTCCAGCAGCCTACTCTACCCTCCTCTACATTTTGGAGGAGCAACCAACGACTCCCGTTTTATGGAAGAAGAATTTATGTAGGTCAAACCCTGACATCAAGTGGCCACTGCCATTCATGACATGCTCCCGGTGCCCGGCCATTTGAAACTTGGCTTTAAATGATACGGCTTTAATCTCCAAATAAACTATTTCGGCACTTAAATCAACACATTTATGTGATTTCCATAAGTAAGCATCGGTTGTTTCAGACACTAATTATTTACCAACATGACTTCAGAGACCAAGTCAAATATAAAATATTCTGATAATTATATTTAATGGCATTCAGTACACAACCCTTGAAATATCCTAAAATGCTAAATTATTCAGGAATCCTAATTGTGCAAGCGTATTACCACTGAGTGATAATTCTCTCTATATAAATCTGCATCTGTGCACCCATGCATACTTACATAGATCCTCTTCCTCTTCCCAGTCATTTAGTATTCCTAAACTTGAAGTGAAAAGTGCCCAAGTGCAGGCATCCATTTTGCACAGACCCAACAAGAAAAACAAGGCCCAACAACAGATATTATTTTTGTGTGGAAGAAGAAATGAAGATAAAGTGACTATAATTGAATATAATTCTTCAAAGCTAGGAGCTGAAACTTGGTATTTTTCAAGTGAAACTTGAAGTTAGGTAATTACTTGTAAATATTTGTTACTTTCCTGTTGGCTGGTAATTTTACTACTTATTTTTTTCTTCCTAGTATTGGTAAGCTTGTCTGGTATTCTCAGAGGAGTTTTTGGTCAAAGCCAACAAAGAGTGAAGTTTTGGTACTTATTTTCCTAGAGCTCTGGATGCCTGAATGCAGTGTTTTAATCTAGCCCGCTATCACGCTTGCTGAAAATTTCAGGTTTACACTTCCCTTTCAGGGTGCTTTTTTGAACTAGAACTCTAACACCTGTTTGAAACTCCTGCAAAAATTGCAAGAGATGGATAAGCTTCTGGGCATCTTTTCTTTTCCAAAGACTGATTGATTATTTTAATCAATACATCTCCTAGCTTAGAGTTTCCAAGATGATAACTTCAGAACAGCTCTGAGATCAGCCCTACGTGTCACTGTGCCGGCACTGATCACCTATCAAAGTTAGCATCCTTCATACCATCCTGCTTTTTAAAAAGATACTATTTAAAAAAGAAATGAAAGCTTTCCCATGTTCATAATATGTCTTTCTTTGTCTTTCTGTATACTAGCATCCATAGAAGCTCCTGAGGAGTTGCATTTGTTTGTTTTTTCTCTCTTGGTCTCTCTGGAAGCAACCACAGAATGCAATTGCTGTATCCAGCTGAGTAAAACTGCTTCCTGCTAAGTAAGCCTTGACAGCAATGACTCAACAGATCCTTGTAAAAATAATAATAATAAAAAATTTTTAGTCCTCATTTAGTTCTTTGCACTAAAGGATAAGGACACTTCAGGACGTTGTTTTGACGTTGCTTTCTGTGGCCTTGGTTTTATAAGATGCTTGCTTTTAAACAAGGGGCTTAGAATCATCTGGGTTTTCACAGAACATTTCTGTGGATTTCTTTTGACTATAGGGCGTTTACAAGGACAGGAAGAAATAGCTCATTGTCCTATTGGAAAATTTCTGGCAATGTGTCTTTCCTATTTTAAAACAAGTAATTAAAACCAGTACTATCATATGAAAGCATGAATCATTTAATGCATTTTTAAACTTAACATTATGTAAGCTCTTGAAGAGAGCTGGAGAAGAAAGACTACTTTTTTGGTGGATGATAAGATTTATTTCAAGCTCCAGTTTGACCAAAGAAGATAGGCAATGCAATTTATAATTGCTGTGGTTTTTACATCTGCTTGTGAGTTTAACATTCACACAAAAATACTACCTGCGCTGTCAACAAATCTTTTTCAACAGTAATACTTAATTTTGGCTTAAGATCCCTTCACCCTGCTCAGCTGCAAAGCCTGCCTGGGGAAATGTAACTAAGACTCTGCACCTTACAAAGGAACAGGGATGGGACCTACAGTACTGTTCCTCAGCTGCATGTAGCAGAACTGACCGTAGCAAACTACTTATTTTGGGAGGACCGGCAAATGCTATGGACTTCTTTAGCCTTTCTCCACATGGACTCCTTGTACGAGAGCTACCACAGAAAATGCAGCATTGCCCTCTAGCTAAGCAAAGGGCTAATGAAAAGGAGTGGTTTGGGTTGCTCCTGGCACCTCCTGTCTGTTTTTCTGGTAGCTTTTTCTTTCTTCGGAGCAAGACTTCCTGTGTCACTTAAACCGAGATGCCGTTCATACAGAGAGGGTGTCAGGAGCTGGGATAAGCTGTGCCCTGAAGCCTGAGCCTCAGGGTTTGGCTTCCGTATTTTCTGAAGTCTCCTGGCAAACGGAGACTTTCTGCTGTTGCTCCCCATGACCCATTATCTAGGTATTTTGTAGCCAGATTTGATAGGGCATGCCCCTCTGATTTTCAGCTGCATTAAGCAGTAGCTACAGTATCAAAGCTGTATCTTTGCTTTACAAATTTATTTGCGGCTGGAGGCTTTTAACCTGAGGCACGGGGCTCACTTAAGTGCCAGGCTTAACTTGAGGCTCAGCCTTGTACCTGTCTTGAGAACACCAGACCCTGAACTAGTCGCCAATCCTCAAGTACGAGCTTTAAACTAACGATGTCTTACAGATGCCGGCCTGGAGTTGCGACTGTCACTCGGCTTACTACTGGGTTAGTCAACTGAAGCAGGTACATGATCTGGTTACGGATCCCATTAATCGTGCCAGGGCCCTCCCCGCGGCCCTTCCCGCCCCCCCGGGCAGGGACTCCCGCCGTGGCCGGCCTCCTCGGCGCCGACCCCCCCTCCTCCCCGCCACCGCCGCCCGGCCAGGCCGCAGAGCGCTGGAGGGGCCGGCGCCCCCCGGCCCGGGCGGGGAGAAGACCACAACTCCCGTCATGCCCCACCGGCCGCGCTCCCATCGCGCACCGCGGCAGGAGAGCACCGACCTGATGGAAGCGCTTTTTTTTTTTTTTTTTTTTTTAATTTCCGTTGAGACCGGGCGGCGGAGCCCTCAGTAACCGGTACCGGCGCAGCGGCGGGAAAACGGCTGCTGCGCCCCGGCCGGAAAGGACCGAGGCGCGTCACTTCCGCTCGCCATTTCGCGCAGCCCCTCCGCCGCCATGACGGACCGCTACACCATCCACAGCCAGCTGGAGCACCTGCAGTCCAAGTACATCGGGACGGGCCACGCCGACACCACCAAGTGGGAGTGGCTGGTGAACCAGCACCGGGACTCGTACTGCTCCTACATGGGCCACTTCGACCTGCTCAACTACTTCGCCATCGCCGAGAACGAGAGCAAGGCGCGCGTCCGCTTCAACCTCATGGAGAAGATGCTGCAGCCCTGCGGGCCGCCCGCCGACAAGCCCGACGAGTCCTAGCCGGCCCCGGGCTCCGGGCCCGGGCCCCGGCCCCGGCCCCGGCCCCGCGGGGCTGGCCTTCGGCCCCCGGGAAGGCCCCGGCGAGCAGGGGGAGCGTTGGCGCCTGCGGCCCTTCGGCCTCGTGGTCCCTCCGCTTTGGCCTGTCGTCCCCTCGGAGGACTCGGGCAGGGAGAAGTCCTGCAAAATGCCCGCTTCTGGACAGCTTCGGCTCTTCTAGCTTGTACAGTCGTTCGGATTTCTTACAGTGGAAAATAATAAAACTTGCTGGGCATTTCTAATGGTTCGTTTGGCAATCTGCTAATAAGAGCTCTTTGTTCTAAAAGGAGTGCCGGTTACTGGGTATTAAGCCTTTCGATGCAACCGTCCGAGGTGCAAGTCTCAGATACTTTACAGATAGCATTTTCCCAGCCGGGCTGATCGGTGCTTCCTTACCAAAACTGTGTTTTGAGGAGAGAGAGGAAGCTTGCTCACACTCAGAGGGTCTCATTTGTTGTTAGCATTGGCTGTGTGTGGTACAGCGTCAGTCAGTTGCTCTAGTACTTTAAAACTCCAAAATGGCTTTTCTTTAAATACCGTTTTCTTGCCTCGTCTTCCTATTTCCTGTACGTTGAGTTTTACAAACCTTGATTCTCTCTGATCCAACTTGGCTACTTTTTTTTTTTACTAATGTTTTCTAGTCATCTAGCAATTAAAATTTTTTCTGCGTTACACTAAAGTGTATGAATGTGCGCTTAGACACTGTTAATATGGAATGGGAACTTAAGGGTTGCTCACTGCTACATTGAAGTAAAATGTGTTGAGGTGACAAAATCTTAGACTGCAAACTGAACTGATGTTGATTTTGAATTGTCACTTAAAATAGGCTTTCTATTCACTTGTCATAGTAAAAAGAAATTCTGAGTGCTGATGAATGGGAAGACCTCAGAGTAAAACTTAGATATGCTGCTTGGAGAAATTAAGCGCTCTCATTTCTGACATGGAGCATTGTAACCGAGTGGGAGGGTTTTTTGGTGTGGGTTTCTTGTTTGGTTGTTGTTTTGGTTTGTTTTGTTTTTTTTTACATTGGAGAGGAAAGTTCAGTGTTTTCTGAGCCTATTAAGACTGTATGCAAGCTTACCAATTATTTTTTTCTTAAATCGGTGATCTCAAAACTTTTGAGTGATAAACTTTTCACACTCTTTATCAAGTTTTATAAAACTAAGCTATTCATAATACTGTAATGGAATAAGAAAAAATGTACAAGCTCCTGGGGCCACATTCAAGTCAGCACATTCATGTTATGAAGAATTCAAAGACAGCATTTTTCCAGTTCTGCAGCACATACTGAGATGAGGGCATGGGTGAAGTGGTCCTAAATAAATTTTACCTGCAAGTTTTGTGGGGACCTATGGCAATTTCTAATAAATGAGGGAGATTTGTAGAAAACTCCTGGTTTTCACTTTTCATGCAAGCTGGTGCAGGTAATTTGAAGAGCATTTGTTCCTCACGTGTGTTCCTCACATTAACTAATTAAATGCCTGTTCTGGCTATCACTCTGTGGGGATACTCTTTTCCTGCAAAAAAAGATATCTTAAACTGAATATAAGGACTCAGGAACAAGTTATGTGCGGTAAATTAACTGTGAGGACACATCAGCTGCTCTGTAGCTAGTGCCCATTGCATGTCCTTACTTTAGTGTCAAATATGAGGTCTTCTGCCTCTTTCTTTAGAGGCACTTTCCTTGCACTGGGGCATTGTAGGAAAAAAAACAGGGCAGAACCCCCCCTGTCAGGCAGCTGCCACAAAGAAGTTAGCTACAGTGTGCTGCAAGTTCAAACCCTGATTTCCCTTGCCATAACTCACATGTCTTTGGTGTGGATCATTTAGGAAACCACCTGAAGTAATTTGGGATAAGTCTCTCCTGCTGAAGGGTAAGAGTACCTCGGCAGACTGGGGAGCAAAGGGTTGCAGAGAATTTACCAGGGCCCTGTGACTGGGTCCCAGAGACATAGGGGATGGCAGCCAAGACAGCAGGGCAATTCTTGCTTGCAGGCATCTGCCATTTCTCCCTGGTGGGCAGGTGAGAAGATGGTTCAGGGGACTCAGGGTTACACACCCACAAAATAATACTTCCCTTCATGTACGTCGCAGCTTCATCTGTTTGTTTTTGGGGATGTTCGGTGCATCATATAAAGAGTTTTTATTAAGAAAGCAGTAGCTGCCAGTCGCAACTAGAATGTATGTGCTGGTTTTGTTGTTTGCCTGGTGAGGTGGGTCTGTGGGCTGCCTTTGCCTCTGCAGGAAGGGGCAGGGGTGCTGTGGGACACGTGCCCTGCCAGCACTCAGCTTACCCCACCAAGCTGCCGGCACCCATCTGAGGCACCTGAAAGCCAGTGGTTAACCCTGTAAATTTTTGTAATTGTTGATTCACAGCTCAGAGGGCAACTACAGCCTTGGGTGGCTTGTTCCTTTTCCCTGCTGGCCTTTGACTTTCCTCCCGCTGAGCTACAATGGGTTGTGTAGAGTGAATCAAAGGAGTAACTGGGTTTTCTCCAGTTTCCTGCTTGGTTTGGAGACTATCCTCATGTAATCCTGTGGCTCTGTTTGCAGGGTTTTTTTGTTACCTGCCAGGGTTTCGTCAGAGATAGTTGTGTCCCACCCATGTTAGTGCACATGGGGATTAAAGAAAAGGGTCTGTTGCTGCTGCAGTGGAGGAGATGGAATTGCGGCTGAATTCCCAGGGAGCAGAGCCAAAGTGCCACTATTTTCGCCCAAACTGGGGAACTAATGAATTCCAGGCCTCTCTGTGACCTCCTTCACGTATCACTGCATGCCTGATGTCAACAGGTCTCCGAACAAGAGGTCAGGGCTGAGCTTGACTGTTGGCCTTGGTGTAGCCTCAGTGCAGACCACTGCCTCCCCCTTCTTACTCAGTCTTCTGTCTGTCCTTTCCATCCCATTTTTCCCCTGCAAGGAGCTGGTTATGCTGTGACACACCACCCACAGCAATAGCAATATTTTGCTACTGCTTGACATCCCAGCCGCGCAACACTTCTTCCTGGTGCATGATACCTCGGTTTCCTTCTTTTAATGATGTTTGAGGAGAAAAAAACCTTACTTTGGCAAAGCCCATTAGCCTATGAGTAACTGCTCTACTTTGGGCTGTCAGCAAGCAACTGGCTTGTGTGAGCTGCCCAGTGGAATAATTTGGGGAAGACTGCAGCTCCAAATTAATTCTATATATACACATTTTGAGATAAAAATCTGGACTGGAGACCTTCCAGAACTGAATTGTCCCCCACGGTTGCTGTGGCTAGAGTAAACAGCAAAATGCCATCTGTGGAGTTTATAGAAGCAGTCTAGATGGGGAGCAGTAACTCTGAGCAGCTTTTCTATGGTGCCATGGTCTGTCCCGTTCCAGGCGGAGTTAAAACCACACGCCCCTGTTGCAGGGTTGGCCACTGGCATGATGCATTGCAGCCCGTAGTCACCTGCTGATGCACCGCATCCCACCAGAAGCTGCCTCTTCTCGCCGCAGCGGGCAGCTGGCGGCTGCCTCACCGGTGGGGAACGCGGCTGTAAGGGGAGGAAGGCCAGGCGCTTTGTCAGCTGTGGGCGCCCACGCCGGGATGCAAAGGGCTGGCTTCTTTTGAGGGACTTAGCTGGATGAACGGTGTACAGCTTTAATTGCTTTTTGTGCTTGTGGTGCCCCTGGAGATCATCCCAAATCCTGCAGTCAAGGCCCTGGGAGCGCAGTTTGTACTCCGTACCAGGCTCGGTATCTATAGTATCATGCAGCATCAAGCCAGTCCCACGGGGCTGTGTCATTTCGTGGACCACAGGAGCATCCTTCAGCTCCCTGCAGCACCCTGACTCGTTTGCCCACATCTTCCAGCTTCTCCAACAAGTAAAGCGTGGTTTTAGAGAGTCACATCCTTGCCCCCGCGCTGCTGGGGGGTAGGGTGCAGCATGGGAAAGATGGCCTGTTTCTGGGGATCAGTCAGAAGGTATCAATGGGGAAATGACTGAAGCTGATTAGCTGGAAAGAAATTTTTTACCTCAGCATGGATTTTCTGGGGCAGGGAGAGGGAGTACTATGAGGAGGAAAGGAGTGGTGAGGACAAGGCCCTTTTTAGCCCTGGGCACCGGCAGTGCAGACGGCAGACCGTATGGTGGAATGGAGGGCAGGCTGCAAGGTCCAGCCCCAGTGTCCCATGGGGTGGCTGGATCCAGCCCTTCTCCTACCTTCCAAAAAACACATACAAATTGCTCTTTAAAACTGTCTAGGTTTTATTATTTTCCTTCTCATGGCATAGGAACAGAGAGCCTCAGAGCTTTTAGGAGCAGCAGCAGTAAAACAAACTCATGGTAAGCTGACACTCCGTGTGTGTATGTGCATGTGTATTGTACACAGACTGGGCCAGCTGTCAGATAATGTATTTTTAAGTGCTACTCTTTCCAAGTATCATCTTGGCACATTCCAGGTTTCTATCTTTCGCTTTCAAACCAAAGGAAGACTGATTCATCTTGAAAATCTGTCTTCTAGACACGATGAAGTTGCAGCTTATGAAAACACACTCTTCCCAAGGATGCTGCTTCGTTTATCATTTCACATTGTGGAGATGTGTTGTGGATGTGGAGAGCCTACAAAAAAACCCCTCGCCTTCGTGTAAGAACACTGAAACTGCTTGTCAGATATGCCAGAAACAAGTACGTGCCAGAAAAAAAACCTCAAAAAGGACAGGAGTCTGCACCACAGACAACGCAAGAGCTTGAGCACTCTGAAGCAACAGCAGCTCTTGTCCTTCTGTTTTCACCTTGCTTTTCAAACTAGTTGGTTTAACATGATGAGATTGTTGTACCTACTGGGCAGGCTACTCACCATTGTGATATCTCCTTTGTTGCCTTGTGTAGCTGCAGGAGGACCCTGTAACATCCACATCTGCTTATTTTCAGCTTCAAATCCCTCCTTACAATATTTTTCAGTTCTAGTACTTCCAAAAGACTTGACAGTGGTTAGATCCTGAGTGAGATGGACACCTCTTGGGCTGTCTCCCTGTTTCTTCATGCTCTTCCACATCTTTCTAGAGTCATCCCATGCCCCAGCCTGTGGTTAGACCTTTGATGGTTACAGGGCTGGTTTTGATTTGTGTGTGCTCACTGCCACTACTGAGAAGAGAGAGAAAAGTGCTTAAAATAGCAAGATTAAGTTATCTGGGTAGCTGGCTAGATGGGCTTTGAGCTATTGGTTCAAGAGCGTTATCTGTGTGTCTTTCGTCATTCAAACGGTCCCTGCTTCGTGCCACCCAGTTGCTCAGGAACTCATTTACTGGGGGGGGCAGGATTTAATGCACAGAGGTGTGACAAGCTGGGCTGCCACCAGCTGCAGTGGCATTACCAAGTGAGTTGCAAAACCATGGCAGCTGGAAGCCCCGGTCCCCATGGCCAGCGCAGGGTGACGGCCAGCGCAGGGTGACAGCCCCCGTACACGGGGGCTGGATGCACACACAGACACAAAACTGTCACGCCAGTCCCGCTCTCCCTCTTACCCTGCTCCCATTTTCGGCCTCTGTAGGGGCTGAAAGGCAGCCAAGAGACCTCTCCTCCGGCCCTCCACTGCCAAGCTGCCCGTGCACATACCGTGGCTGAATTCAGGCACTCTGCTATTAATGGAAAGCTGACAACGTGGCTGAGCGTAGAAGGTGTCAGTGCTATGGCCCTGGCAAAATGTAGTGTGTTGTAACAGGTCTGTTGTGGCCTCTACCAAGGTAATACCTGAGTGCGTTAGGACATCCTTCTTCTTGGTATGTTCTACTCAAGGGCAGCAATAAAAGAGGTGTCTCCTGCTTTTCTTCCTTCTTCTCTCTCCTCCTTCTCTTTCCCTTCCTCTTCATCCTTCCTCCTCCTCCTCTCCTTCCCCTGCTTTCTCCTTCTCATTCTCCTCCTCCTCCTCCTTCTTTTCTCCTCCTTCTCCTTCCTCTTCTTCTTTCTTCTGCTCCTTCTTCTCTTCCTCCTCCTCCTCTTCCTGCTCTTCATCCTCCTTTTTTATTCTTATTGACCCTGACGAATGTCAAAGCACTCTGTGATCTTCATGTGAAGGAAGCCTTCTTTTGCGCCCCCCCCCCCCCCCAGCCACTTCACCACTTCCCCGCTGCAGGGAGTTGACCCATCTCCTCAGACAGCCAGTGGGCTTGCAGCCACTGATCTCTCTTCTGCACCAGGATCTGCACCGTCTTCCACCTGAAAAGAGGGCTGCTCCACTCACGGTTCCTACTCTTTCCCTCCATTCCTGCCAGAATGGAGAAAAAAGAAAGAAAGAAGAAAAAAGGAACTTCCCTCTACATGTACACAACCACTTTCCGAGACCTGCGGAGTAAAGTTCGCTCGCTGGTGTTTCCAGCTCCCTGCCCTGAAAACAGCCCCATACAGGGCTCCAAGCCAGCAGTCCAGTTTTGGGCGAGAGAAGGGGCAAGGGCAGGCTGTGCTGAGCAGCAGCGTGCCCTCTCCCCCGTGCCCTTACCTTCTTGTGTGAGTGGGGTGCAGGAAGGTTCACCCCGTCGGCCTTGACCCTCTCCTTGTACCTCCCGGCTGCCGGCACACCCCGGGAAGGAGAAGCTGTGGCTGGAGGAAGAGGGAGCCAGGGCTCCCTGGCTGCAGGACGGGCGTAGACTGGTCCAGGTACAGCAGCCTGGGCTGCACTGGAAGTGGCAGGAGGAGGTGTGGGGGGGAGAAGTGCCGGAGTGCGGAGGCCCAGGCTGACGGTCCAGGTCGAGATGTTCTGCCGGCTGTTTGAGCACTTCACCCTGCTGCCCATATCTCTGTGCCATCCATACCTGGTGCTCTGGTTTGGCCTCCACGCTCCATTTATCTACGTTTCTGCTGAACAGCATCTAAGGGAGGACGTCAGTGACGCAGACTTTGCCGACGAGCTGGGCAACCCCACACCAGAAATATCTGCTGGTCGCTGCACCTATTCCAGCGTGCAGAAAAGAGAAGAAGTGGCTGGTCATGAGCAACACAAAACCTCAGGGCTTTGAGGTGTTGCCAGGGAAGCATCCCCTGTCCTTAGAGAAACTTTAACATTTCAACATGTATCTTTGTTCACTTCAACGAAGTGAAAAAACAACATACTGAAAGGTTTTGTGCAACAAGGTATTCCAAACTGTTTTGGTTATGGATAGTTGAAACATAAAGTTTATTTTATAGTATGACAGTTTATACCAAGGGAAGAAAATGGAATCCAACATAAAAAAAAACCCAAACGCTTGAAATAAAACACTATGATGCCTTTTAAAACCATTTTGTTGACACTTTGATGAAGATCAGTGCATTCTCCTAAAATATTTCAAGTGTAGTTAAGGCATTTTTCTACTTGAAAACTTGTCACCGTTTTTACTTGACCTAGAGCGTTCTCTTCCTGCAATTTAGCCATTCACCAGAAGGTGGGGCTTAATGTCTTGTAAGTGAACTAGAATTGGAAGATAATTTTTACGAAGTCCTTTGGATTTGAGGGCTTGGAATGTGTCTTCTCTCCTCCCTGTTTTGCAGAGGAAATCCTTCTGGATCAGCATGACAGCTCCTCAGGCCATAAAATCTCAAACTCTGGAGTCTTAAATGGTCCCAGCCTGCCTGATCCCAGCACAATCTAATTAAGCCAAAAATATCATCACCCTAAGACACCTCAAAGTCCAGAATCCTTGTACCAAGAGCGAGAATCATTGTAGCATCTCCAGCTAGTGACTTTCTTCAGATTTATGGGAAACTAATGAATGGAGGGAGAGGAGCGTTCGCCTTATGTTTGTGCCCCAGTCCCAGCAGACACTGAGCGCAGTCCCTGCACACCTGTGGGCCAGAAGCTGGTCACCTTGATTCCTGTGTGGTGGGTCACGACGCTGCGCTCTGTGCCCCTCTTGGCAATCTTGGTCTCACACAAGCTCCCAAGAAAGCTCTCTCTGGCACCCAAACCACCGCTGCCTTGCCGTGGAGAGTGCTTCTGTACCAAGGTGTTAACTTGTCAAAGCTGCAGTAGCAGGAAGCCTTTTGGATAGCATGGACCCAAACCCCGCAGTGCCACAGGGTCAAGTGTCTCGGCTATTGAACCCGAATGAATTCTCTGTGAGGCCATGGTAGAGCAACAGGGGTGGATGAGGGTGTCTGCCGTGTTACTAGGATGCTGCACAGCAATGGGCTGCACCAGGAGGAGCTTTCTCAGTGCTTTCTGCTTAGATAAGCAGTCTTGCTTAAGTCCACTCTGGGTCACGCTAGGTCCTGTTTAGGTAGGTAGCAGGAAGCTGGCTAGCTTTGGCTAGCTGCTTTATGGATGGGCTCAGGACTAACACTTCATACTGAACAGTACTTGGCTAAAACCATAGCATGTCCCGCAGCTTTCCTCAGCTGCAGTTTGGGAGGACGGATAGCTGCCTTCCCTGCACAATGCCGGGGGTGTTTGACTCAGAACAGCCCTCGTTTGTGGGCCTCTTTTATGGGCCAGAAGGATGCAGATATCTTTGGTGCAAGTTCATTTAGACCCTTTTCCTGGAGGATGTGGGTGGGACGAGATGCTGACACCTCCCCCATGTGTAAACTTTCTACTGAAATTGGGTGACCAGAACAGCTGCTCTCTGTAGTGGCAATTCACATCACAGCCACAGAAATGTCTGGTTTGGGTCACACTGAAGTTTCACCTCGATCAGTGTTCTGTCTTTGGCAACGGCCAAAGGCTGATGCCTAGGGAAGATGATAAGAATAGAGCAAATGTATAGTGATTGTCCCCTACAGTACTTGTCTGAGCAGCAGTGATTTCCAGCTGAGGGATTCACTGAACTAGAGGTTGTACCTCTACATTTGATAGCCCTCTTAGAGACTTTGAGCAGTGCTGGTGGGGAGTTTTCTTAGCTCCTGTTTGTCCTATAGCTAATTTCCCACCCTCTCAATTTAGAGACACTTTGAAAATTGTTTTGCTCAAATGGACCCATTGGAAATCTCTTCAGTATTGAATGCAACAGATTCCTTTGGTTAGCCATCTGGGTGCTGGCAATATTGATCAGTGAAGATCCAGTTCTTTTAGTTTTACACCATTCATCGGCCATTTGCTCAAGACAGCAAAACCTAAGAGGGGTTGCCAAAAAAACCCAACCTATTGAATCAGAATGAGTGGCTCAGTGTCCTCTCATGAAAAAGAAATGAGAAATCATTTTCTGCATATTTTATTTCAAAACAACAGTCTTATCTCCATTTCAATTAGTGCACAGTTTATTACCAGTGAAGGTAAGTCACACTGCCTATTCAAAACACTCCTCTCTTTTGCATCCTGAAAAGCAATCAATAGACTCATAGCAATATTGGCACTAACCAGAAGTTAACCACAACTGAGTGATGTTAACATGGCAAACCCACTCGCTCAGGAAGTTCTTCAGACAAATCTGAAAGGCAGTGTTCCTGTCTGGCAGCAGAGAACAAATTAAGCATTTTTCTTAGCTCTTCAAATGCATTTAAATGCCAGCATTCTCATGGGGAGAATTGGTTTCTGAAAAGAATTTGCTTCAAAATTATCTTTGTACCCACTTCCCTAGAAAAGAGTTGATTGTCCTTTATTTTCATAACCTCTGTGCCAAGTATCCAAAGTATGAGGAAATATTGAGTTCTGCATCTTACTTGCAGCAGCGGTTTCCCTTCAGGCAGCCTCTTCTCCTGCCAGAAAATTGATGCCAGTTCCCCTTGCAGTACTGTTTGGATGGGGCACTGCCACCCGGTGCAGCCCTGACTCTGAGGCACAGCAGCTACAGACCTTGTTAGTTCTGGTGCTGCTACAGCCCAGCAGAGGTTGAGGTCTTGTTCTTCTGCTACACAGCAGGAGAAAAGAGATGAACCCTACCAAGAAGTGTCTACCGGAAGAAAAAGGAGACGTACAACAGCCAGGCAGCAGAGACTGCTGAGAAATGACCATGATGTGGTGAGAGTTTTTCAAAGGTGGGTGCCTGCAGAGGTAATCTAGATTACTTGGAAGGATAAATGTGAAGGGAATTAGTTAATTCTCATCTCCGTCTATCTGCATGGATGTTCTCATTCAATGTGAAGATGATTCGGTTGATGTTATTAGGGCAGTTTCACTTCACAGTTTTCATGAATTCCAGTGAATTTTTCTGAGTGTCCCAATGTGGACAGGCCATGGTACAACTCCATTCTCCAAGCTGGGGCTAGAGGAATGAAGGACAGAAGGAAGAGTAGTCATTCTGCTTAGACAGGGTCAGAAACGAGAGATCTGAGTGCCTTGTTAAAGAGCTGATGCTTGAGCAGAGACCAGCCCTTCTCAGCAGTTTGTCACATGCAGAAAAAGCAAGAAGAAAAGGAGAAAGGAGAAAGCAAGGTGATGTCAAAGGCTGAAGGATGATAGAATCTGGGAATGGTCACCTAGGGAAGGTCTGAAAGGTAAAAAGAGAAGCTAGTATTTGATGAGGTGGAGCCAGTGAGTGCTAGGAAGCAAGAGGGCAAAACCAGAGAGTTAAGAAAATGATTCAGAGTGTAGTACTCTGAAGGGAGCAGGTGCAAGAGCAGACAAAACTGGAAAGGAGGAAGGCTGTGAAATGATGTGAGAAGAAATGACAGATTTTAGAGAGATGGCAGAAGGTGAAGAAAACTGAGACATAGAAACAGTTGTATCCAGAGGAGGGACCAAGTGAAAGATGATACCCAGGAAAAGGACTGAGGGGACTTAGTGGAAGCTGGTATTGACCTGTCAGATGCAGAGAGCAGTACTAAAGCAGATACCATCATTGCAGTGAAGCAGACCAATGAGGAAGCAGTCCACGGCAAACGCAAGTTCTATTTCAGTGAGTTTGAAACCACAGCTGTGGGGCAAATCAAGGGAAAAGAGCAAAGATGCCAGGTAATCAAATGGCAATCTGTGTGGAGGTGAGAGTTGGTGAGGGTGTGGTGTGAAGGTAAAGATGTAAGGGACTGTCAAAGTCCAAGGGAGGTCATCAAAGAACTATCATGCAACAGCAATGCCAGGATGGGGCAGGAAGAAGAGTTGGATGAAGCAGTGATGATGGGAAGAGGGCGAGTAAGAGCAGGGAGGTGCTGAATTTAGCAATAATGAGAAGAAAAGCCCAGCAGCTTCCCTCCACTTCCCTCTCCCTGGAATAGAGGACTAGACCTGGTTGCTAAGAAAGGTGTGGGAGAGAAAAGGAAGAAGTTAGAGGACCATAAGGTTGGAGAAATGGCAAGATGCTATCTGAGGATGAGGGGTGAAAGGTAGAAAGGGAGGAAATGTGACTAGGCAAAGGAAAACTGCGTGAGGACAAAGCACCGGTGCTGGAGAGGAGGTGGGTGCAGTTGGAGAAGACCTTTTGAAAATGCTACTTGGACTCCAGGTTGCTTGCAATTCCTAACAGAAAGGGAGGGAATCTCAGGTCCCTGAGACCCAGAGGTGCCTCCTGCAGCCACAGCGCACTGAAGCCATCGCTGGCTCCTCTCTGCCGGGCTGAGCTCCAGCTCCCTTTGTGGCACCCAGATCCCAACAATCCATAATCCACACTCCCAGGCCAGGTGTCTCAAATAAAAGTACCTTGTCCCTGAAGCAGAGAAAGAATTTCATCAATACAAAGCTGAAGGACAAAACACCCTGAATGACACAAATACTGCAGAAGAGCTTTGCCAGGGTGGCCCTGTGCTGTGTTTCCAAACTGGTGCTTCAAGTATGCAGAGCTATCATGCACTGGAAAAAATCTTTCTCCTAAAGCAGCAGCAGCAGCAGAGCTGTGTCCCTCATAGCTCGGGGTCTTACGTTCAGCGAAGCAACCCCCTTATTCCCAGGTTGTGGGCAAAGCTGGAGTGTGTCGGCAGTGTCCTCCAGCCCCATCCAGCAGTGCCAGCTGTGCCTGGGGGGCACACTGCCCTCCGAGCTGCCTCCCCCGTGAGATCAGACGGGCAATGCCATGCCACTTTGAGGCAATCCGTCTGAGCCTACAGGTCCAACGGGGATGGGAACTGCGCGTTCAGGAAAACCTTCTTCAGGCAATGAGTCGTAAGAGCCAAATATGAGCAGCGCCTGCCGCTGAGCACTGTAGCAGAAATACTCGGCTCTTGTAGGGTGGCAGCCAGGGCTTGGGGGGGGGATCTGGCCTTCCTCATGGCCCTGGTGACAGGAAGGTCATTGATGAAGAAAGCAGGCACAACCCTTCAATGTTTTGGGGGTCGGCTTGTGCAACAGCAGTATTGTTTCCAGTCTCCAGGCTGACATGAAGATTTTGGCAGTTGGGCTGCTTGGCGGGAGGGCTCTTTCTGAAGAGGAAGGGGAAGCGCAAACATCTCGGTGCTGCAGGAGACTTGCTTGAAGCGTGCGAGGAACCAGGGAGGCTCTGGCTAATTTGTGTGTGTAAAATGAGTGGGAGGGAGGAGGCTTGGCCAGGATGCCCCTCCAAAGCTGGTGTTAAATACCCTGCGCTGTGCCTGGGTCAGAGTGTTTAATAAGTCTGAGAGACACTTTGTCTTCATGTTCATCATTTAGCATGTTGTAAAGCTCTTTGGGAAACTGTGGCTTGAAAATATATATAACATCAATTTTGGGGGGAAAGGGGAATTGTATTTTCAGGAAGATCTCTTGACTTCAAAAAAGTTGATTTGTTCTTCTTGTCTAACTAGCGAAAAAGTCATGTCTGGTCAACACATTTTCAATTATCTGTTTAAGATCTGCAACCACAAATAACTCAAAATATTTTAAGTCTCTGTGAATCACCCTAAAGGTTGAAAATCTTTTATCTTTCTTCCAAATGTCATTAGATACACCCACAGTTAATTCCAGGTACTAAAAACCACAGGTTCAAAGTCTCCTAACTCTGCAGATCACCATCTGCACTTTACCATGTTTTTGGGGTACTGTTACTGAGGGATAACATGACCTCAGCGATGTGACTGGCAGCAAATTCATGGGGTCATGCTGTGTAGCAGCTGGAAGAATTAGTCTTGACTAGTGAGATGCCTCTCTGCCTTGTAGCTGACAAAATCAAACACTAGTTTGAAATTCATTGCACTGGGTGCCTGCCAGAAAATGCAATGCAATGCAGTTTATTTGAATTCCAAGTGTTCTGAGCAGGGCTGAAGCTGGAGTAAACAATATCCCTAAAAAAAAACATTGAGAGAGCAAAGCAGTTGCAGTCATTAAGGAAAAATTAACCCCAAGCCATTGATCAATCTTAGGTTTTTTCCTTGCCAAATAGAGACATAACAATAGCCTGCTCTTTTAACAGAAGGACCTTAGAGAAGGAATATGCTCTACTGCTGTAAAAAAATAGAGTTGCTTTCTCCTGAGTTTCCAGGAACGTGAGTTTCTTGAAGGTGCCTATCGGGAACGGGCTGTCTCTTGCTCCCTGGTGGGGGAGCAGGGGAAGCATTAAGGAAAATGAGCTTGGACCAATCTCTAAATCAGCGGAGTTTATATGGGTCCAGCAGACATTTATTAGAGTTGGGAGATGAATCCTGTGAGGCTTTCATTTTCACGAAGCACGCCTGATCCTCTCACAATGTCTGCAAGTGCCAAGCCTGGTGAGAGCCCTTTCCTCACAGGACCAGAGCTCCCCGTCCCCGTCCCCATCCTGGTCCCTGTCCCTAGGCCAGCAGCACGGGAGCTTCCCTGCAATCGCCGCTCTGAGCTGCTGGCCGTGGTGTCACCAGGCAAAGAAGAGCAGCGAGTAAGGGCAGCCCCTCCTGTGTCCTCAACACTCCTAATTCCTGGCAGTGCTGTAGCTCCTGCTGTAGGAGTTAAGGGGAGGAGGGTGAAAAGGAGGGTCTAGAAGTTCTAAACTATCCATCATGTAGCCAGGCTGTGCTGCAGGGCCTGTGTCTATGCAACTCAGACACCCTCTATCCCTTGGAGCTGTGACGAAAATATGTTGATTTTGGCAAAGTGGCATAGGTCAGGGTTTTGGGCAGAGCCCCAACCTCTATCTCCGCTTGAGGCTTTTTCCAGTGCCGTGCCTCGACGTTACCACCAGCTGCAATGTGGACACACAAAAGCCATGCAGGAACTGCAGCTTTGAAACTCGACGTGCCTTTCCAGTTCAGTGATCTTCCATTGTGGGGGGCTCAGTGCAAAGGGATAAGGCATTTTTTCCTGTTCTAGCAGCAGCCACAGGTGTGTTTAATTTGGAAGAACCCATGGTAAGAGTCGCCAAGCTGACACTAACACACCTTTTATTGGACTGCTTGCCAAGACGAAGCTTTCAGGACTCAATGCTTCTTTGTGCTGGCTGTGAGCTTTAGCAGCTGTAATGGTCTTGAGCCTGGTCAGGCAGGTTGCTTCTCTCATGGTGCCCATCATCAAAGCTCATGTCAGTTAGTCTTTCTCCTAGCAGTTCCCAGGGTGTGAACATTGATGTCCAGGCATCACACTGGCAGAGGTCCCGTACCTCTGGGGACTGTGTACTTCAGGCAGTCAACAGCACCCAGGTTTGACAAGCTTCAGGGCTTAATTCATTTATCCACCTTGCTTTTCACCAAGTTGTCAGTCCCAGAGCTAGGCTCAGGTTTTATGATGCCATGCCAGAGCACAGGGAACTTGTTCTTGAGGCTGTAAATGTAAATTTTGCAAAGACTGTCATATGCAGCACTTGTATTCTGGGATTTTATTGCTGACTAGTTGCAGTGTTGAAAGGTGTCTGGTGAAGCAGCAAAGGCTACAACTCTACATGGCTGAATTACATCAACTCAGTCTCACCAAGAGATGAGGAATGGGGAACCATGCCATCGTATTCTTACACTCACTGTTCTGACAAAATCACGTTGTAGAGTAACACAGTGCTATCTCTGTATCCATAAACACTTAAAGGAAAATATTCATTCGCTCTGGAAGCTGAAGCTGTTTAATGGAGAGGAGCAGCAATCTCTTACTGACACCCACTCTCATCATGTCAGGTCATTAGTGTCCATATAGGAAGAGTACTGGAAAGAGAAGATGGAGAATCAGGATTTGGAAACAGATGCTACCATTGTAGCAATAACAGACACTCCTCCTGAGGCAGGCTGATAAAAATAGCAAGAAAAATGACCAAATGAGAGAATCTTAGAATAAGTAGACTAATATAACTAACATCTGGAGGAGGCAGGCTGGGGTGCCATACCTTCCCCAGGCTGCAATCCCACAAACCCCTAGCTCCCAGTGTGCTCTCACCATAAAACCATTGGCCTGAATGAAGCCACGGTGCTTCCCAATTGCTCTGCTCTGCTTCGTGAGGTTAGCTCAGCCTTCACCAAAGTCCTCCTGGCTGGCTGACCTGACCAGACCTCTCCACAACCATTTTCATGGGGACTGCTCTCTGGACCAAGGTGTGCTCACATGGCACGTGCAGGCAAAGTAGTGTCTGCTCAGGGCACAAGGTTACAGCTCATGTTGTGGCATTTGGTGCCACAGGGCTGGAAACCAAACCGCCTTACCTTGGCTTTGTGGGAAGGAGGTCCTGCTAAAATGGAGCTCAGCAGAAGTAGTGCCAGGCATTTTGCCCCTAAAAGTCAGAATCGTAGAATCATTTAGTTTGGAAAAGACTCTTAAGATCATCGAGTCCAGCCGAAGTCAAAACACCGGCATTTCTGTGAGGAGGATGGCATGGGAAAGATACGGTTTCAGACATAAATGACCCAAGAAGCAAGGCATGCCAGGTCTCCAGCTGCCTGAAAAACCTTAGCTGCTCCTTGTTTGTGTGCAGGCATTCTTTAATGACAATCTATCTCCTCTTCTTTAGTTTTGTTTAAATGAGTCTACCAGATGGGCACACGAGAATTGAGACTGCATTGACATTCATCTGTTAATTTAATTTCACTTAAACAACTTTTCGATTTCTTCTGACAGCTGGTTTTTTTTAACCTGTACCTAGCAGCTGAATTGGGTAAATATCCCAAATAGGTTCACGAGCATGGGTCTAAACCATTTCATTGTTAAAACAATGGAAATCTTTCCTTTGGTTTCAGTGGGAGGATTATCAAAGCATACAAACAGAAGTAATTAACAAACACAGTAAAGAAACTGTCTGCAGACAAGTGATTACCAGAAGAAGAGGTGAAATTTAGCAAATAAATTATTGACTACTAGTGATTTGCCCATAACAAGTATATATTCTACCTTGTCATCTTCTTAAAAAAAGAGCATTTATTTTATGTGATGCAGCTATCTGTGCTTCTGCCAACCTATGCATATGCTTGCGCTGAAGGAGGACAACCTGCAAGGAAGAGGGGTGGTTACCAGGTGCTTGTACGAGTTTTACATGGCTGGCAGGCATTTCCTCCTCTCTTTCAGCCTCTTTTTCTCTCCGTTAGTGGCCTCCAACAGAACTGTAGACTTCAACTCAAAAGCACTACATAATTAACATGCTTAAAACTGTTTCTGTTCAACTTGAAGTAAAATAGATGCTTAGGCTTATGCATATAAATAATCCTTGCACTTTGTGCAGATTTAATGTTAAACAGATGCCAAAAGTTTACAGAACAAGGGTCTCAAATAATTTGCTGAACAATGAATGCCATTGGAAGAAGTGGTCAGAAACTCTTTTAGCAGTGTTTAATGCAACAGTCCTACTTCCTTGTGCATGAATAAAGCAAATGTCGCTGGAATTCAGTGAAAGGCTGCTATGTTTTCATTTGCCTCCAAAGCTGTGATTGCAGCTTGTGTGGAAGCTAGCTCGCTGAGACACTCATCACAGCAGATGTGGCTTTAGCTGCTGAACCATGCCCGTACTGTAGCCCATGCTGCCACATCCATACCTGTAGTGATGCTGGGGCCAACTCCTGCTTGCTTATGTCCAAGAGAGCTGCAGCCAGTGCTCCGGATTGTAGAGGAGAGAAACTCTCTGTACAGAACCCTTGAGGTTGCTTACAAATATCTGGGCAACTCGGCTTACTAAAATTCTTTTTGCATGCCTCTGTCTGTCTCTTCTATTTATAACCCTGTCTCTACAAACTGGTGGGATTACCATTTCTACCCCAGAGGCTACAGCTATCTTTCATTTGCATTAATGACAAACATTCTACAAGTCAAGAGTGAGTAAGTTTGTTTGCCAAATGCAAAAGCTGTTTCGGTAGCTGGTATAATTAGCAGAGCTCAAAAGAGGATGAAAGGAGATGAGGCAAGAAGCTCTGCTAGATTGTGCCAGCTGAGGACCTGCTCCAATGATTTTTTTAGAAATGCAGAAAGCAAGCTGCTGGCATGCTACCTCTTCTCTTCTCAGGGATTCGCCAGTGTACAGTGATTATTTGTCTGGCCTCAAGTGGCTTGAGAAAGAAGCATTTGCACAAACAGGAGAGAAAGTATCAACCGTCTCAAATATCCCTTGTCTTGGTTTTGGCTATAATTTAATCTTAGATGTTACACTAACGTCAGCTGGGCTAATTACAGAAAATGCCTTTCCTGCAAAAAAACAAACTCCACATTACCATAGGAACAAGTCCATGTTCATTGAAACATGGCATCCTGGTTGATTCCTGAGTAATTCACATTCTCAGTGGAATTCTGTCTTTTAAATGAAAAACCTCCAAGGCTGTACAGCACGTACAGGTGAGCAGGGTGGGTAGTTTCATCCAGGCAGATGGCTGCACTCCTGGATATTCAATGCTCTTTTCTCCCCTGGATGCACTTGCACCGGGTGAGCCGGCAAGAAACAACTGAGGGAAATGTAAACGCTTCCAGATTTGTGAACTCTGCAAAGATTCACCCTTTCCAGTATATCTATATACCATTTTCCTTCCAGGTGGAAAGTGCAGTGGTTTTCCTTATTCAGAGCTATTATTTAAAAAGCACCAGGTGGGCTTGAGCCTGCTGAGCAATGTCAGCTCCCATGGAGGGTCCTCTGCCTTGCCTCTGCCACCCATGACCAGCTGGGGGCTGGGGGGCATGTGGGTGCTGGAGGGGCATGCAGGTGCTGTGCCTCCTGCCTTGCCAGGTACCATTTGCTCCTGAGGACAAGCTCAGACATCCCTGTCAAGGAGTACTGGAGCAGCCACTTTTTTCCAGTACCTACATCCGCTGCAATTCCCAAAAAGCACCATGTCCAACAGGGCCTTCCTCATGCGGAAAGGCTCTTGATACAGATTTTAGGCAGGATTTGGATTTCTCTGATGCTGAGATCCCAGACTCTAATAGATCTTTACCCAGGTTTATTTGCTAAAACTTTTGACCCAAATATTCAGATCTCTCGTTTGGGTGGGTTTTTTTTTTTTTCCCCTAGCAGCCATGTCTTGCTAGTGCAGTTTACCTTACCTCAGGAACAGCTGCTGCCCCAGGTGAGAATTGTGTATGTCTTTAACTAGTCAGTGTTCAAGTCAGTCCTTGATTCGTAATCCAGAAAAGGCCTTTAAAATCTGCACTCAAGGCTCAGGTGGCATTTAATGTACAAGGCTAGCTAAGCTCAATACCCCACTGCATGACTGCCACTATTGCACTGCAGCCCCCATCCTTGAGGAGGATGCTCAGGAAGGGGAGAATCGAAGCCAAAGGGGGACAAGGTAGCAGTGCTGCTCAGGGCAGCATTCAGAGACATGATGGGAACAGTGAAAAGCAAGAAGAGGACAAAGTTACCAATGTTGGTCATTTCAATGCAAAGCCAACAGGCTGCAACAGGCAGCAATATATTGACCATGTGGTATTACAGATGTGCCTTACCATGAGCTATCTGAAACCCTGTCATCTAGAGATTCCTTCTTTTTAATATGCTGCTTTGTTTTTAAAAGCCTCTCCCAGGCTCTAGCAGTCAGGTTCTAGGAGGAAATATTCCAGGAGTAGTGAAAGGCAGTTTTCTGGAGACCCCCCACAGCTAAGGGCTGGGACCAGCTCCCTCTGCTTGTCATGCCGTGCGTATGCCACCGCATAATTTGTCTCCCTGCTTCAGTGCTAGGCTACGGTCCCCACCTTGCCCATGGCTGCTTAAATCTCAGCCCACTCCCAGACTCCCGACTGGGGTGCAGTGATCACCTTGCTCCGAAACAAAACCCAGACACAGTTCTGCAGGGGGCTGCCCCATACCCAGTGTGGATGAGCGGGCACCAGGTTCGGCTCCCCATGCCGCACAGAGCCCTCCAACACTATCGCATCGTAACATCACCAGCCCACAGCATTTTGCTATAAAAATCCCATTCAGCTCACCAGTTAATACTGTCTTCCCCTCATTTCAGACACCAGATTGACAAAACACACCCATGTGTAACATCCAAAGGAGACCGCGTGCCCACTGTTAGCAGCAGGGACACCACCAGTGTGCTTCTGTGGGCAAGGGGGTCTGAGCAGCTTGGGTGGGAAGGCTGGAGCAGTGAGTGAAGCTGGAATCCCTGGAGCAGGTACATCCAGCAGCAGAGGTGTAGCCTGAGACTTCAGAGCCAGCTCTGTGCTGGTCCCCCAGAAGTAGGCAAGTGGGGGCAGATCCATGGGCACACGGAAAAATCCCACGTGGAAAAAAACCCATGTGGGGTTGTCCTACACCAGGGTGGCCACCCAGGTAATCTCCAGCAGGTAACTCACCTGGGATAACCTGCAACAGATAATCCACGCTGCATAACTGACCCACACCAGATAATCTGCACCGGCTGCCCCACAGAGGGGAATTGTGCCAGGGGATGGTGCCATGTCTCTTGTCTCTGCTGTTCCCCCTCCACTCCCACACTGGGACCAACTCCCCAGGGCACAAACCTCCTCCTCCTTGGCCCCACACTCTCCCCACCAGGCACCCACTGGAGACAGAGCAGGAGCCTCCCGACACAGGGCTGGCCCCGTACCATCACTGTGCTTAACGACCAGCAGGCAAACCTGCACTGGGGGGCACAAGCACACCACCAAAATATCTGGGAAAAGCCTCGTAACATTTGGTTGCCTCTCTTTCTAAAGATGTAGAACAAATACCGAACTGCTTAAGTACACCTAATGAATTATAGGCTATAGCTATTTGGCAGTTACAGTTTAAGCAATGCAAGACAATTTGTAAGTTATACAATTTTAACTTTTGTTTTTAAAGTTTCATTTGTGATAGAAAAATCAGCAAGATAAGAGATTTCCCCCATATAGTTTTACTTTGGGTAGGAGGGTAAGGGGGGGAATCGAATCCCCAGTGCTACAATACCTCAGGCTCCCAAAAGGGACTGGCAGATGTGCTAATGCTTCTGGCTGTACTGAACACGTTTTCATGGTATCTCAACTGTTACAACTGAGAACCCAAAGGCCAGTGATGCCATTAACTTAAGGAAGACATACTGTGCTTGGGTCTTCAGAAGGAAATTGATTTTTTTCTTGTTTTGTTTTTTTTTTTAAGGAGTGAAGAGTCTTGTTGCTGATGACTTCTACTGCCAAGAACATCATCTCTTAAGAAGCGCTCTGATAGGAAGTTCATGAAAATGCAACTTCTTCAAATGAGAAAGATTTCCATTTTGGAAAGTCTCTTTCCAACTGAAGTCAAAATTACACACTGTAGGGCAGCAGTCTCTGGTCCCTCAGCTTTGCTTCCAGAGGGCTGGGGATCTGAATCCACCCTCAACAAAAACCACATCAGCTAACAGGCATACACCTGCAGTTGCCAGGATCCTCTTCATCTGCAAAAAAACAGTGCCAGAAGTAAGCATCATGTCAGTTGACACAGACCTCTTCCACAACACCCTCCTCCTCAAAAGCAACGTGGCTTTCTGCTCCCCTGCTCTGCACAGATTCTGGCATCAGACACTGCAGTTGTCATCACTTGTGGCACCTAAGATACCAAAAGACAGAAAGCTACCATGGCACTTGCGAGAAATCACCATCCCTGTGCTCTTCCTCGCTACTGCCCTGGCTCCCTCAAACACTCATCCAAGTCCAAAGGCAGCCTGCAAGGTGCCTGCAAAACCAAAGAGAACTGAAGTCCTGACACTTATCATCTCTGAGGGGCCTGCCAAAAGCTGCAAAGGTCCTAGGGACAACATGGCACATTCTGGGCAATCAGGAAGGGTGATGAGCTGTCCTATACCCTGAAGGACACTGTGCCTTACGACCCTGCTGCTTTCTTGAGAAATGCTAAAACTATATACAGATGCATACAGAATGCTCACCCTAACCCCTGCTAGATAATCTCACCATCATTCCTGTTAAGAGAGACGGTATCAGCAACTTACACAGTATCCAGCAAAACTGGTGAAAAAAACAAGGTTCCATCTTCAATAAAGTCAGGAATTCCAGGAAAATGCAATGCACCTAGCATAAAAAAAAAAGCATACTATCAAACCACCTTTCCACCCCTGAACACTCAATACAAAAGCCCTGAAAAAAAAACCCCTGAAAAAAAAAGAAGCTGCATACAAGCATACTTTCTACTATACATGCTGCTGAACCTTGACCAGTGCTGAAGCTCTTACCTCAAACAGACACCTCCATTTCTCTAAACTGCAAAACACTTCTGCCCAAACAGCCGAGCAAACTCAAAAGCTGCAGAGGACTGCAGGGATGGCTGAGCACCAGCACCAGAGCACCCCAGGAACAGCCTGAGCTCCCTGAGCAGAGACTGTGGCTCACACAGCCCGGGTCCTGCCCACCCCCTTCCCACAACCACCTGGGAAAGGGGCAGGGAGAACCACCACAAGGTGTTAAGATGGCTGGAGGAGCAGCAGGAATGTCCTCATCCACCCCCGATTTTCAGCCTGTGAAGCACTGAACAGAGAAAGCGACCCTGACTGGAAACGACGATACCTGCTCTTGTACTATGGCTACATCTATTGCATTGGTGATGTGACCGGGTAAGGAATTAAACTTAATTTTTCTGGGGTGTAGGTAGAAAAAGATAGATGTCCTACTAAGCTATGTGAGAAAGTAGTTCATGAAATGCAATAGTAATATTGTTATCAAAAATGATGTGCTTTAGTTCCTGTAAAAAACCCAAAATGCTATGGGGCTATGCTTCATTTCTAGCAAGACTGTACATCCCACCTAACTTCTACCAGAACTACCTTCTGGATAGGACTGAATGACAAAGCAGAATTGGATCCCATAAGAATCCCTTCTCAAAATATCTCTGCTTGAAAAGTAAATTATTTATGGTAAAGTGCCAGCGATTCAGTCCCCTTGATGGTCTCTCCGACTGACTCCCTTAAAAGAACTAGATGAGTCCCAGAGAAAACACCAAAAACCCATGGAACTACAAGAAATGTATCAGAAACTGTATGAAGCAGCCTAATTAACACCGAAGTAGCTAGAAGAAAAATAAATTGCACAACAAAACAAAAAACACCATGGGAGATGTGTCAATAAAAATAGATGAAGGCTATCACCTCCTCTGAAAAACCCAAGAGGAGATCTGAGCTGACTATAGACATTTTCGGGGTACCAGATACCAAACGGAAACTTAATATAAGACAGAAAACAAAAAGACTGCTCTGGGGGACAAAGATGGCTTTGGAAAAGGTTCTGACAGAACAAGAGGCATTGTCACAGGGATTAGAGAGGTCCTGAAGGGGCCAGAGAAACCAAAGAAGGCTTAAGGATGCAATGAGCTCGCAAGGGAATTGAACAAAGTACAGATGTTCTCAAGGGACTGGGACCCTACAGAGGCACACCAAATGGATGAGAGGACAGAAAGACCGACTGGGGTAATGGATGCAGACTCAGGAAGGGTTCTGAGGAGAAAAGAGGGGTGCAAAGTGTCCTCTCGAGCTAAAACGGGGCTCTAGGGCATAGGGGATGTCTCGTGAGAGCTTGGCAAAGGCAGCAGAGGAGTCCCGAGGGGGCCTGAGAGACCAAAGCAGCCTCGGAGATAACAATGAGGAACTCTGAAGGGGCTTGTGACAAAGTACAGATGGTCAGGGGGTTGGGGTCTGAACGGAGGCATCTTAAATGGCGAAGAGTAAGATAAGAGCGCTCTGAAGAGCACAACAAAATAAAATTGAAAGGAAGCTGAAGTGCTACAAGAGTGCTGTGGAGTACAAGGAAGGACTCAGAAGACATTGTTATAGAGAGTAGAGGAATTAGGAGGGGGCAGGGTGAGAAAAGAAGGCTTGGAGACGCAGTGAGGGCCTTGGAGTCTCAGGAGGGTATCTAGGCAAACTACAGATGACTGAGAGAGGAACCGAACGGAGACACCCTCGATGGCAGAGAGAAGGATAAAGGAGTGCTGTGTAGCAAAGAAAGAAGGGAGGCTCTGATGGAACAAGAGACAGGGGAAGGGAGACAAAGCGCTACAAGGTGCTGTGGAGATTGAGAGAGGTCTGTAATTTGGAATATGCATTCACCAAAAACCCACGACACCTAAGAAGGCCTATGTTTCCTTTTTATTCGTCGGAGGAGACATAGCTGCTATTTTGTTGATCATGTCCATTGGGATCTGATGACGTCGATCTTTCCATTTTATTCCTAAAAACCGGATCTCCTGTCCAGGTCCCTTGACCTTACTTTGTTTTATGGCAGAACCAGCTTTCAGAAGGTTTTGGATTATTTTCTTCCCTTTCTTAAAAACTTCTGCTGTGTTGCCCCATAAGATGATTTCATCAATGTATTGCAGGTGTTCTGGAGCTTCACCCTCCTCCAGTGCAGTCTGGATTAGTCCATAGCAAATGGTGGGGCTGTGTTTCCACCCTTGGGGCAGTCAATTCCGGGTGTACTGGATACCCCTCCAAGTAAAAGCAAACTGTGGCTCGCACTCTGGTGCCAGAGGGATTGAGAAAAATGCATTAGCAATGTAAGCTGTGGCGTACCACTTCGCTGCCTTTGACTCTAGTTCGTATTGAAGTTCTAGCATGTCCGTCACGGCAGCACTCAGCGGTGGCGTGACTTCATTCAGGCCACGATAGTCAACTGTTAGTCTCCATTCCCCATCAGGCTTTCGCACTGGCCATATGGAACTGTTAAAGTGTGAGCGAGTTTTGCTGATGACTCCTTGGCTCTCCGGTTGGTGAATCAACTTATGGGTGGGAATCAGGGAGTCTCGGTTGGTGTGATATTGCCGCCAGTGCACCATTGTGGTAGCAATTGGCATTTGTTGTTCTTCAACCCTCAGCAACCCCGCAACTGAAGGGTTTTGAGAGAGACCAGGCAGCGTAGACAGCTGTTTAATTCCCTCCGTCTGCAAGGCAGCTATACCAAAAGCCCACCGATACCCCTTTGGGTCCTTAAAATACCCTCTCTAGGTAGTCTATGCCAAGGACGCATGGAGCCTCTGGACCAGTCACAATGGGGTGTTTCTGCCACCCATTCCCAGTTACACTTACTTCAGCCTCCAGTACAGTTAGCTGTTGGGATCCCCCTGTCACACCAGCAATACGAATGAGTTCTGCCCCTTTACAACTTGATGGCATTAGAGTACACTGCGCACCGGTGTCTACTAGAGCCTTGTACTCCTGTGGGTCTGACGTGCCAGGCCATCGAATCCACACAGTCCAATAGACCCGGTTATCCCTTTCCTCCGCCTGGCTGGAGGCAGGGCCCTTCTAATCCTGGACAGAATATTTATTACTCACTTCTTGTAAAAATGACTTACAAGTCCCTTCAAGAGTATCAGAAGTAAGATCAGCCCTTCTACTCCGTCTGGAAACTGGAGCAGCATTTTTCCTGGAAGAATCCCCTTTTGTGGTGGTTTTTCCTCACAACTCACGTACCCATGCATCTAGGACTGAGGTAGATTTTCCATCCCACTTCCTCATGTCCCTTCTGTGGCCACACAGGTAAAACCACAGGGCACCTTGTGGTGTGTACCTTCTATATTCTCTTTTGAGCAGAGGAACGCTCACTCCTAATCGCTGAGATGAATTTTCGATCAGTTTTTGGACTCTGCACGTTTTTTCCACAGCTGAGTCTCAGGCTTATAGGGAGGAAGAGAGATTTTCTTTGTATTGCCAGAGCTGGTGAGCCATTTCATTGATCATCAGTGCCTTTTCGTCTTTTCCAGGTCAGTACTGCCAATGGGTTGGCATACGATGGTGGTGCATTCCATACAAACTTCCACCATGTGTGTTGTGTGCATTGGACTTCGTCTGGAGGAGAAGGGGAAGATGAAGGGAGGTGTCTCCTCCGTGGATTGGCTCTCCGAGGAGAAAAGGTAAAAGGTGTAATTATTAATAGTTTCTGGTAGATGGCTCCCGCAGTACAGAGGTGACGGCAATGCTGAGTACAAATACTAGATTAGTTTCATGATCAGCAATTCTATCGTATCATAAGCCAGTGTTACGAAGTACAACAACATAACTTTAGCCCAGTTCCCACAGGTGATAAACAGCACGACAGGCAGCATATACTGCAAGTAAGGTATTACAAAATGCAACTTTAACAAGCACACCAACTTTGAGAGCAAATAAATCAACATTGCCAGCAGGGACTATTGAACCAATATAATGAATGCTTATATCAAACTTGTTCTAATGCATTCCAGTCAGATCTGTCGTTATCTCAACCCTTTGAGCCCCACGTCGGGTGCCAAAAAAGACTGTCATGGTTTAACCCCAGCCAGCAACTAAGCAGTGTGCAGCTGCTCGCTCACTAGCCCCCCCCCAGTGGGATGGGGGAGAGAATTGAAAGAAAAAAAAGTAAAACTCCTGGGTAAAGATAAAGACAGTACAATAGGACAGAAAGAAAGAAAATAATAATGATAATAACAATAAAATGGCAACAATAATAAAAAAAGAATTGGAATATCCAAAACAAGTGATGCACAATGCAATTGCTTACCACCCACTGACCAATGCCCAGTTATTTCCTGTGCAGTGATCTGCCCCTCCTGGCCAGCTCCCCCCAGTTTACAATACTGGGCATGACATCGCACAGTGTGGAATACCCCTTTGGCCAGTTTGGGTCAGCTGCCCTGGCTGTGTCCCCTCCCAACTTCTTGTGCCCCTCCAGCCTTCTCGCTGGCTGGGCATGAGAAGCTGGAAAATCCTTGACTTGGGATAAACACGACTTCGCGACAACTGAAAAACGCAGTGCGTTATCGACGGTCTTCTCATACTGAAGCCGAGACGTAGCGCTGTGCCGGGTACAAAAAGGCAATTATCGCCGTCCCAGCCGAAGCCGGGACGCGTGGGCAGGAGCTGGGGTGCAGGTGGGAGGGACGGGCACCCGCCCCGTGCGTGGGAGAAGGGCGGTGGGTGGGCGAGCCGTGCCTGCCTGCGCCCGCCCGGGGCTGAACCCCCCACCCCGGCCGCGAGGGCTCAGTGCCACAGGGGACGCGACCACAGGGAGCGCGCGGCGCGTGTAACACGCGTGGGCCGCCCGAAACTCCGGCGGGTGGCCGAGGGACGGGGGGCGCGGGGCTCGGCGTCGCCCCGGGGCGAAGTCTGCCGAAGGAGCCAGGTGAGATGCTCCCGGGACCGACGGCCCGGGGCGGGGCGGCTGGACCGGGGCGGGCGGCGGGTACCGGGGGGGTGGGGGGGGCGGAGGGCCGGCGGCCCGCCCGCCTCCGCGGGGCCGCCCCGCTGCAGTCTCCCGGCAGCCCGGGAGGAGGAGACGGCGGGGCGCGCAGGACGGAGCGGGGCAGCCCCGCGGAGACGGACGCCGGGCGGGCGGCAGCTCCGCGCCCCCCCCCCCCCCCACGCCCCCCGCCCGCCGCCGCTCCCGCCGCCCGCGCCCCGCGGCCCCCGGCCCCATGGCAGGGCCCGCCGCCCCCCGCGGCCCGCCGCGGCCCTGGGCCGCCCTGCTGCTCCTCGCCGCCCTGCTGCCCGCCGCCGCACCAGGTAAGGCAGCCCGGCGGCACCTCCGGCTCTGCGGGCGCGGGGCTGAGCCTCCGCTGGCCCACGCGTGTCGCCGACGGCCCCCGCGCCCCGCTGCCGCGGCGGCATCGCGGGGGGATGCCCGAGCCGAGCCGAGCCGAGCCGGGCCGCCTCCCGTGCGCCGGCGCCGCGGCTGAGGCACCTGCTGCTGCCCCGGGTTTGTGCCGGTGCCTCCGGGGCGAGCTGCCCCCCCCAGGCAGGGGAGGGGGACCCGAGCGGAGGGGGGGGGGGGGGGGGGCTGCAAAGCCGGGCGAGCCCCGGCACTGAGGGTCTGGGGGACCCCCGCGGCTCTCGGAGACCGGGACACCCCTCCCTCCTCCCCGCAGCTCAGCCCGCTGCGGCTCGGCTGCGCTTGCGGCAGCTCCGGGGCGCGGGGCTGCAGCCCGCAAGGATGCTCCCGGTCAAACGGAGGGCTGCTCCCCTCTTGCCTTTAGCCCGTGGGTGCCTTATTCCCGCTGGCACCGGGTGCCGGTCCCTTCGTCCCGTCTGGGCTCGCCGGGAGAGCCCCGCTTGCGCGGTTAACGGCGTTGACAGCGGGCAGCTCCCGTGCTGAGCATCTCCCCGGAAAGTCAGGCGAGATCCCTCTTTTCTTCATTCCCACCGCCGGAGCCCTGTGGATCGGACCCTGGCTCAGCCTGGGCGAGGCTGGGGCTGCTGTCGGGACTCCCCGGGCTCTCAGCCTCTGGTTAAAACTGCTCTGGAGGTGGGGTGGAGGGTGGCAGATCTTCCTCGTCCTTCCCCGCGTGTAAGTCACAGCGTACGTGAACTGCAGCCCCTGCCGCACTGTTTGCACCGCAGGCGATGCTGAGCCCCGAATCTGTCTCAGCTTGTGCCCACGAGGTCTTTGCACCAGAGCACGGCTAGAGGCAGGGTATAGAGGGACATACGGAGGCACTCCAGCACCAGATTTTAACTGCTGAGGTTACATCGGCCGGGACGGTATGGGGACACCTGCTGCCTGGCTCTGGATGCGGTGGCTGTCTCATTTCCAGCCTGTAGTTGCAGAGCAGCCAGCCAAGGACGGTGGTATCTCCCCCCCCAGCAGCTCTGGGCTGGGCAGGAGAGCCCGGGACCTAACGTCACCCGCAGCTCCTGGTGAGTTTTAGTGTGCAGCTAAACAAACTGGAAAGATCTGCTTAACCTGGAGCAAGGAAAAGATCTCTGAGCCTGGTCTGAAGACCCTGTGCAGGCCTCTCTCTCTTCGTGGGCTGCCGAAGGTGCGTGGCTCGCAGGGTGCATGGTCGCAGAGTAGCGGCGGGGTGGGTTTTTGAAGGAGGCTGAGGGCAGAGCAGCTGTGCTGGCAGGTACCCGTGTATCCACTGCTGTCTCTTTTCCCATGACGTGCTGTGCCTGTCCAGGTTAAGCCTGGGATCACTCTCCTGGAAGTGGATTTGTAGTAGCGCTCCTCTGTGGCAGTGGGAAATGGAGGGGGAACTGCATCTGCTGGCCCTGGGGCTGCCTGCTGGCAAGTGAGAGGGGAAGGAGGGAAGGGAGCAGGGGAGTTTGTGTGCTGGTGGCATGGGCATCATCCATCGGAAATGTCACAGCCTCTGAGGAAAAGTGCTAGCTGTTGAGCACAGGCAGGCTTTTGCTTCTCTGACTGTGTAATGTCTAAAGTGATTCTACGGGAGTCTGCAACTTCACTGAAAATTTTGGATGTAACATCCATGCAGCTTTTCTTCGTTCGCAGTCCCACACCAATGTGCTGTAAAACCACGCCAATTTCTGAACAAACCCAAATGTCTTGGCATAGCGCTGCGCAGAGCTCTGCGTGCTTCCCAGCTACGGACCTCTGGAGCGCACCAAAACCTGCTGGAGTGGGAACGCTGTGCTCTTAACCCCAGAGCAGCTCTACAGGACTGGGTGTGGGCTGCATGTGTGCTCCTTGTCCCTGGTGGTATGCTGGCCACGCTGGGTGGGCACCACTTTCCTTCTCCTGTCTAGAGAGTAGTTTATAAGCCACTGAACCCGGACTGTGCCCTGAACAAGTGCAGTCTCAGGCAGGAGGGCTGGTGGGTGCTGGAGTCCTTTCTCAGGGGGGGTAAAAGCTATTGCTGAGTGCCTTTGCTGCCCTTGACCCTGCTTTCTCATCTTCTAGCTGTGTTTGAAATGGTCCCTTCCCATCCTCCTTTCCTCCTCGCCTTTCCAGCACACAGTCTGTCCAGGTGACGTGTCCCAAACTCACTCTGCACTTTGGAGCCTTTGCCCAAGTGCCGTGTCTGGGAGACGGCGAGGCTGCCTTGGCTCAGCAGAGGGGCTCCGACAAAGGAAATGAAAGAGTCCTTCAATTTTTGTCCAGGGAAAGAAAGAAAAGATTTTTTTCCCAGTGAGGGTCTGGCATTGGGCTGGTGCTGTCATTGATGGTGCTTCTCTTTATCAAAATGGAACGTCTGCCCGGGATTGCTGTGGGCAGCCTCTCAGGCCAAGGAAGCGTAAGAGAAGAGCGTTGTGCTAGAGCCAGCCTAGGGGCAGATCCCATTTGTGTATTGCCAAGAGAGGTTTTTGTTGCTTGCTGCCAGAACCCGTGTGTGGAAGGATGGATACTGGCGGCGGAAGGCAGTCCTCCTGTAGAAACCCTCCTTGGTTGCTTTTATACAAACAATATTCAAGCACCACCTGTGGCTGGTGGAAGAAATTTGGGAAGGAACCCAAACAGAACCCAGCAGAAGAGGCTGTGCTCACAGCGAGAGCCTTTCTGACAGCAGCACTAACTCATTTTCCCTCCTTGTCTAGACTGTGTGACATAACAGAGAAAGCAGAAGGGTCTCCAAGGGAATTTTCCACTTCATTTAGCTCTAAGGAATGTATCTTCTCAGTTATGTAGGACAATGCTGTAATGGTCTTAACTGTATAGCTCTGTACCAGCCTCTGGGTGTGTCAGAGGTATGAAAGCCCTTGTGCCGTCCAAGTCTGTAATTCCAGCTCTTCAGACAGCACATGCATTGAGGCTGGCTGCACATGTGGTTAAGAAGATGCTTTCAGAAGCTGATCTATACAGAAAGAAAATAGAGGGGGTCTGAGGAGATTGTGCAGCAGAACAAAGATGTGGTATGCTTCTCTCTGCCAGCAGAGGGAATGGGATCTTGTCTGTATGATCCAGTGTGTTGAGTGGGCATTCATATGCCCTAAAAATACAGCTCCTTCCTCAGACACACTCAGTGCTCAAGTGTCACTGATATTTCTCATGCAGGACACTGAAATGGGAAAAGTGCCTTCTGAGTCTCAAGATAACTGAGGCCGGACTTCATGTCTGCACTAAGTTGTGTGTAGCTATCTGCAGGTGCTCTGTTGTCTTCAGTTCAATGAAGCGAAGCGGTATTTTCAGCAGGCTCAGTTTCTGCTGCGTGTCCAGGACCTGGACCCATGGTTTCTCCAGGGAGAAGCTGTGTCACCCAGCTCTCTCCATCACTGGGGAAGTGCTCCGGTGTGTGGCTAAGGTGGCATTGGGATGTGCTGGCATCAGGTATTGGGTCTCTCAAATTTACACTGCTGCAGCTCAGGTATAACCAGGAACCTTTCCTGACCAAAGACCTCCAGAGTGAGCCTGTGTTTAGTAGTCTGAGCGTGATCCCAAATATTCAAAAACCTGCAGCCAAACTGGTACCTTTTTTTTTCTTTTTAGTTTTGAGATGTTAGGAGCTTGTTTAACTGGAGTTACCTGTCTTCATAAATTAGTATTCCTTAACTCCCCCCTCACCTGCCCAAGCGAACTGTCCATAACTAGGTGCATGCATGTATCACGGGAACATTTACCACTTGTTGCTCGTGTGATTTCTGCTGGGGGGAAGGAGGGAGCACAGATGTTTAGCTATGCCTCCTGTAGACAGCTAACGCACTAAGCAGGTGAAGTGCTCACTTCTCCAGACGGAATGGCGTAGACATCGATGTGCCTTCGTCTCGGGAAGCTCTGTGCTGCTCTTTTCTCCCTGAAGTCGCAAGCGTACTGCACTCTTGTGCAGCCTTGAGAGGGCAGTCCCAGCCCTGCAGACGCTGCGCTGATCCCTCAGGCAGGTACAAGCACTCCCTGTTGTGCCTTTCTCATCCCCAAATCGCCACTCGTCTTTTCTGTTTTACGGCCCCGTGAAGCAGCAACGGTTTCACTGGTGTGTTGCACTACAGGATTGCTTTTATTCCTTGAGCGCAGTTGAAATTTTATTTGCGTGGAACTATGAGTGTTTTCCTTATTCCCCAAGATGAGAGATTGCTTCGCCTCTGCAGCCCATACCCCTGCCCAGCACGGGAGGGAGGGATGAACCGCTGGGTTGTGAGGCAGTGAAATCCAGAGGGGAGCAGCAGATCTTGAAGCTGGGGAGATCCTTTCCCTCTGGCTCATGAGGAGCCCAAGTATTCTGCTTCCATGTGGGCTGAGAACTTGCATTGAGGCTATGTTTGCACTGACACCACAGCCTCTGAGGAGTGGTATGGCTTACGTTTTCAGGGCAATAGAGGAGTGATGGGTCTCTTGAAGAAATGGGAGGTCGTCTGGAAGATCCTTTGCTATGCGTGACCCAGTATAAAGCCTTTGAAATCACGTTTATATTTTCTTATACGTGTTTGCTATACTGCCGCTTATTCTGCTGTGCTGTTGGCTGCAAAACCTACAGTGTGTGTCGAATGTTCACAAACTGCAGTGCCAAAATAAGCACTGCCAAGATCAAGACAGTGGCTTAAAAAGCACAAGATTTAAAAAAAAAAGAACTGCTGAGATCTTTTGCTTTGCTGTCTGTTCTCTGAGTCTCGGGACACACGTTTCTAAGCGTTCCTCCACACCCTGGATGTCTAGGGATTTAGAGGGACGGTATGGTTTAGTCTGCATCTGTGCTGCCTGCCTCTTACCAAAGAGGCATTTAGACGAGCGAGGGGATTTTGCCCTGACTCTGTACCTGGCGAGATGGACTCCTGATGCTCTGATCCTAGCTCTTGCATTTATTCCTACTTGCAGGCACCAGCAGCATTTGCCTGCAGCACCTCTGTAGTTGGATTCATTTCCTTTGGGGGCATACAAGCACCTGGAAAGTGTCAGGTTTCCCTGGTTCCTCTAAACTTTAGACAAGCTTGTAATGAAAAGGAGCTTTTTCTATGGCAGACCACACGGTTGAGTGCTTAACTACTATACTGGTAGCAGAGTTAACAAGAGCAACATCAAACTGTTTACACGGCAGCCCCTTCATTGCATGGTCTTGTCTTGCCTGGGGAGGTGGGAGGTTGTGCTGAGAGCTCCTGTGCCTGTGGTCCCCAGCAAGACCTGTACAGGCTGCTGAGCTCCCTCTGCCTCCTTCATCCTGGAGCAGATCCTGGTACCCACCTCTCTCCAGACCTCTCGTCCTGTGTCCTGCCCCCCTAAGGCACGTGGCTTCTGGGTTTCTGGCGCGCATAGCTCTGCAGACGCTGATTCCTCCTCCCTGGTTCCCTGGGACTGCTCTCTGGGATGTAATGTAAGGTCTTCTCTCTTCCTCTGCCCCTCAGAGTTTCTGCAAATGTATGTTCAAGCTTCAGCGTGTTTTGTACCAATCACAGCGTTTTCAGGACGGTTAAAATCTGTGTAGGTTCTATCATACACTTCCTGAGCAGCAGTCACCCTGCCTCACTCTCATCGAACGCATAACCCCTGGCCCGCTGTTAGCCCTTCACAAATTACATCTGTGCTGTGGGACGCAGGAGCTCTTCCCGCGTGCCAGGTCGGGGTGCGTACCCTGGCTGTGTCACACCCCGTGCTGAAATCAGTCTGCGCCTGTGACTCCATTTCGGTGTAGGTGCTTGCATTTGGCAGAGTTGGTCTATACTTAAAGCAAATAGCCCCAACGAGTGGAGAAACAAGGAAAGGTGGAAGAAAGACCCAAGTCATGTAGAAGCTGCGTGCTCTAAACAGAGAGCTTTTCCTAAACAGAGGTAATATTGTTAGTTGCATCAGATGAAATACTGAAATCCTGTTACAAGGAAGGCGGTCCAAGCTGCTTCTCGCCCTGGAAGAAAACCTAAAAGGTACATCCAAATTTAACTATGTACGTATTAGAAAACAATCTGGAGAAGTGTGTGTTTTAAATCACCCCTCTTCAGTGAGTAACTTGATCATCAAATCAGCTCTTCATTAAACAGAGTAAATTACTCTTTGAGGACTGTGGAGTGTGTTCATATTTCATTGTTCCAGTGCAGCTGTTTCACTATTACTCAGTCATCAAGTCCTCTTGGGCATCTTGCAATGGTCCCAGTTCCAGCAAATCTTTCCGACTGTTGTATTTCTCTGGCATTAAACTGATTGTTTTTCCACTGGCGGAGTCGGTTGTTCTTAATATATACATCTGCTGTAAAATAAGAGGCAACTCTTCAAATGGTTATTTGTCATCATGTTTACTCTATAGTTGGCTGCAATATTTTGGCTGAAACTTTTTTTGGGGAGAAAGTGCAGAACTGCTGGAGCTGCAATGTTAGTTTTTCCTCATCTCTAAAAAGAAGACCAAAATAAGAGAAATTGAATAGACAATATAATTAGTTGTGGTACTCTGCAATGAAGTGCTTTATCCCTCCTCTCAGAGTGGCATCCTTGGAAGGGCGTACACCGTGGGAAGGGCTTTACTTGGTAACGGGCAACAACTACTGAGTTTACCTTAAAACTCCCGCAACAGCAAGCAGCAGATGTGACTGGCAAACCATTCTGCCGTGGCTGGTGGCTCACAACACCCAGCTCCCAGCCCGAGCCCTGCCACCCACCTGGCCAGCCCTCGCAGACTCCCCAGATGCTCCCACTGCCGAAGGAGGGGAGCGTGGGAGCAGGACCCCATGCCCACCCCTGCTGCCCCTCCGGCAGCATCAGAAGCAGCGAGCCCTGGGCGTTTGCCCTCTGGTCTCTGCTCTCCTGTAGCAGACGTAGCCGGGCTTCGTGTTTTCAGCCTTGGGAAGACAGCATTTAGTTTTGCCTGTGCTGCTGAGGTCCTTGGGCCAGAGCATCGCAGCATGAAGGCTGCGGCCAGATAGTTGGAGGGCTGGATTTAGATGCTGTTATTCCTGCTTGGTAGTGTCTTGCTTCACATGGCAGCCCCACTGAAATACCTAACAGCATCAGAATCCATCCCTGCATGAACAGTTGAGCTGCACTTTCACGTAATCTGAATGCCTTTCCCTTTCATCACCTTTTGAAGCCATGCCGAGTTTGGTGACATAATTGTGTGGTCTTTAGCATCGTATGCTTTGCAGATGGCCCCGCAGCTCACGCATGGAGAGGCTGTAGCAGCATGAAGCCAACAGCGGTCCAGGGACTTGGCAGAAGGCTTGCCGGACTTTGCAGGAGTGGGTGCTGTGGGTTATTTGTTCGCAGCCTTACCGTCTGCGTCAGCTGAGCTTCGCGTCGCCTTCTCTCCTCCCTGTGCTGTCGGTTTGACGTTTCTGGTCTCCCAAAGTAAATGTATTATGAACAATTTAAGAGTGAATGGCAGTGATGGAAAGGCTCCATCTGGCTCGGCTGGACTGAGACTTCAGCCTGATTTCAGGTTGCCTATATTTTTAATATACATATTTGGTAAGTGTCTGAGGTCTTATTATTGGGGAGGCGGGCTGGCGATCACAAGACCTGGTTACGTTCATAGGTCCGGGACAAACTTTTCAAGTGACATCTCACCTTTTCTGGGCTCCATTGGCCCTGTTTTAAAAATGAATTGAATGTTTTTTCCCACACTGTGGTGCTGGAGAACTGCCCAATCTAAGCCGCTGTTCTCTTCTACTTGAAGCTTTTGAAACAAGAAGTAATGACTGAAATCTTTTGTGAGATGCTCAGTGGTATCTCTGCAGGGTTTTATCAAACCTCAGTAAGAGACTGTTTGTTTTGTACTGTCATCGCACATAGCATCCCTGCAAAGCAGTGAGCTGACTGTCCCCTGAGGTGGACAGGGGTGCGTGGGCTCAAGTTCCCCCCGAGACTCAGGACATGGGTTCTGATGTCGTCCCTGCTGTAGACTCCCTCTTGTCTATTGTGTATTGGGCTGTGATTTGTGATACGCTTAAATACACGCTTATCTGCTGTGTGTGGTGGTACTCCCTGAAATCACTGGACACTGGTGAAGGAAGTACATGCATGCTATTTTGCTGGATCGAACCTGCAAAGTGATGTGCCTTGGTGTCTGCCCCTCCAGTCTGGGGATGTTAATCCAGCTGCACCACAGATTGGTGCTTGAGGATAAATTTGGCTGGGTGATCAGGTGACGTTTCTCTGGTGAAAGAGACAGTGAGCACAGGTGTGGAAAGCCTGAAAATGTGGAGTATGCCAGCTTTCCATTTATTCCAGTCAGTGAACTTCAGAGTCTGCTTGGGACTGTTTAGAAAGTGGTTTTTAATTCCTGCTTTTTATTGATCTCTGTGTTCCTTAACTTGTTTGTTTTGCGATTGAAATTATTTACTATCGATCTAGATGCTTGCTATGTTGTAGGATCTTAGGGCAGCTTTGGTGATGCTGGAGCCCTTCTCCTGAGTCTCAGGCCCAAAGCTGTATGTAAGCAGAGGAGAGGGGAAGAGCTGCCCTTGGAGCGCATGGCTGTAAAGACCTGAATATCTTTTCCTACCACGATGACCCACCAAGAAGGTTCTGAATGGCATCCATCCCTTGAAGTATCTGGTGCTTGCAGACACAGAAGAAATTGCTTTATTCCCAAAGAAACAAAGCCCACAGAAAATGAAATTAAACAGAAAAATAAGCTCTTCTGTGATGGCACAGCAACTGTATTGAAAACCTAGAAAGTCTAAACCTTAGACAGCAGTATTAGCAAGCCAAATTTTCTTGTCAGATGTGTATAGTAATGTACTTTTTTGTTTGCAATGTGATGATTGCTGTGCCAGGGCACCGAGTTCCTGCTCTTCACTCTTAATGGCTACCATAAGTCAAGCTGGTCCTCCAAGAACACGAGTGCATGCTTAAATTGGTGCCAGGGGACCGACCGCTCAGCAGGCACTGCATGCGTCTTCATGAAAGCCCTTCTTGGTCAGGGGCAGAGCTGCTGGGTTTCAGTTGCTGAGTGCAAGGTAATACCTGTTTGTTGCCATGACATGTCTTGGACCATACGTGCTCCTCAGCCGCCCTCCCAGCAGTTCAGTCCCCAGTGCAGGACGTGTCATGCCCTTGGAAGTGCCGATTGCTGAGGGCCAGACACCTCTGCAAACACACTCGCTTCTCTCCTCTGCTAAAACAGTTTATTTAAATTACCCTTGGGGAGGGATGATGAGTGGTGTGAGACATTGTGGGGTTCTGGTCATGTTTGGTACCACGCTGTGCAGGTCGGGCTGGAAACCTGCAGCTAATGATGCGACAGGGGAATGGGAATGAGTGTTAAAACCTTGGAGGGCTGGAAATAGATTTCAGACCACCACTTCAGAAAAGTTAAAAGAGAATGGCTTTGTACTGGCTTAGGTCTTTCCTTGTGGTGGTGGCAAGCCAGCTGTCCCACGTTGTGCTAGCACAGGGCAGAGGCAGCTGTGCAGGAAGGCTGGTGTGGGAATGGAGGGAAGGAACCATCCATCTATGTGTCAGCAGAGGGCAGGGAGAAGGAAATATAACAAAAAACAAGTTTGGTTTTTTTTTCCTAGCACCAGCAGGGAGAGAGGAAGGATGTCAGCCCAGTGGAGAGAGCTGAAGTGAGAGCTCAGATAATGTTGGACCCCAGGGTCTGGTGGGGTAAGCATCAGAGTAACTGATGAGTTAGTATGGATGTTTCTGGAAGAAGATGGTGTGCCTGAAGAGAGGGGGGATTATTTTTAGCATGTTTCCACCATTCTACCTGTTGCTTCCCTTGGGGGGAAACAATTTTTTTCTTAAGACCAGAGCCTTGCAGAACAAGCTGCTAATAATTGCAGTTAAGGGTGGCAGAAGCAGACCCTATGAAGCCAAACATAAGAGCCTCCATAAAATTAGCCATAGGGTTTGCAAGGTTTTTGGCAATGAGAAAGGAACCATTTGGCTTTTTCAGCAAGAGAGCCTCTTGCAAATATATATTTTAAGCTGTTTGTGCTGTAAAAATATATATATTTTTTTTTTTAATTTCATTATCACTACAAGCAGTCCCTGTAAAAACTGAGAAGGCAAACAGTGAAACTTTGAAATGTCTGTAGAAGCTTTTGAGCAATTTGGGGCCCCTTTCTGTGGAAGGAAATCATTGTGTTTCAGGAAGCTTTGATGCTTTAACAAAATGTTTGTGCTACTGAACGGTAGCAGATGGCCAACCCAGAAGACAGTAGCGAGTTGCTTAAGCTACTTGTAAAGCA
Source organism: Haliaeetus albicilla (assembly GCF_947461875.1). Classification (NCBI taxonomy): domain Eukaryota; kingdom Metazoa; phylum Chordata; class Aves; order Accipitriformes; family Accipitridae; genus Haliaeetus; species Haliaeetus albicilla. The sequence continues at coordinate 11,067,035 of NC_091489.1, read as the reverse complement.
GTGCAAATTTCTTTGCCTTGCTAGTAGCGGCCATATGTTATTGTCATAGAAGTAAGGGTTGGTTTTCAGCAGGAGCTCATTACAGGGACTGTTGGTGATGGGATGTTCAGAGCTCACAAGCAAAGCGGGCAATGCCAAATGGGTGTTTTGGTATTTGAAAGCTTCATTCCTCTGAACTGCACCAGTGCCAGCTCAGTGTCAGAGCATCACCTAGCAGCAGTCAGAGAGTGTACCGTACATCCTTTCACTCCACCCCTCCTTCCAAATCTCCCACTTTGGGTGTTCAAACAAGGATACATGAATAACACAAAATATGAGTCCATGCACATTGGTGATGTATGGTTCTGGCAGGCTGCTAGCTATGGCATGTTAAAGACTCTGGAAGTCTGTCATGGTCCTTCTTGAGACTTGCTCTCCTTATTTTTGCAGAGAGTTTGTTGACTTGAAGGGTTGATTTTCTTCCCCAGATGTCCCTCTTGCTGTATATCCCACTGGTCAGGGATGCTCTGTGCTGCATGGGGAGAAGCCGCAAGTTTTGCACCTCAACTTTGGGGGCCAAACCGTCAGCTGCTTTGTAGATATTTGTATTTTCAGTTCTAGATATCCCTGGGCTAAATCAAGGAAGATGGCATGGATTCTCTTTTACAAACCTGCAGAGCTGTGAGTGCATCTTTTCAATACGTTCAGCTGCTTTTCAAGGGCATTAATTGGGTAAAATCTTTGCTGACCATCCCAGCTAGTAGTTGACAGACTGTGATGTGTAAACTGATGTGGTGATTGCAAGCGGCTGCTGCCATTTGCCTCGGTCATGTCTGCTCAGCTATGATAGGACTAGTTATAATGTGTAACACAACCCAGGGCTTTGCATGAAGGCATCGCTTTGAATATGACTGCAGAAGTTTGCTATTTGAAAATGAAATGAAATAAGAAGGTCATTTATCAGTAATGAAGATCTGTGCCTATCCATTTCTTATCTGAGCCCAACCTAGTGCAGAGCTCCTAAGAATAGTGATAATACTATTCTGGCCATTTCCTTGGCATGTGTTTTATCTAGTACCTAGGAGTTTTGCACTTTGGGAGACTTGGAGTGTGTGCTGCCAGCTTCCCTTTCCAGGGTACAAAGCTATGGGTGTACTTTTTGGAAGATCTTTTACAATAAGTAATGTGGAATAAAGTTATTTAGAAGAATCAGGGCTGGTGTTATTTCAAGACATGAATTGTGAACACGTTTATATTACAGGTAGATAAATAATGTTTTAGTGTTTTTTATTTGCGTTTTTCATGAAGAAGAAGAAGCAAAGACTGTGTTATTTTAGGACTTTTTTTTCCAATCTCTGTAAAGAAACTTAATCTCTGAGAGCTGCTAATGAAAGAGCAGAGACTAATGTTGAGCCAGCGTTTTGTTCTTAGCAAACCTGTACTTTGGGAATCTCTCAAACTTTTCTGATTTATGAAAGGTTTGCAATGTAAAATAAAAATGGAGAGTTTTAACTTTTTTTTTCCTTCAATACATGATGAAGCTTGAATTCCTACACGCTGACTTTGTGAGTCTCAGGCATTTTTGGCAGTTTCTAGTGGAAAGTTGAATGTGCACTTCAACTAGAGATGGAATGGAAAGACTTTACATAAATATGTGAATCTCTAGTAGATTAAAAAATCTGTGCTACTTTACAGGGTAAGGGAGCAGGTTTAAATATATTGAGGTGGTTTTGGAGAGAGGTGTAAACCAACACCCCCCACATACAAGTAATCCAGAGCCCTTAAGGAGGATGATTTGGTGAAGTCTGTGATATGCATAAAGGAATGAACCAAAAGCAGAGCCACGCCATCTAGCTTGCCAACACTTGGATCCAAAGCTAATCTTTGCTTCAGAAATGTCTCACTGACCCTTTTTTCCTTTTCCTTTTTCTTTTTTTTTTTTTCTTCTGTGTGTGAAAATCACAGTTTCTGGGATTTTCAAAATCCCAGGTATCTAAAGAGCAGTTGAAGACATGAGTTTTTGGCTAATTGTGGCTTGGTTAACACTTGTCACTGTTTCCACAAATGACTGATGTAATCCATTTGGTGGGTGTTAAAGTGCCCAAGATGAATGGGTTTTTCAGAGGCTCTGTAGAGTGGGGATGTGAATGTGAAGGTGGCTGAGAGTTGTCAGTTCCCCCCCACAACCCGACAGTACAGAGAAGGTTAGCATTTGTCTCCTGCTTTGACGATCTGCCATAAAACATCCCAGCAGCCAAGAGTTGCATGAGGTTTGGAAGGAAATTATGTGTTTGAATAGGAGTATTTCATTAAAAATACAATTCACAGATAAAGTGAATAATATGAACTAAGCATATAAAGCTTTGTGCTTTATGGATGTGGGTAACCACTTCTTGATGAGGTTGGAGTGAAAGCTGGTGCAGAAAGAGAACTGCACTGCCTGCTGTGACTTTCCATAAGCTTAGTCCATATCTCCCATCAGGATAATTACGCACAGTATTTTCTTCAGCCTTTGAACGAGCAGGGCCCTATTCTTCACTTGACTGCCTCTGTAACGTGCCACTGATTTTAATGAGATTGCACTAACTTGAAAGCAGAGCAATGGAGTGAAGATTTAGGTTCATAAGAAGTAATCCAGGTGCACAGCATAAAGATGCCGCCACGGTTTAGTTAGCCTCCTAATGAGCAGTGCAATTTTAGTAGGTGTGTTTTCCTCCTTGGAGATCTATGGCCATGCCTGCAGGAAGCAGGACAGAGGTTGGCTCACAGGAGCACATGCTTTGGCTCTGACTTGTGTCCCCTGCCAACCCACTTCAAAGCTAGCTCGGGCTGCTGGGACGCGGGGAGGGGAGCAGCGGTGGAGGGGATGCATGACAGCCTAGAAACAATACTCTCTTTTTTTTTTTTTTTAACTACCTTGCCTTTGGGCATCCTCTGAGGCCCACCTAGAGGGGAATAGGCTGGTTCATCTGCAAGCCATCCGTACAGGGGTGAGAATAAACATGGGTAGGCTGCAATGCAGTGACTCCCAGACCCAGGTCCAACGTCCAGATGGGGCAGAGCGGCATCATGCAAGCTCCATGCTGGTGTCAGTGCTGGAAAGAAGGGTGTCTGTGGCCTTGTGGTCATGCCCAGCTGGGTTACCCTTCCTGTCTCGCCATACCTGTGTGGGCATCAGCTGTGCTTGGAGAAGCAGCAGCTGTGGCTGGTTGCATCTTCAACTTAAAGCTCTGTGTATGTTCCCTTGTGTGGAAGTCTCTAAAGAAAGCTTTCCCTTGGCAGCAGCTTCACAGAATATGAGAAAGCCACTGAGATTAAGTCGGTCTGAGCAATTTTTTTGTCTTATTCCATGTTTTTATGAAACCATCAGAAATTTCAGATAAACGGAGCAGTGCTAGCAGATGATCTCATTTCTTCCTACCACCATGGTGGGTTTTACCATGTGCATTTGTACCAGGGGTCAATTCTTTCTCGTAGAAACACACGTACAGATTATGGCTCAGAAGTGGCAGCTCTCAGCTTGGGAATCCATATATTTTACAAGAGGGATAATATCCATCCTGGCACAAGCTTTGTGTTGGTGCCTTTTTTGCTGTTGTTGTGCCTTCCAGTAGCCCCGCACCCCCGACAGCCTTTGAACTGTTTGGGGGATGAGCAGCAGACTGGGACACCGGAGGGCAAAGGGGAGCCGTGCTTTCCAGGAGCTTGCGCTGGAAGGGCCTGTTGAAACCCATGGGTTTGCCCTGGACACCAGTGACGGATGGATCCTGCCCATGCAGGCAGATATACCCACACGTGTGTGCCCTTGGGTCTGCCCAAGGAGCCGTGGAGTCGCTCAGGGGGATCCTGCTGCCTCGGGAATCTCTCAGGGGATCCTTTCTTCTCCTACCTTCTCCTCCTGCACTCAGAGACAGCGATGTGGTGGGCTTAAAGCCACTTTCTCGCCACGAAGGAAAGCGTTACCTCTTGTGATACCAACGGGCTGCTTTAACGTTGTTTAAACTGTGCATCTGGGGCCGATGCAGTTAAAGGCCCTGGGCTTTGTAGAGGCGGCTGTGAGAAGTGCGTAAGGATGGTGCACGCGTGCAGGTGGAAGTCAGGGGTGTCCCAGGAGAGACGTGGCTTCCAAGGATTCAGCACCGTGTGGCAGGTTTCTCTTCTGTGGTGTCCACGACTTCTCTTCAATGGACGGTGTATTTTCAATGCATGCATAAAAAAGCAGCATGAGTCAGGTGGCCCTGATTTTAAAGAGGAGACTAACTAAAATTTTAGGTCTGTTAGGTTTGTGGCAATGTTATGTTTGCTCTTTACTTTCCTGACATGGTTTTGAGGTGCTGTAAGCTTCATTTTAGACTGTCAGAAACACAGAAGTTACCTCACTTTTGAGTAAATAAAGAGTGTGAATATGAAAACAAGAACAAACTGGAGGTGCAAATGATGTGGGGACTACAGTCATGAACACATTGTGGAAAGCCAGAAGCTTTGAAGGGGTGCATTTTCTTCCAGACAATGTCTTGCCACGGCATGAGTTGCTTGGTGTGGGTTCATGTTCTGATTTCTTAGGCAGGTTTCCTTCCCATCACTGCACTTCTGACTAGGGCTAGAGAACAGGCTATACAAGGATTATCTAGAGGAAAACAAGCTCAGTTAACTTTATCCTGTGCTTTTGTCACATTTGTGATTGCAGTCAGATTAAATTCAGACCGCACCACTTAAAACACCCTTAGGCTCTGATTTCTCTAAGAAACAGGGCTTAAGATGTTGTAAGTTGATATTTGTGCTATTTCTCCAATTGAATATCCACCAAAGCCAAGGAATGTGAGTTTCTTGCCCGCTAGGAAAGGTCTGAGCCTCACCGGAGCCGCCAGCCGAGACAGCTGTGAGTCCTGCAGGGTGATGCAGTGTCAGCACTGGGAAACCTCAGGTGCATCTCGGGGGACAAGCACTAGTATTCCCTCCTTCCTAAGGACGAGGGACTGAAGGGATGTGTGTGGAGGAATCTGTTGGGATCAATGGCTTTATCAGGCCTGTTGACAGCTCATGCTACTCCTTTTTGTCATATGGATGGTGTAAAAGAAATAAGTTAGCTTTGCTATGAACTTGCTTTTCTGTTAAATCAGTGAGTCCCCTTCTTGCAAACCAAATTTCCAGTGATAGGCATGATAAAGGAGAGGTTCCCACTGAAGCCAGGGAGCTTTGGGTCAAACCTGGAGTACCACAGAGGCCCAGTCCCTCCTTACCCACTTCCATTTTTAAGCCCAGAAAAGGTTAGACTTAAAGTCAGTAAACAAAGAGTGAAAGGATACCTGCATATACATTTGAAACTCACTCAAGTATTAAAGATTTTACATGTATTTGTTATCAAAAGCTTAAAGGCTGTAAACCTAATTCTGCTGATGGTGCCACCTAATCCAGCTGTGCTCTCGTCCTGCCACTGTTCGCTGGACTCTGGAGGAACAGCCCGTGTCAGAGTTGTGGCTCTGTCCTGCATGGGAAGACAAATCCTTACGTTGTCAGTTGTTTTGGCAGTACCTCTGGCCAATGCAGTTAAGCCATGTCAAAGAGAACACTACACCAGAAATAAAATGTTTTTGCCAGATGAAGAGCCTCAAATACTTCAAATGTAAGCAAGCTAATAATATCAGGACCTTGAAAGATGCATTGAAGAGAATCCCAAAGGAAAATTAGAAGGAGAAGTTCTAGAAAGAAAAACAGAGTAATACCAACGTGACTTACTATTACCACCAGCCAGGTGGAAGAGATGTATGTAGACAAAGGGATAATTCGAGTGGCAATTTTAAAAGTCACTTTCCAATACTGCTTTTGAAGTAGGCAGTTTTAAAAGCACTTCCGAAATGGGTCTGCCAAATGTTCAGCTTTTTCCATTTTTTATTAGGGAGTGGAGAATAATTAAAGTTTTTATGACAAAGTACATTCTTCACTAAATGTCGCTCCATTTTGCATTAACAATTGAAGATTTTATTGTAGAAGGGTTACAGCTCTATATACTGTACCTAATTTTACAGTCTATGCTATATCCATCCATCTCCATCTCACTGCCTTATGCTTGGAAGTTTTCAGGAAGCCTGGTGCTCGAATGGGTTTCATGTTTTATTCTCCCAGAAGTGGCTGCTGAGTCGAACAGTGGGCTGTAGTTCTCCAGGAACTGAAACAGTGGTTTGATGCAAACCATGTGTTTTGGAGCCTGGGCTGTACACTTTGCGTGGGTGGCAGCAGGGAGCCCCAGGGACCAGAACCGTGCAGCCAGGAGAGCTTGCAACCTTCCTTCTCAATTCTTCTGGACTGTTGGGGTGGGTTTTTTCTTCTCTTGATGGACCTGAAAGAGCAATGATTTGATGCCTCTGCCTCCAGAGTGGGGGTAGGTTTCAAAATAAGCTGGAGACAGAGGGTGCTACCAAGCTTTCAGCTGGGAGTGCACCAAAGAGCTTTGGATGAAGTCTTGAATCGAAGAACTCAAATGCATGTGGTGAGGGACATTTTTAAGTGCTTGTGAGACTAATGTCAATCTCCAACTGACGATCATAAGTGAAAAATACATGCTGTAGTGACACAGTTACGTAAAATAAAGCAAAGGGGCTTTTCTTAAGGCATAGCTCTCCACAGCATCTTTTGAGAAGAGTGTAGAAAGGGAAAGATGGAAAATACAAGCTTTCCTTTTTTTTAAATCATAATAGTGGTGCATCTGGGAGCTGTATGGCTCTGAATGGATGGCTTTTGCTGTTACTGCTGTGGGCCCAGTTGGAGGAACTGTTACCATGAATTTTTGGTTGCTTAGTTTATGCATGAAGCAAAGCACAACTTACGGAGTCTCAGTTCTCCCCTGCCGACTGTCATGTTTTTACCCCTTTGTCATGCTGGCTGTTTGTGAGATGTCAATGCCTTTTGTAGTTGTGATTCTGCAGGTAACCGGAGGTGCGCTTTAATCCATCCCTGTGTTTCTGTGCTTGGTACATGGTTGTTTTTGTCTGAGCATCTTGGCTGACAAGCCCTTCCCAAGGGATATGCTCAGGATGGCCACACTGATCCAAATGAAGCTTTTCCATCTCCTGCAATGACAGTTCAAGCCAACCAGTCAGACCTACAAGGTGGCAGGTTTAGGGGGCAGCTCTGTCCTCATGGCAGCTGACAAGGAGGATGTCCTGCCAGGAATGTGCAAACTAGATACCTGTCTGTCCTGGTTTCAGCTGGGATAGAGGTAACTGTCTTCCTAGTAGCTGGTACAGTGCTATGTTTTGAGTTCAGTATGTGAAGAATGTTGATAACACTGACGTTTTCAGTTGTTGCTCAGTAGTGTTTAGACTAGAGTCAAGGATTTTTCAGCTTCTCATGCCCAGCCAGGGCACAAGAAGTTGGCACAGGACACAACCAGGGCACCTGACCCAAACTGGCCAACGGTGTATTCCATACCATGGGACATCACATCTAGTATAGGAACGGGGAAGTGGGGGCGGGGGATCGCCACTCGGGGACTGGCTGGGTGTCGGTTGGCGGGTGGTGAGCAATTGCCCTGCGCATCATTTGTACATTCCAATCCTTTTATTACTACCATTGTCATTTTATTAGTGTTATCATTATCATTATTAGTTTCTTCTTTTCTGTTCTATTAAACCATTCTTATCTCAACCCACGAGTTTTACTTCTTTTCCCGATTTTCTCCCCCATCCCACTGGATGGGGGGGGGGGGGGAGTGAGCAGCTGCGTGGTGCTTAGTTGCTGGCTGGGGTTAAACCACGACACTGTCGTCTCTGCCTCACCTGTGGTTGCAGTGACTGTGCACTTCATTGTTTTGATGCTGGTGTTCTTTGTAGTGCCCATACCTGCCTGAGGAGCAACATGGTCACTGATTTCTTCTTGCAGTTTAAAGTTTTTGGCTGTATAAATACACTAGCAGAGTTAGATGAGCAACATCATGACTGGGAGCAAGATAGCAAGGGCACAGTCTTCAGGGAGAACAGACAGATGATTAAAACCCAATAAATCAATGGAAAGGAGTGACTTCTCTGTCACTGCACGTAAGTCAGTTCCAGGTCCCTGTAGGACATAGTATGGAGAAGCAATCTGACACCTTCTGTGCTTGTCCCTTGGGATCCAGCTTGGTTCTGCTAGCTCAGAGAGGCGCTGGTTGTTAATCATGAGATAATCATGTTTAGCTCAGGTACAGAAATCATATAGATGAGATAATCATGTTCAGCTTGAGGTAACCCTGGAAAGCTATAATCTTTAAGCAGAGAATTTCCAGAGGAAAAAGGGCAAACCTCCCCAAAAATTACCAAGGAAAGAAATGAAGAGGCTTAGAGTCACCAGTAGCAGATACGGTAAAGGGCATAACTAAATAATTTTTATTTAATTACCCCTGTACAACACAAAGGAGAGGAGCAACTCTTTAAATGGAAAACTCTATTTCTGGAACCCATGAGAAGACTTAGGATTTCATACAACACGTAGGGTATCTGTGAAACTTATTGTTGGTAGATAATATGGAATCAAAACCCGAGCAGTTGAAAAGGAAAGGTGTTTTTGTAACTTCCTGAATACATTGCATTGCCTAGGAGGTCTTAGGAATAGGGTGTGTTGTACAGAGTAGAAGACTGCTGGTAACTCCTCAGAAAATAAGTGGATTCAATGGGAAGTGCTCTTTGCAATGATTTTGCCAGTGCTCCTCGTGGGAACTCCAGCATCCATTTGGCATTACGTTTTTAGAGACAGCCCGTAGTGCCTCAGTCCCTGGGTGCTGTGATGTTTCTCCTTTCTTCTAGCTCTGAGGTCATGTTTTCTAGATCTCTTACTGTGTTTATACCTCTCCTCTTGACTTTCCTCAGTGGGCCTGTATCTTTCTTAAAACATAGTAACTGGCTATGGGACACAGTTCTTACAGCAGTGAATTTCCACTGCACAGTAGAATACAATAATCTTCAGTTGATCCGGCCAGAATTATATTGATTTTTTTGGACAACATCACATTGTTATTTTGGTTAATCTGTGAGCAGCTACAACCACCAGATCCTTGTCTTGAATACTACTGCTTTGCATGTCATTCTCCATTTGCTATTTACTTCTTTGTGGTGTCTTTTGATTTTTTCAATGTGTGTTACCTGTTCTAAATTTCATCTGAGTCACATATCTGTTTTATATCCATGTATCTGTAACTATAGGGAAATGTTAAGCTGGCAAGCACATGCGTATTGCTAGAATGTTTTTATTATTATGTGTATATCTTCGTTTTCACAAATGTTAGTGTTGAAAAGCCTTAAATAATAATAACATTCAGGAAACTCCCAAGTTAAAGTTGCAGTCTTGTCCCCACAGCAGTGCTGAAGTCTGTCCCAGAGGAGGTGGGAACGTCAAGTCCTCTGCCTGCGTTAGAGGGAACAGCCTAGCACTCTTCATGGTCTGGAATAGTATTTGGAATGATTTTTGCTGGTAACTCTCATAGTAAAAGTATGTACATCTATCATTTTGGATGCATCAGGAAAGGCAGGGAAGAAGCTGTTCTCCGTACAGATGCTGTGGCGTCCCACAGAGCCGTACGGCTTGCAGGTCTTCTGCCATGTCCTCCAAGCTTACTGGTGTCAAGCCATTAGGAGAATGTCCCGGTTTAGGGCATGTGTTTGACAATGGAGACCTGAAGCTTGCAGAGGACACAGACTAGTTTTGACTTTGAACAAGATTGCTCTGCCATTCATGGGATGAATGGAGGTAATGACCAGGGTCGTGGTGTGAGAAGGGGATCTGCGATGGAAAGTATTTTGAAATAAACTGGTTGCGGCCCCTTTGCCCTCCTGCCCCTATAGCAGAAGTGCTTCTCAATCCTCCTCCAGCTCAGCCCGGTGGTGAGGTCGGCCACGGTCAGGGCATCCCCATGCCTTTGCCAGCTGGTTTTGCCTGCTCTGTCCCCACAAGGAGCCCCCAGAGGTGATCTCACCCCAGTACCACCTTTCCTCCAACTCAGTGAAGAGGTAGGTGTTGGACAACACCCTGGATGGAAGCTTGCAGACCAGGGCCACGGCTGCAGTGTGCTCTCACAGCCCCTGCGGGGTGGCTGGGGTGTTTTACCGCAATGGTGGTTTGGTCACTGGAGAAACACTGACAGGAGGCATCCGAAGGCAGCGGGTGTGAGAGAGGAGGGTAGCCCAGGCTCCGTGGACCCCCTTCAAAGGGTGCTGATGCAGAAGGAAATCTGTGTGTGGATGTCAGCAGGAGAACGTGAAGCCTTCAACAACTCACTATTGGTTGTTCTTAAGTAATAATACATGTATTAATCGTGTAGAAATACGTTGTTGAGTTTGGAAAATGCCCTAGTCCTACTGTGCTTAGCATTCAGAGGGCTCTTCAAAGGGAGCACTGGAAACTTCTGCTGATGCTGTCAATTTAAAGAATGTCCTCTGGATGCCAGGTAACTCCTCTACGGATGTATAATGAATCGCTTTGCTTAAATCAGACATTACCATTGGATACTGGTCCTCTGCCCAAAACTCCTGGCCAGAGCCCGGTGAATTATGGCACACTTTCCATTGTGCTTTGCAGGAACTAAAGCGTTCCAGTCCTCGCTTTCTGCGCCAAGCAGAAGTGTGTGGAAATGTGCTGAGCGATTATTTTTTTTTTTTCTGCGAGAAACAAAGGATTTATGTGTCGCTTGCCTCCACTGCTTTAACTGATTGGCTTATTTCCAGGAGGAGATCTGATGCTGAGTGTATAAATTAGTGGCATTTAAAAAGTTGATTAGCCCACATAGGAACAAGGTTGACAGTGCATTTTAAAATGCTAGGGGACCTACCAACCTGGTAAGCCTGAGGCTGGCTTTGTTCTCCCATTTCAGTCCTACTTTCTCTGATCGTACACTTATGCTTTTACACGTGTTAACTGCTGCAGTGCTATAAAGATCCCCACTAGACCTAGTGCTATGCTCTGTGCCATGGCTGCTCTGAAGTAAATCACTGAGCCCAGAGTCTTCTGGTGTTAGAGCCGTCAGCACATCTCGGTTCAGAGGGCCACATCAGCACTGTTTGAGCTGGCTCACCAACTGCAGGAAATATCTTTGCAGAGTGAACTCTTCTCAGGATGGACCCGATCCAGCTCTCATTGAAGCTGGTGGAATTGCTTCCATTTTCTCAACGGAGCTTGGATCAAACCATCAACTTAAAAAAAATAAAATCCATTAATACTTTGCCAAAGTGACATGGTGCATTAATTTTTGGGTGGAAAACAAGTATTGTCCTGTGGTATTTTGTCTGTCCTCTTTCTTCTTTACTTTTCTGCTGATGTGGCTTTGGGATAGCTGTATGGACATAGGTAACAGTGAGAGTATGTGAAGGTGAGGAGCAAAGCAGCCACCCCTGTGTGGATTGCTGGATGAGAAAGGTGGGATGTTCTCTTTCCCTTGTGCCTCTCAGTTATGGTAAAATGCCATTTTTCTTTTCCTGTTCATGAATAACAACTGGATTGAAAGTCTTGAGTTGCACAAAGGACTACAGAGCTTTAGGCACCTGGCTCTGCTAGTAAAGCTCTGCTTTCTCCTTTTTCAAATACACTCTATTTCATAACCTATTTCAAATCAGGTGAAAAAATAAAATGGTGTATTGGAATTCTCCCAACCCTTAAAGCCAATGCACAAAGTGATTTACCTGCTGGAAGATGGTAGAGCAGCATGTGGAAAACAATGCCCATTGCGGGCATGAAGAAGGGATGGGTGATCATGTTGCAAAGTATTTTTGAAAACAATAAACTGTTTTTCCTGGCTGGCCACAATAAAGCCCTTGGTACATGAATACTGCCACCTGAGCGTGGGGCTTTCCCCCCTTGGCTTCCCTGGTGCCTCCTGCGGGGCGGGTGTCCCTCAGTCTTTCTGCACTCCTGGGCAGACGCCTGTCTTGGTTTCGCAAGTTGCCAAACAAGGGCAATTGTAGAGGTGCCCTAGGATGTGTTTGCCATGTGTGCTATGAACTTGAGCGTCACCGCTCAAGCAGTTGCATTTAGGAGAGGCTGACGCAATAGGTTTTAGGAGCGTGGATGATTTACAAAGGGTCTTACCTCACAAATGAAATTAATTTTAGAGGTGCCAGCTGAAGAATCAAAAAGTAGTGCCTCTTTTTTTTCTGTTTGCTTATTTGCTGTCATTTTTTGCTACAAGTACAGCTGATAGCTTCATGGTGGTAGGGCTTGGACACTTATGAGAGTACACGGTATACAGGAGTGTAATATCCCAAAGAAATAGCTCAGAGATCTAGGAACCACAGTTGGCTGAGGTACTTTTCCAGCCCTGGTGGTGGGTTTTGGGAGGGATGCTGCACAACGTTCGTAAACTGAATTGCTCAGCTCTGAAACTGGATTGCTTTTGCAGATTGGCAGTGGATTGGCAGTGGTGCAAGGTTATTACCTCAGAGGACAATTGGTTGTGCTTAGGGAGCAGTTAAGGACTTCTTAAGACAGGGATCTACTCTTTGAGGATGGTGAATGAACTCAGCAGTTTGACACATTTAATTTAATTTTCCATACTGTTTGGTAAAGCAGCAATAGTCTCAAATCCAGGGTACAGAGTCAATCAGTGTCATTTGATGCTTAGAACTTAATTTCAAAAATAAAAATAATAATAAAAAACACCCTCTTCCGCCCCAACAAAACAAAATAAGCAAAAAATCCCACCAGTTTGCTGTTGCAGTGTAGACTATGATGATTTTTGGTCAAGTTGCCCATGACAGGATTTCATTTGCCAGCTGGCATTTTTGGCCTTTTCTAATGAAGTTAGTTGATCGCTTTCTGATGAGTTCGTTATCTCTAAGCAGCTACAACTTCTCTCTTCAAGCTGTTGCTTTGCCCATGGCTGGGTCACTGTGCTTAGCCTCCCAGACTTCTGCCTGAAGTGAAAAGAGAGGTTGGTAGATGTTTATAGACTATATGAACGTTGTCTACTAACTGTGCCAAATATGTGTCCTCTCTGCAGCAGAACACATTTTATAGGCCCAGTTTTCCAGTCCTGAAGTAATGGCACATAGAAGGAAAATGTAGAAAAGTTTTTGCTGACTAGGGAAGGCAAAAGCAAACATTCTGTACCTAGACCTGTGGTGGTAAATTGAAGTCCCTGATTTTTTGTGACCTCATATTTCAACTACTTTTTTGCACTTATATCTTAATAGGTTTGAGTTGCTTGGGATATTTTTCCCCACACTTTTATATTGATTATTAGGGGTCAGTACTTCCCTTTTCTTCTGGAGCTGTTTTGTGTTTTCCTTTGCTAGATAATTGATGAGGCCCTCTGAAGAATCTGTGTGTTTTGGCAAGTGCAAGCTGCCTCCTTGTGTGGTTGTTTAGAGGATGTTTTACCCTCAGCTTAGACCTCATGCTTTGGGCTTACATCATTTGTAAAATGTTCTCCCACAGTCCTGACACGCACAGAAACTTTGGCAGTACTAGTGGACGTTTCAACTGCGAAAAGTCAATACCGAGGCTTTAATCAGCCCTGCATTTTGGGGCCAAGATACTATACACAAATTCCTGCAGCTGTAGGTAATGTTGGATTTCTACACTGAAGAGAGCATGAGGGAGTGACTCTTTCTCATTTTCCAGAACATAGAAAAGGATTTGATTTTATTTTAATTGTAGGTAGCTCTTTAGATGAGGTCTGAAGATGTTTACCAGTTGATTTAGTTTGGCCAGAGTGGAGTTCCAGAAAGCTGTTAAATCAGTTTTGGAACCAAAAGTGTAAAAAAACTTGGTGATGCTTACAGGAGCAAATAGTGGGGAGATGGGGAAGAATCAACCTCCAGTTCAGTCAAGCACTTGGTAGCTGTTCCTAAAATTCATTAGACAAAAAAAGGAGTTGGGAGTGAATGCATCTGAAGACAGCTTTTTCATTGCTACTGATGTGGGACCATGTCCAGAGTTTGTTGAAATCCAGCTGAGTTCCTGGTGTGCCAGAGTAGGTGTTAGATGGGGAGCAGACAGCTGCAGTCCCGTACGCTTTCATAAAGGTCATCTCCACTGTCTCTGATAGGAGGGACCACAGGCGCTGTAGTAGCTGTCAGCTGTGCAGCTTTCATGCTGATCCAAAATCTTGTCTTGGGACCTGTTAGGGCCATCTTCCGCTGAGGATTCAGGCAACCTGCCCAAGTTTAGACCATTGCAAAAGGTAGGGAGAGATGCCTGGCAGGATCAGACTGCAGCCCAGGGAAGCGGTGGAAATGTTCCCTGCTGCTCAGGTGCCCTAAAAGTGACCGGTGTCCTGGGCCATTTCTGGATGCCCATTTATGTGCTGGGTGGGACTCAGCTGGCCTGGATGGAGCTGTGGAATTGATGCTGGGAATGAGCAGCAGTGCAATGTATCCATCCTGTGACTTGGGGATGTGTTATGCCAGGTAGAGAGCAAGATATTGGGGCTTCTGTTCGTGCTTGGTCCTCCTGTTGGTAAATCTACCACTTCCTGCATCACTGGGAGTGCAAACTCCCAGATATAACCTGATGTGTCTTTTCTCCCCGTGGGAGGATGAGATTTTGTTTACAAATCTCCGCTCCGCTGTTGCTGAGATCGGTGTACTTGTACGCCTGGTGGATATCTGGGAGCTTCTCTTGTTGCTCAACCTCCCCAGTCCCAGGGTTGTCCTCCCCCTGGAAATCCAGGCTATTTCCTGAAGCCAAGACGAGAGAAGGGGACGAGGGCAGGAGAGTGCTCAGGTGCAGGGGCTGTGACAGCGGGGGCAGTGCCTTGCTGTCCCACGGGGGACTTAAGGAGTGGGAGATGTCCTGACCGGGGAGGGCCGGCCCTACGGCGCGGCTGAGCCCGGCGGGACAGCAGCCCCGCACGTGTTTGTACGAGGTGGCCTGAGCTCGGCTTCACCTTCTTCCTCTGCGTGGCTTTGCCAGGGCCTTCAGCCTTGTCCCAGACCAGGCTGATGGCGCCCGGGCTGCGAGCTGCAGCGGGGCGGGCGAGCTCCTTCCGCTGCTCTTTGGTTTTAATGAGAAATCCCTTTCTTGTCGAGGCTGGCACGGAGTTCGCACAAAAATACTGGTTTTGATGGATCAGCAGTTACCAGGAAAGCCATTTAAACCATTCTCTGTTAGCTCCGTCCTGGATGCCTTCAGGTTCCTGCCGGTCAAACTGTGACAAGGAAAGATAAATGCAACCTGGAGCTAACTAGTGAAATGGCAACAATGGCCAGTAAAGTGTGCTGCTACCATGAGGAAAGTAATCAAAGCCTTAGAAAGCCCTGGTTTTAAAATCTCCACTGATCCCCTGCATTCAGCATTATGGTCGATAAACTTCTCTTTGCCTAAAGCCACATTTGTTTTAGATTGAATTCTTTCCATATGGCGCTCTGGCTGGGCTGGTTCCTTTTGTATCTTTTGTCCCTTAAAACTCTCTATTTAATTGCAGTTGGAAGCTGTGACTTTGACTGGGGGAGCAAAGCTGATGGGCTGCAGCATCCCTCCCGGCCGCCCCGGGCCGGCGGGGATTCTATGAACCTGCTTCATTCTATGATACAAGCTCTCATCCTAGGCAGCTGGTGCAGCACTGGAACAGGTCCACAGGAACGCTGTGCCATCTCCGTCCTGGGAGGTTTTGAAGACTGAGCTAGGAAAAACCAGGCTGGCCTCACACAGTGTTGGAGACAGTTTGTCTTTGAGCAGGAGGTTGAGAAGAGGCCTCCAGGGGTCTGAATTTTGCCCTCTTCCAGTTCTCCGTGGTGGTGCTGTGAATGAAGGCTGTGTGCCTACATGATCAGTGACTAAGGGGCTTTTGAAATCTGTGTTGAGCAGCTGCTCAGGAGAGCAAGAAAAAGAAACCGTGTGGGAGCAGGTGGTTTTTTTAATAGAGTGCGTGACTGAGAACATTCCTTGAAAAGTGGTCAGGGAGCTTCATGAGAGCAACCATATTTATTGTATAGCAAAAAGCATTTATTGTTTGTTAAACACTTAGGACCAGGTCCCCTGCTGTGATCCAGCTAGTATGCACTGCTCTGGCAACACGAAGTGTCTGTAAAACCAGCTTAATTGGCTGATTAAGCTGGGTTTATAGCTGCTTAGTTTTGCTGGAGTGGTGAGGAGCAGCCAGAAGAGAGAAGCTGCTGAAGTCCACGTGTTTAAACTGATGATCCATCTCTCTGTAGGCAAAATAAAAAGGCAAGTTTTACCATGCTGAGCTGCTGCTCAGTGTTTCAGTAGAAGAGCGGAGTTCCCTGGGAGTGCACGGTTCTCTGCCTATGTTATACACCTCAGCAGCACTGAAACCTTGCGTTTCTCACAGGGATTTCAAGAGAAGCTCTGCAAACAGCTTTGAGAGCCACTATGATCCCTTCCAAAAGGTAATTTAATAGAAGATCATTTGTTGGGAGTGTGTAAGAAGATGCAACCTTGTCAGCAGATCAAGACCAGTGAGCAGTTTGGTTATAGAAGGTGTCACTGAGCAGAAATATTGAAAAAGGACCTGCTTTTGATGTATGTAGGGACATGCAGACATCAGTACTTAAAGTAACATGTTTAAGTGCTGTCATGAGCAAATACGAACTCCTGAACTGGTGCTGGAAAGCAGACCTCACTGTTGCTCTGATGGGGTGCTTTGGTGCATTGTCTTTCGTTGTCTGTCCAGGTCTCTGGCAGCTGTTGCTGTCCCAGCCTCTTGTTCTCTTGACATTGCTGTGATTGCCATGACTGGCTGAGCCAGTGAGCGAGAGGGTTTGAATACAGCGTGTAACCTCTGTGCTGGCAGGTTCACACAACCCTGTGCTTGGTGGAACGGTATTGCTAGAAGAGACTGAGAGAGTCCTGCTTTGAGTGCAAAATGTAAAAGATAAGAGGCAAAAAATCACTGCAAGTGTGGGAGATCTCAATCCTGGCTGGTGCTACCAGCACCTTTCTTCCTGCTGTCTGCTCTGCTTGCTGCCTGCGCGCTGGGATGCTGCAGGTCATATGCAGTGGAGAATGCCACGAAAACTGGAGATGCTGTTCAGAGCAACCAAACTGGTTGCTTGAGTAATCCTTGCGTCAGTGTCACTTCTTAAAAGAATGCTGCCAACTTGCCAGCAAATGTAAAAATAAACGACTTGCATAAGGTACCTGTTACAGTGCTGGATGCTCAAGGGATCGTATACTGGGAATTTGGGAAGTCAAGAGTTGAAGCATGTGCAGAACAGACCTGTTAAATACAAGGCTGTCAGAGGGCAGAACCATTAGTGATGGGTTTAGGAGAAGAGAACCTGCTTTTAATGTGGATTGCTTTCTAAAGAAAAGTTTAAAAATAGTGAAACGGTTCTGTGCTTCATTTTACACTGACCTTTAGCACTTGCCAAAAAAATAATGTACTGGTGTGCCTGAACTAGGGAAAGGGGATTTAAAAAAAAAAAAAAAAAAAGAAAAGATTAAATAGGAAAGCTACAAGACATCCCCAGTTTCTGGCAGGAGTCCTTGTATTATGATATGTTTTCATTTTTGGTGTCTTGCACCAGTCTGAAGAGCCTGGGAAAAGACACTGTTCGGTATTGTACATCCCAGTTGGAAAACTTGTTACTGCAGTTGGATTTTATAACAAAATTAAAAAACTATAAAATTATGCCATTTTTTCTGACATTATTTGATAGTTGTTCTCGCAACAGACATGTGGGCTGCTATACATGTCATGTGCTTCATAATTAACTGCGATGGGTTTTGTGTGTGTGTTTGCTTATTTTTTAAAGAGAAGGACATACCAAACAGACCTCTGAGAGTGCGCACCCAGTCTCCAGATGGCAGGTTATCTTTTCGGTGGAAGCCACCTTATGGAGCGGGCTTCAGGGGTCCACGCAGCAGATCCCAAGGTTACCTCCGTGGGTCTGGAGAGAGCAGCCGAAGGATGAGCTATGCTCCGCTGCTGCAAGAGCGACAAAACCAGGAAGCAAGAAAACTAGGTGAGTCGGATTTCCCTGATAGCATCTAGCTGAGCTAGCACACTTCTGTAATCCCCTGTGGCTGCTAGGTGATCACAGATCACATGTTGTTGTAGCCATCAAAATGACTTCTTTCTATAAATGAAAATGCTTACCATAATCACATTCTGTAACATGTTCTTAACAGAAAAATGCGATGACAAGGTAGAAAGTGTAGCAGAACTTGATGCTCTGTTAAAGAGACACCATGTGTGAGTTACTCATATTAATAGCAGAGGGAAGGGCTGGGGAGAAGAGCCATAGCTCAGATTCCCCTTGCATGCCATGGGGCTGCTCTGAAATCCATTGTTTCTTGTCCTCTTCTTACACTTTGTGTCCCTACGTTATTTCAGGCCAGTGGAGAAAAAAAATAATGCTTTAATTAAATGTATCCACACTTACCATTAGAACTGCTTTATGGGCTCCATACTAGTGTGTTACACTCGTATGTCCACATTCTCTCCAGTTCCTTCATGAGGTCCTGGTCACTAAGGGCTCCTGAGACAGTCAGGTTGGCCTCTTCTGTGCTCCCTACCCTGCCGTGCAGTGGTGGTTTACACTCGTGCCCTAGATCACCTGCCCTTGATTTAAAGGATTTCCCATCTAACCGTATCAATGGGGTTTGCACAGTTTTATTTCCCCAGAGGCTGAGCATTTCCCTTTCCACTATTTGTGTCACTTGCCTGTGTCGTGGCTGACCTGTCTCTGTGCTGCTGCCTGAGCTCCTCTTGCCCGAGCGGGCGCCAGGTCTGCACTCACCAGTCTTACTTTGCTCCTGAGCTGTTCAGGTGTGTTTGCTTGAGGTTAGGCTTCTTTCTTTCAAAATCTCTCCTGTAGGCTGGACGCCTGTCCCACAGATAGTCTGGTCTTGCGTTACAAGATGGGTGATGACTCCAAAATCACACGTGGCTGCCAGAATTCCTGGCTTTGCAATGTAAATGTCTATTCCCACTTCTGCTTTGTGGGTTTTGTATTAAACACACGTCTCGCTCTCCATTTCTCCAAAGGGAGGGAACTCCTCATTCACCTTTATCAGTTATTCCCCCTTTTCCTAACAGGAGTCTCATACTTATTTCTCATCCCTTCTCTAGTATTCACTTTTTCGTCTTTCTATGCACCACTCGCAGAGGGGACACTCTGACGTGTGTGCTGAGGTGACAGGGTCAAGACACGTACGTGTGGGAGATGCTCTCCTGTTTTTTTGATGCCCAGCATGTACCACTGCTCTGCAGGTTGAGAGCCTGTCCGGGCAGTACAGAAGTCAGTGGAAATCTTGTCACGGACTTAGTGGGAGTTCAGTAAAGAACTTAATCTTGATGAGAAATACTGTGTAACATGGTTCGGAGCATCTACTTCTTGTTTTCATTACTTTTATACCATGTTTTTTTAAAGAGGAAGAAAATGTTGTTTAAATAATCAAATTATCAGGAGAAGAAGTCAAGCATGGAATATAGGACTCTTGTAATGGTCTTTTCATGTTAATAATTTGCTTTCCTGCTTCTAAAATACTAACTTCACTGTTCTTACTGCATGCATATTGAACCCTCTGACATAAATGCTGTGACTCAGATTAACTTTCAAGGAAACTTCTCCTTTTGTATCTCAGAAAAGAGTAAAAGAGAGTTCTGCCTGAAAAGACTAAAATTTTTTTTCAATGAAAAAGGTTTCAGGAAAGCCTCTGTTTTTTCCCTGCATGTACAGCCTCTGAGTCAGTTCATGTGGTTTCGCTGCCATCAAGGAGCTCCCAAGGACGGAGCCAACCTGTCTATAGGTCATCTTTAACCAAAAGAAAAGTCACAGGTATGTTTCGCTCACATCTGCTGTCAATTCATGGAGACATTTGAATGCAAAGAGATAGCTTTGTGACTTTTAGAAGGTAAGTCTTTTGGTGCTGGAGCTGCTAGGTTTTTCTCTGTGCATTAAAGAGCTTGACAGATGTCTCTGATTGCTCCTCTAATTCAAGCAGGATTAATAAAATGATACAACTCTGCAACATGGCTGGTTGGCTTTCTGTTTTGGGGGGTTTTGTTTTGGTTTGTTTAATCTCTTCCTCTCTAGCTATTGGCAAATGTTATGCACTGCAATAACCACATGAGAAGATTTGATTAAATCAAAGCCAGGACCTCCACAACAATATGCCTTCTTGTCAGATCTCCCACTCCCTTTTCTGAGGGGTCGATTTCCAGAAGCCTAAACCTGGTCAGCAAAAGTTTTCACTTTCTTTTGGAAAGAAGGCATTACATAGTGCTGCCAAGGTTAAAAAGGATGAGCGAGATTCTGAGTCATCTCCATGCCAGCGCCGCTTCCTCACCCCCTCACATTGTGATGAGAGTGCCGCGGGGGTGGCAGCGTGTTTCAGATATTTGATGGTGATGGAGAACACCTTTGTCAGAACTGAGAACCGTGGTGTATTGAAGTCCCACCTCACACCTTTTCTGGGGAGGTGATGCCATCCACTTCTCATGCTCACTTTCTCTCTTCAGGTGCTCCCATTGCAAAACTTTGTGATAGGTCCCCTAAGCCACTTGTGAGTATTAGGTGTGTCCTCTCAGCCACTTTTGTGTAGTAGCTGTTTGGCTTGGAAAATGTGGAATTGTCTGAGAACCTCTGCATTAAAAACCTGACTGGAAGAAGTGAACTATGCTTCCCCGCTGCCTGCTTTCTGTGTGGGCAGTGCTGGGTTTCGGGGTAACATGTCACCCACTGAAGAGAAGGGCAATCTTTCCCTGGACTTCCATCATACATGAGTAAGGTCCCTAGAGAATAAAATAGTACTCCAGAGTTTACTGGCCCCTTTCCTTTCCTGAGACATCAATATTTTTTCCAATGTTAATCTTCTGTAAAACTTGGGCTGGAAAGTTGCACCTGGTGCATTCTGTGCCTCCGGGAGACTTGGGAATGGTCGCTGTGACGCTAATAGGAAGAGTAATAAATCTTTCATGGGGTGGTAGGTAGACTAGAATGGAAAAACTCTGATGGGCAGATAGGAGCCTCATCAAAATTAAAAACCTCAAAAAAATCAAATTAGTTTCACTTAATTTTAAAGTTTTGTAAATTATCTGCAAAAGATATTCTGGTATGCCAAACCAGCCTGCTTCAATGATTTTTTTTTTCTTTCAATGTTTTTTTTATTTTTGCCTTATATACCATAAAAATGAAAAGCTGAATTCAAACAACCTGTTTGAAGCACTCAAAAATGTAAAATATGCAGGAATTCTCCCTTGTGAAGAATTTTTGACAGTCCCTGGTTTTATTGTCCTTCAAAATGAAACAAAATTTTAAAATCTCAAAATTTTTCATAAGGCAAAATTTCCGCTCTCCAGGCAGCTGTAGCAGTGAGTTTGCCAGAGACTATGAATGTCAGTATGTTAATAAGACATTTGCTGTAAGTAACAGTTTGAGGACTGATAGAATATTGAAGGACTGCAGAATATATTAGTACTCTGGTCTTGTAAGCAGACAACTAACAGAAGAAATGATGTTTCCATCGGTTACCATCAGTAATCGATATACTTGGTTTTCCACGACTGCTGTATTTGTTATTCATCTGTGCTGTGTGCGTATTATAACGCCAGCTGAAGACAGTTACTGTTTTTTATGAGAACTCCGATGTTGTTATTGATATGCTATTTTGTTTTGCTGTTTCAGAGGAGGAAGAGGTGGAGGTGGCACAAGACATAACCGTTCGAGTTATGTCCTCTCAGTCTGTGCTCGTTGCTTGGACAGACCCACTGTATGAAAAACAGAAGGTTGCAGCAAATAGGTAGTTAGCCCTGTCTTTTCTGAATGCATACTGAAGGTGAACTTCCGTCAACGCACTACTGATTGCTTTTGCATTTATTTAATTACAGTTGGTATGAGAATAATTTAGCTTAGGGCATAGGATTTTGCATATCCTTACCTGTGACAGTGGCTGGTAGGGGATGCTTCCGAGAAGCTGTTAGAAACCTGACATGGGTGGATGTGGGGTGATGTACCTTCCTTGCCTCCCTGTGCCCTGGTCTCTAGTATTTAGAGGTCTAAGTGCTGGACTACAGGGGTTTAGATCCCTTCTGAAATGTTGTCAGCACCAGCTGGGGATATTTTACTATTCAAATACTGGTATATCACCATGGTCAGCAAATCCCAATGTGTTCATGGGGAAAGAACGGGTGGGGGACAGGGCATAGCCCACAGAGGCGAGTTGTTGAGCTGGATTGTCAGAACAGACTACAGCTTCGAGACAACCATATGGCGGGTGAAGGAAGCATTTCTGCAATGGTAAAGATGCCTGTCAGTGCCCCCTGTACCTGCTGACCCCCCAGAATCCCCGTGCAGCTGAGGCTGAGCAGGTCGGGGGCTCCTGTGAGCGGGAGAGCTTGGCTCGCAGCAGCATGCCACAGCAGTTGGAGACCAAAATAAACAGAGAAACGGGCTGGAAACTGCCAAAGGTCTGAAAGCACTGGCTTGTGTTGCTCAGCCTGGGTACACCAAAGGGCTGTGCAACCTGGTGCTGAAACACCCCGAGGGGAACAGCAGGAGAAGTGGTAGTTTTAAATGTTCCCAGTTTCCTTGTGGAAGCGGTTATCTGGGCAGACACGTGGGAACCGAGCTGCTGGCACTGCTTTGGAGCGAGGGGCTCCCAGCTGTGTGGCCATGCTCATGGCCATGGGGCAATGAGATGGTGGTGTGAAGCCCCCCGGGACGCCTGGCTTGGTTCGGAAAGCCCTGCAGCTTCCCCCCCAGGGCAGGAGGTGTTTTGAGTAAGAGGCTGGAAAGAGCGGTTCATCCCTTGGGGTGAAACAATCAGGCTGTGTTACAGGAATGCACAAATGTTTGCTCAGATGCTGGCTCTTGGTGGTGGTGGTGCTTTGTTGTTTGCATTTTCCCAGGTTCCCCAGTAAGCCGCAGCAGGCTAGCTGAGGGGAAAGCAGACCCATCCCTCTCTGGTTCTGCTAATGTTAGGTTTCAGCATGCGAATTTTTGTTTTCGTGTGTTTCTGATCCCAGGCAATACAGTGTTCGCTATCGGGAAAAGGGGGAATCAGCAAGGTGGGATTACAAGCAGGTGTCCAACCGACGGGTGCTGGTGGAGAATCTGCTGCCGGACACCATGTATGAGTTTGCCGTCCAAATCTTGGAGGGAGAAAAGGAAGGCAAATGGAGCGTGTCTGTTTACCAACGGACCCCGGAGGCAGGTATGTATACAAAGGTCCTTGGGATAACACAAGTCTTGGGGTTTGAGCTGTGAAATTGGCCTGACTTGAGGGAACGCCAGAATAAGTGGTTGGAGACATGGGAAAAGCCTCGGTGCTGCTGCCTGCATCCCTGCAGCAGTGCCCTGGAGAGCACACCAGGGCTGCTCTTGCGGTGCGACGAGAACAGGGAGATGGTTTGGGTATTTCTGGGGGACGGGTCGGCACCTTGGACCCCTGCAGCTGTGTGTGCCCCTTCCTTTGGGAGGAGCAGCCCGGCTGCTGTCCCCCTCTGTGGGCAGCAAATTTAAATCCTGCTTCCAGCATGGAGAAGCTGTGGGGCCCCTTTGGTACAGGGAAGTGGTCTGTGCCAACCGAATTACCACGTCATTCCAGCTAAGCCACAGTAGCAGTCTTGTACTGACAGCCTGTTCCTAAAAGTATGGAATAGAATTTCACCACAAGAGTCTGATAGAGAGATGTAATACAGGCACACGTGGCCCTGAGCCATGTGTGCTCTTCACATTTATCTTTGAAATGGCCATGTAGGAATTTCTGCTATGAGAAGAAGGAGCAAAAGATGTATGCTGTGTAGGTCAACTTTTCTTACTTGCCTCTTCTGCATATGGCTGTTTCACAGCTCCTGCCAGCGCACCTGAAAATTTGGATGTTTGGCCACTAAAGGGGAAACCAACCTCTGTAGCAGCATCCTGGGATGCTCTCCCAGAGAGTGAAGGAAAAGTCAAAGGTAAGTCATCACTGTTGGTTTTTAACACCATCAAGGAGCTGGTCTTCTCAAAGCCAGACTGCCACTCCGCAGCAAGCTGGAACCACTGACTGTGTCAGGATTTTTTCACTTGTTAATGGCTTATACCCGAGCAGGATTTTCTTGTTTCCAGCCCAGCGTCTCGGCACTGCTGCTGGGAAGCCATTGTCAGCGTGTGCCTGGGATGTCACAGCGCTTCCCAGCGTGTCGTGTGTGCATGCTTACCTCTTCTTCCATTAATAAACAGGTCGAAATGGAGCTCAAGAAGGAAGTTTCCCAAAGGATTTCTAACAGTTAGGTGAAGAAGGAAAAGTTGGGTAGTTGCCAAGAAAGTGAGTGGGTTTATGTTGTGGTTTATTTCTAGTTTATCGCGGAAGGAAAGCCTCAGCTTAAGAAGCAAGCGCAAATAGTGATTTCAACAGATATCACACATAAGCCCTGTGTACTATAGTGTTATTGTACATGGTCATAAAGCTAATTTGTCAGTGGCTATTTATTTGCATAGGATTTAAAAAAAAAAAAAAAGCTTTCTGGGATTTCTTTTTTCCTTTTTCCCTCTGAAAATGAACAGGCTGATTTTTTTGGCCACTCCTATTCTCCAGTGGTTGACAAGATTGAGTTACACAAGTTTCTGGAGGTGCCTTATCAGCACTGTAGCATCTCAGGATTTAAAAAACCTTTGGCCTGGAGGGAACTGTACCGTGTCTGCGTACAAGACCTACTTTATGTGTTCTTCAGGGCAGTGGTGGAATTCCTTCCTCTTTGAAGTCAGTAGGAGTCTTGCCAGTTCCTTCAATGGAGCTGCAATTGTGTCCAAGAAATATTATTTCTTAAAGTAGGGTCATGCAGGGACATTATCTGAAATTTCAAATCTGCTCCTAATTTTGAGCAGTCTATAGCCCTTTGTCCATTTTTGTTTGCTGATCTTTAGATGATTCATCCAAGGCAATCACTTTAAAGATACCTGATATTCAAGGGCTGAATGCTTATACATGTCTAATATATAATTGTTTTTCTTGAGTATGAAGTATTACAGAAGAGGTCTTATTTTTAAACTAAATAAATGACAAAAATTATATTTATACTGGCTAAATGAAGTTACTGAATTAGCAGTTCGTGGTCATTTTGATAGCACACGCTAACCTGGAATTTTTGTCTTTTAGTCCTTTTGTTTTTCTACCCTGTCCTTTTATATAATTATACCACATATTAAAGTAATGAGAGAAAATGTCCTCCAGTAACCATCTGAGAGTTACCAGAAGTAACACCAGTGCCTCTGCAATTAAAGCAACTCCTTTGTATCTTAAAACAAACAAAAAAAATCCAAAGCTTACCATGCCTTCTAATACATTGATTTTTTTTTCAACTGAGCATTAAATGCATTTGCATATAAAGTATTGATGATTTTTTTTCTTTATTTTGATGACCCATGCATGGTTTATTTCTTAACACAATGAATATGGGCTCATTCTCAGAAAAAAATTAAGTTTCCCATTTTTAAAGATGTTGTTATGTTCTAGAGGCTTCCCATCATGGCACTGTGACTCCTCAAGTATTATTGTGTTTCTTTGTGTAGAGAGAGAAAACTGGCAGCCCTTGGAATTTATTTTCAAAACCCTGTTTTGGTCCAATACCCACGCCTCTTTCAGAGGATTGAAAAGAAAAGGAAGCCTGCACAAGGCTGAGATCTTACCTGCAGTCCTTGGGAGTGTAGTGGGAAGCCTCCTTTTCATGCCTACAATTACTGCTATAGGGGTGAAATTTCTCTCAATACAGAAAGCTAATACAGAGCACAGGTACCACAGTAATCCTAAACTGAAAGATGAGAGCAGGGTGAGTTTCTGAAGTGGCAACAAGACCTTGCTTTGCTCTCTCTGGCCCTGGCTGTAGTTAAGCGCACTGTGTCAGATTTTGATTTTGTTGGACAGGCGTGCTATTGCTACCATTTGGCAATACGCAGTGCTGTTATTTCCTGGTAGAAGTATCTTTTCTGAATAAGAACTTCAATCACCCAAGCATGAATTTTACCTACTGGCCTGTAGATTACAGCTAAAACCCCTCCTAAGCAAAGACTCAGCTGGAAACACTTATATTTGACTGCAGTAATATTGTTTCAAAGATTAAAGTGAGTGCTTTGGTGTTTTCATGGGGATGCCCCTCAGGCTGCAGCACTGCTGAGGAATGAGTATATGGCTTTTGGAGCTGGTAGAGTTTCACCACAGTGGACTAGCAGAGCTGCTTTTGCGTGACTAGAGTCTTAAAGTACAGTGCAATTATAGCTGTGTCAAGGCTCTGTTGGAAATGTAGGATAAGAAAGTAATTAATAGTAATGAATAATGTCACCTGATTTTAATGATGATGTCTTGAACAATAATTATGTGAATATACCATTTCATTCTTCTTCCAAATAATTTCTGTGAAAAAGGAAAATTTTTAAAGATTCTTATTTGCTGTGGACATAGCTACAGCCAGCAATGCAATTGTGTGTTGTCCACCATTGTGAGCAAGTTATCTTTTGGAAGAATATTCTCTGGATCATGTGTTGTTGATTGCAAATATCTTGGTAGCAAGTCAGT
Source organism: Haliaeetus albicilla (assembly GCF_947461875.1). Lineage (NCBI taxonomy): Eukaryota > Metazoa > Chordata > Aves > Accipitriformes > Accipitridae > Haliaeetus > Haliaeetus albicilla. The sequence goes on along the minus strand of NC_091489.1, from coordinate 11,040,632 downwards.
AAGCTCAAAATTCTCGTTCTCTTGGGAAGTCTAAAATCTGCTCATGGTTCATCAGCTGTAACAACACAGGTATTCTGATCATAGTGATCCCCACTACCTAGCATTTGCACAGTCTTTCAGACTAGATTTCCAGAAATAGTAGGACAGTGTGTATTTTCCTGGCAATGTTCGTACATGTTTTCTGCCTCCAGTGCATTTTCTCTTTGTAGGCTTCCTCTGTTATTTCTGATCTAGGGCAGTTGATTTTTTTCAGAGGATTCATTTTTTTCCCTTTATTAGTTGGTGTCCAGAAACAAAAAAAGGTCTCCTGGTGCAGCACACCAAACCATGCAGTAGTTGGTGCTGTAACTTTCTCACGGACCCCACACCTTCTCTGGAAGTGCGCACGGCTGTCGTCTGGCTCCTCTTGGTGACACTTCACTCTGATGGGCATTGTTGCTTATGTATTTTTACAAAGGTATAGCTAACATATTCTGTCTCAGTCATTAGGTCATTGATGTGATTTGGTTTTGTCTGTTAAGATGGACAAATGTTCAACTTACCTGCATATATATGTATATCTCTCTCTCTCATGTCTTTATACTCCAGCTGTTGACTCGGCGTGCATTGCTAGTGTATTAATTTTAGTAATGCACGTTCTAATTCATCCTACCCATACAGTCTGTCCGCTGGAAACAGGACTGTTTTCAGTTTCCTCCTTCCAACCGTCTGCCAAATCATTTCAGAATACATTCTTTCATACGCCCCGGCTCTCAAGCCATTTGGAGCAAAGTCCATCACCTACTCTGGAGCTACAACATCAGCCATAATAGATGGTCTGCAGGCCGGGGAGCGCTATATTTTCAAAATTCGTGCAGCAAACAGGAAGGGACCAGGTCCTCAGTCTAAAGCCTTCAGTGTCGCCATCCCAGCAGGTGAGCACCAAGCTATGCACCGATTGCATAGTCAGCCCATTCTTGCCTTGGTCCCAGTTACGTTAATTCTTACTTGACTTAGCTTCCTCTGTGCTCCATCTAATCCATGGGATTTTACTTCCTTAATACTGTTTCTGTAAGCTCTTTTCATCACTATATTGTCCAAAGAGATGCTTGTAGGTAAGCGTTGGTCACTCTGCAGCATGTAAAAGGTCATTTTATGGACATTTTAACATCTTAAATAAATGCACACCATACTCTATTTCCTGCATGAAAACACTATGTGCTTTTGTTATCCAAAGGCCAAAGAATGCAATGCTTTGGGTCTTTCTTTGGTTGCGCTATTCCGGACAACTCCCACTCTTGAAAGTCACTTAGAGTGGCTTACTCAGATACTACACCCTGCGTTTGCTTCTTGCCAAAAAGATGCTGTTGTGGGGACAGAAGATCTGCTGAGTTAACTAAAAATGGGGGCCACAGCCTCAGATGGCAGCACCATGCCATCAACATGACTAAGCTCTGCTGAGAATTTGGTACCACTGATAGGATGTTGCAGTCCCTGCTTTTAGATATTTGATTTTAATTGCTCTAAGTTTTACCCAATAATTCCATACAGGTACCTTCCTACAACCCAAAACTTACTCAGCTGGACTGCACAGGCTGGTTAATACAACAGTAATTATTGTCTCATATTCTCATATAAGTTGTTTTGTTCTTGCTACCTGGCTGGTTTCTTCTCTTGGTCATTTTTCTGTGCTTCTTCTATTGTTGTGAATAAACACTTTTTTTTTCCCCCCAGCTGCGCATGAGGATTCAGCTGGTCAGCAACAAACAAATATTGAAGATAATTCAGAGGCTAAAAAACCTGGAAATGCTGGCTCATCTCCTTCTCAAACTTCTTCTGTTTCTTCAAAAGTCCAGCCATCGCTTTCCTCTAAGCAGTCGTCTGTTCGTTCACCTAATGTTAGTGATAAAAAGAATCTTCTTTCCGAATATAAGAATAAAATCTTGACTCGAGGGGTCCTAAGTAAATCTCAGTTACCGTCTAGAAAGACAGGAGAGCTGAAGCCTGATCTCCAATCCACTGAGGTGACAGATGATCAAGATTCTTCCCAAGAAGCTCCAACGACACCACCAAAAGCCCAGGATCAGAGGAGGAATGTTAGACCCTTACCCCTTAGTCGGCCAGTCCACCCTGTCCTTGCTTCAGGGAGGACCTCTGTTCGAACCCATACATCAGATGTGTTACGGCAGACGAGCACAGAGAAACGTGAGCCACCAGCACTGTTACCATCATCAGTACAACACTCTTCTGCCTTGTCTGTTCCTAAATACACAGATAATGAAACAAAGCAACTGAGGCAAAGCAACACTAATGTGCCTTCTAAAACCTCTTCCCATCTGCTGCCTGCCAAAAATAATGATCTTGCGGGTAATGTGGAAGGAAAGCCAGATTCCATGCTGGTGAAAGTGTCTTCTAAAACTTCAGAGCCTAGTCGCCTGGCTTCACCATCAAATCAGCAGTCTGCTATCTCTCATGAGGTTGTCCCAAGCCATCCCAGTAGGTCTGGCTCTCTAGATCATTCACATCAACCCTCTTCCAAATCAGCAGATTCCCATGCTCATGGTAGCCATAATGAGTTTGACAGTGAAGAAGCAAAGGACAGAGCAGGACGGCCCAGTTCTAGATCACAGCAGACAAGGCTTCCCTCAGGCTCTAGTTCTCGCACATGGAAGGATTCAAAATTAGCTGCGGTGGCAGTCTCATCGAGGTCTGCTGTTTCTGGTCACACGTCACCTCACTCTCGCCCTTCCACCAGTACCAAATCTGACAGAAAGGATGTTGATAAGAATTATAGGGAGGACTCACAAGATACAAACCCCTTATTTCCTTCTCTACCATCTTCCAGGCAGTCTTCTTCAGCGGTCTATTCCAAGAGAAGAAATTCTCAGGTCAATTCTGATTCTCACCTCAGAGAGACACACAGTGAAAAGTCACCCCGCTCTGACTCAGAAGAACAGCAAAGTCGAGTAACTGCCCCAGAAAAGCATTCTCTTTTCCAGTCTTCTCTTTCCAAACGTAAGCCTGAAGAGCAGGACAGCCAAGAGGTAAAAGAAGTGCTTGCTCGATCAAAACCAAGTGTATCTTTGCCTAAAAAGATGTTCCCCTCTCATCTTCCATTGGAGAAGACCTCCCACTCAGAGCCTCCACAGAGGGCACAAACCAGTCCGTCCTTACTGCATTCAAGGGGCCGGCGCCTCCCGTCTCCCATCTCATCCCAGAGTAACGAAGAATTGCAGGAAGATGATGATGAGGATGTAACAGAGGGCAGTGACGGAGCAAGTAGCCGCTCTGTGTTTCCTAAAGAGGTGTCCTCTTCTAGGGGATTACCTGCATCTTTCTCTCAGGGAGGCTCAAATCCATCTCTATCAAAGCAACAGAAGCCAGGTTCTCAGGTACCTTCCAACAAACCAAAACTTACTCAGCCAGACTCCAGTTCTACCAGTGATACAGGAAAAGACAGCCAGTATAATCCAAGGTTGTCATCCACTTTGAGACAAGCTCGTCCTTCATTACCTACTCGCTCAAAGGTCGCTACAAGAACAGTGTCCCAAACAGAGAAAAAGTATGGCTTGCTGCCCTCAAAAATGTCCAAAGCTGAACATCCTCAAAAAGTTCCTTCCTCCTCTTCATCTAAATCTCATCAGTCAGTTTCTAATGAAGAGGACGATTATTACAGTGAATATGATCAGAAAGAAGTGGAACAGAAACCCACATCTTTGGCAGCAAAATGGTCCCCTTCTGTTTCTAGAGGTAACAAAAATGCATACGATGACACTACTAGCAATAAAAGGAAATCCATGGACACTCTTCTACCTCACAAAGTAAGCTCTGAAGAGGAAGAGAATGAAAAAACTCCAATATTAAAAATATCTTCTCCCGAATCACCAGGAAGCTCTGCCATAGCATCACGGATTACTCAGTTCTCTAACAAGCATACTCCGTCTAAACCGAGCTTTGTCTGGCCACATTCTTCTGCATCTACCACCACACACACTGTTTCTCCAACAGTTTCTTCTTCTACTTTGTCCCCTCGCCAACGGCTATTGAACTCCAGGCTACGGAGCCCTTCCCAACGGCAATTTGTTAGACCTCCTTATAGACAAGGTATCTTGTCTTTGTTGTAGTAATGCCACTGAATTGTGTTTTTCCTAAGATCAGCAGTTAGATGAAAAGTCTTCCATCAGAATGCAGGTTCAGTTATTTAGTATAATGTATTACTTTTAATTTTGGTGGTTCTCAGGGAGCCCGGTTCTTGAGGACATTGCCTAATCAATGTAATGTGGTGCCCCAGGCCTTTGCTCCTGTGGTCTGGTCCGCACAGGATCCCATGAGGAGATGACAGTTAGGTACTAAATTGGAAGAAGGGCTATGTTCTTTATTGAGCAATGACTTCACTGAATGCTCACTGAAAGCACATTTGTACTCAGAATATGACAGCCTCTCAGGTATATTGCTCTTCATCGTATGGATAACTAAAAGGCTTTTGTAGGTTATATAGTGCTACCTTGCCCACACCTAGGCAAAAAGATGTTTCCTCATGCTGTCCTGGCATTCTGTGTTTTCTTTAATTAATTTTTAAGCCACTTTCCTCTTTTTTTCTAAGTGGCAGCTCAGGGTTGCACATTCCTCTTGAGTACTGCTCACATCACAGTCAGGCCCTCTAATACCTTTATGGTTCAGATTTACCCCAAATGTGAGAGGCTTGCTTTCTGGCAGAATATCTGCTGACCCTGGGTAGTGGAACAGAGGGTCCACTACACGTCAAGATGTGTCACCTATCGATTCCCCATGTTACCTATGGAGAATCCCAGACAGTCTTGGTGACTTTGCTAGGTAGAAATATTTTTTCTCCCTCCAATGCATGGACATCCAAAATAGTACTGAGTCACCTGAGTGTTTTAGTAAATACCTTCCATGCTATAGGTAGTTAATAATGTTTTGTTCAATGCAGCCTCAGTGTTATACAGTGGGGACCATGCAGCTGGGCTGTTGTATTTGCTATGCTTTAGTCAGACTCAGTGTTGTGTAGAGGTCCACCAGCTTGCAGAGCTTTAAGATGGGAGTGACCTTAAATAATACCATGGAGGATGAGATGCATAGCATGAAAGAATAATAGATTTCTCTATGGAGATTGTATACCAGCTTACTGCTAGCCATGCAATTGGGAAGTTAACAGCCAAGGAATGTTCAGTTATGTATATATGGATTTTTTTTTTCTTCAGTGAATATATGTATGTATTTTCATATATATTTTTCTGGAGGCAAGTGTCTGAGCTGGGATGTGAAATTTGCTGTCCTCTCTGAGCTGGACAGCCCACAGCTCAGTGCCACCACTTTTCCACTTCTGAGCTGAGTGTGCCTCTGTATAGCACTGTTTTTTCAGCTAGAGAAGGAAAGTCCTTCCTTTTACAGGTTAAAAAAAAAAAAAAAGGTAATTCTCATCCTCTCTCCTTTCAGTTCATCACTACAGCTTTGTATAAGGGTAGGATCGAACAAGTGGTTGTGTTTAACAAGGGTTTCTTCCCTAACCCCACTCCTCAAGTGTTTACGAAGATCACAAACATTTTAATGGCTGTATTGCCATCTAGAAATGTTGCCCTGCTTTCTTAAAAAAACAAAGAAGAAATAAAGAGACCTAATAAACCTCGTAGAAACAAACCATGAGTGTTTAACCTCTTCAGAAGAAACCATTTCAGTTGCTTGTGTCAGCTGCGGGGATCTGACAGTGTCACAACAGTTGCTCCAAGCAGAAATGAAATGCTTGGTTTGCCAAGTGTGGTGAGGGCTGTCTCTGCTCTCGTTTATGTCCAGAAAGTGCATTTCTTTGCATTTGAAAATGTGGTTTGTAGGTTGAACAGCTTTCTTCAGAATAGCGTGTTTTCTTCTCTGTTTCAGGTTACAATGGCAGACCTAATCTTACAACGAAAAATGGAAATGGAAAAATAATACCTGGTAATAATGGAAAACCAAGTGGACAGAGAGTAATCAATGGCCCTCAAGGAACAAAGTGGGTAGGGTGACCTTCTCTCCAAATTCAAGATGTTTTGGCCTTTTATTGTACTTACATTTTCATTAAGAAAAGAAAGGAGAACAGTGCCCTCAGTCAATGAAGCTGTAAAGTGAGGTTATACTTGGGGATCTAGTTTCCACTGTTCCATTAAAATCTAATGACAAATTCTGCATTTCATTATTTGAACATTTTAAATGTCTGATTTAAAGCTTGATGGCTTCAATTTTCAACTATAGCATTGCTCCCATAAATTTAGTGAAACATTTTTTCTTCAAAGTCAGTGGGACTTACGCTCCCCAGTGACTCAGGGCTTGTCTGCTGTGCAGTGTGAGTGGGGACTGCCCAGGATAGCTGCTGTGAAAGACGTGTTCAGCAATGCTTCTCCCAGACTCACACTCCAAGGAGAAGCTCATGAGCAAGAGTATCGAAATGTAAAGTTACTCCATAAGTGTCACTGCTTTAAATGCACATAGGTAGGTATCTGTAAGCATTTTGCCATTCGTACAGACATGTTTCCAGTGGTATTTTCAGAAAAGTTCAGATGCCATTGATAGGAAAGCCCCACTAGGTGCCTACATGCCCAGACCTTGTCTTAAAATACTTTCCAGTGAGTTTATAACCAACCTGCGCAAGGAAGGAACTGGTGTTTCCTGTGTGTTTGCCCAAATGCTGAGCAGTAGGACACTATGACCAGCCTCCCTGGCATCAGTAATGCTGCGCACACACGGTATGACACATAAAGACATTTATTTTATGGCCACTTCAATCTTCGATTTGCATTAGAGGAGTATAAAAAGGTGCATCAATTGTGTCGCATTCAAGGGAAGCATCTTGAAAAGCATACCCAAAGCCCTTTAAATAGACTTCAGAAAGTGGGCTAGAAAGGTCCTTGGGAGGCCATGGGGCATCTCTCTCTACCCCACGACAGGAGGGCATTGCTGCAAGCAGGACAAACACCTTGTAAAGGTGACACAAGAGGATCTGTGTCAACATCTGGGGCCTGGAGGGCTCCAGAGACTGATCTCATGATCTACTGTCCCTCCTGCTACAGTCTTTTCCCCAGCACCAAATGTAAGTCTGTCTTGCCAACCTGGAACTGCTGCTCACGTCCTCTGCCCAGTTTCCTCCCAGCACTTAACACCTTTTGCATTTTTGTGTTCTGTGGCTCAGTGTCTGTTACCTCAGGTTAAAACAGCATACAATTCAGCTATTTTGGGTTGAAATAGCAACGAGGACTGGATTTTAACTGCAGTTACCTCTTGAACTCAATCTAAGCTCTTGGACAGATTTGTTTTATGAGACAGAGGCTTTTCTTCAGTCTTCTACACCAATTAAAATCTTAGCTACTTTGTTTTCACTGCTGTTTCAACCTAAATTAACTAGTTTAATTTTTCCTTTTTTTTTTTATTAGTAGACATACTTTTAAATCCTGTCTTCAAAAGGACTCAGGGTCATGCTGAAATCAGTATTACAGGAATCCACCTTAGAAGTTGCACAGCCCAAGAAAATCAAGGGAGTTGCTCCTTTGCACAAGAGAGCTACAGTAGGCAACAGACATATGGTTGTTGTGCAACTCTGGAGCCCAGCTCATGGGGATTTGCTTTCTTCAGTAGTGATTTTTCAGTGATTATTATACAATTAGTGACTTGCTTTTAAAAGTCTGTGGGTGTTGTAGCTATCCCTGAACATCAGACTTAGCACGTGAATTTCCCCAGGATTTCTGTTGCTGTGAAATTTCATTTCACCTCCTCTTGTGTTAGCTAAACTTGAGTCCATCTATTGCTTTTAGATTGTAGATCTTGACCGAGGGCTAGTGTTAAATGTTGAAGGAAAATACCTCCAAGATTCCCAAGGCAACCCTCTCCGAGTGAAATTAGGAGGGGATGGACGTACAATTGTTGGTAAGTGACAGCTTCCTTCTTACAGAAAAAAAAATCTACAGTTTTTGTGCACATGGTGTACGAGTCTTTGAGCTGTAGAAAGCTTCAGGCACCCCCAGGTCCCATGCCAGCCATTTGAACTTGCTTGTACCTCAGGTCTCCATCAGGAAGTCAGCACATGGCAGGACCTGGGGAGGCTTTGGGGCATCCTGTGGGGCTCCAGAGGACGAGGCAGCAAGAATCACCCAAGTCCATGTCACTTGTACAAGCATTAGAAGGGACTGCAGAACTGAGCCAGAATAAGGATCGATGCTTGTTTATATCTTTGTATACATGGAAATAATTATTCCCTACCCCTAGCACTGTACCAGTCATATCTATGCGATTATTTTATTTTTTCTTCTGAAACTGACCACAAATAGTAAAAATCCACCTGTGTGTGATCTGTGAAAACACTGCTGTTTGCGTATCAGTCCACCTGTATAGATCTCTTGAATGCAAATTCAGTGCCTGCTGTTAAACTGGTTAGCATGAATATTTGCAGTATCCAGAATTTGGCACAAAAGTTTATCTGCAGAGACAGCATCTCACCAGCTCATCCCAGTTTTTCCTTGCACACGTTTGACATTAGAGAGCAGAATACGGATTCATCATACCTTTCAACAGTTACGAGACTGACTTAGATTAAATGCAGACACTGTCTGCGCATTGTGATTCTGAAGTGAAACCTCGCTGCAGTCTTCCCAAGAAGTGTTTTTCAAACAGCTGATAAAAGTGAACACCATTGTGCTTCATCTGAGGTTCTTCTGAACCATTTTCCAGCTTCCTTAGCCATGGCTCTTTCCTAGATAACAACCTTCCTTGTCAGCTTAGTTACAGGAGGCTGTAATCACACTCTCAGTGCTCCTGCTGTCTACTGTTAAATACCATGATACAAGCCTGAAATGGATTAATGGTGAGATTTTTTTGGTTTTGTTCTTCTCTCCTAGATGAAAAGGGTGCCCCAATGGTGAGTCCTGATGGATTACCTTTGTTTGGACATGGCAGATTTAGTAAACCTGTAGCAAGTGCACAGGATAAACCAATAATAAGCCTTGGAGGGAAACCTCTGATTGGTCTTGAAATGATTAAGAAAACAACCACTCCTTCAACTACTACTACAACAATACCCCCAACAACTACCACAACAACTACTACAACCACTACAACAACTGTTGCTACAACTACCACCACCACTCCTGAACCAACCACCACTGTACCACCCACTGAGAAACCACCCCCAACCTGTCCTCCAGGCACCTATGGACAGTACGATGACGAGGGCAACTTGCTGTTGGGATTCGATGGCCTGCCAGAGTGCGATGCAGAAGGTAACTTCCTTTTGTGGTGTTTGAACTTTTTTGGTTGTGCTGTTTGTACGACACAGTTACGCAAATGTAAAGTGGGAAAGATTCTGCCTCTGAAGATTTTGGTCTGTGTGATAAGGTAGGAGCTGACATTAGAGCAGCTGAAGAAGGGTTTGGGCGTTAAAGAGTTTTTCACTGGAAAATGTCAGCTTTCCCCAAAGCTGAAGTTTTTCTTGGAAATATGTTGATTTCAGCAAAATTCTTGTGCTGAATCCAGCCTTGTCACATATATTCACACACGTGAGCACAAGTATAGGCAGCAGTTTTGTGGTTAAAGCACTCACATATAAAGAGGTCCTCACTCCAGTTCAGGCCAGGGAAGGACCTGAAGGCCATATACATTTTGTCTATTTTGTGTTCATTTCTTACAATAAATTCTGAAAAGTCTCTCTTTTGAGCCATGGTGGAATCAGCTTTTGCAAAATCGGATTCTTGTTCTCTTGCCAGCCCTCGGAGATAGAGGTTGTCTAGCAGGAACGTAACACAGCACGGATGAAGCTGGGGAAGGACAGCCCTGGCTCTGCACAATAAGAAAGAGAGTTGTACACTAATTTCTTTCTCATCTGAAAATATAAAACAGTGTTGGTGCATGTCATTATTTCCCTGTTGCAGTCGTACAAGCTTAGGATGTGGTGCCAAACTGAAATCCAAAGTAAATTAATATAAATGCGCTAGAGTCCTTGGGCGTTGAGCCTGTTCCTACCATATTTTACCCTTTCATCCCCTGAATATTGCATTGCAAACCAGTTAGCTGCTGACTTTGCAAAACCAGATCAGGGAGCCCCATGGTAGTCGTTATCCTTTCCATTTGTAGGTAATCCCCAACTCAGCCTGAAAATGGGCAGTAGCAGCATGGCCATAACCTAAACAACAGGTTGGCAGTCAGACATCTGCCAACTGCAGTAGCCAGTTTTAATGGATAATGAAATACCCTTACCTTTCCCCCATACACCTGTATCTCTGAAGCCAAAGTAGATTTACAAGTAGGTCATGTAACCATGGCCTAGGAAGCTGAACTATCGCTTTGAAGAGTGCAGAGATATGGAAAGGTGTGGCTTCAGCAACTCACATTGAGTCTAAGGATGGCATCTTTGGAAAGGATCTCAGAAGCAGAAGACTGAAAATTCCCTTGCCAGCTACCCTGGGTAAGTGAGTCAGAGATGTTAGTGTCTTATACAGGTGGAATTACAATGATTTATAGTGTTAATATTTATCTAACAATTAGCCCCATGCCTGACAGTGTATTTATAGAAGTGTGCATGCATATGTACATACGCATGGATGTGTACACACACAAACATATGTATATAAAAATGACCATCATCGTTAAATATTTCTTTGAAGATTTTTGATTTTCCCTTTGGTGCTTTCATTGCTCTTAATTGTATTTACAAAAGTATTACAAATGTTGTTATATATGGTCACCCTGGTATTTTCAAAGTTGCCTAGAGGGGACCATGATTTTTGATAAAGTCCCTCCCACTCCCACCGGTTCCTTTTGCTTACATTAAATGTTGCTTATATACTGTAATGCTTCCTCTCTTTGGCCTGTGCTATTTGAGACCTGAAGGACCTCTTCTGAGAATACATATTACAAGAACAGTAAGAGTTCATGAAATATGTCGGGGGTTAATCTGAGCGTGGGCTCCAGAAGCTGAACAACAAAAAGCTTTGCAGTATTATTTTTAGCAGAGTTGTGGGCTGGGGAGTTTTCATGTGATTTTATGAATATTTAAAAACATTCTGCTTGGGTTTTTTGCTTTCTACCAGATGGGCTTGCTGAATCCTTGAACTTTGTTAGAGGCATGAATGAAAACTAGATTTTTACACAGGCTGCGTGTTCAATGGGAATGGCCCTTAAGTCACTCCTAAACTGTCTGGCATTTCAACAGTATGTCTGCAAATGTGTCACAGTGGGAGACTGAAAGGACAAGATGGTGCTGGATTTCTACTTCTTACCTGCTATATAGCTTGAGCAATATTAGTCCCTACCTGGAAATTATGAAAGTTTCTCTGAAGAGTAATTATTAGGATTTTCTTGATCTTCTCTCCTTTTTTTTTTTTTTTTGCATGCTCGTGACCTGCCTCAACAGTTGACAAACACAGCAAAACAACCTGCCTGTTCCACAGATGAACTTGCTTGTAAAGAAAGGATCTTTGTGGTATTTATTTAATGATGGCTGTTTCTGTTTAATAAGTGCAGTGTCTATTTCAAGAGGGTTAAACAACTACTACTTGAGCTATCAAAACATTTAATGCAGTTTTCCCTTGACCATTTCCAAATCATATTTTTATGTTGTCTTTCCCTTTAATCTGAGTTTGGAAAATACGCCAGATCATTTAATGAAATATTTTTTCTGCCAAAGCTTGATATTTGTTGCTAAGTGCTTTACTCACAAACAGACGGGGGCTGCAAGCGCCAAAACCCACCGCCAAATGTTCTACTTAAGCTTTGGCAAATTCGCTTACTCTCTGGCAGGATTTTTTGCTCGACCCAGCAGAATTTATTGTCAACATTTCACTAGATTCAGCAGTCTTTAACTTTCAAGAAGGAGTTTGGCCACACAAGCGTGATTTGTCAGTGAAATCAGCTAAACTTTTTTCATTAACTCACAAGGAAAAAAAAGGTGGAGCCTTAACCGCACGTTACATGTGATAAAATCAAGTGATGGTTGCGCAGTCTGCTGTCCTTACAGATGCCAAAAGAGTGTGGCGAGCGGTCATAGCAAGACTTAGCCTCATTTGGTACAGGCAGGGTTCACTGAAGAGCTGCAGCGAAGGGTGATGGAGCAAGCTGGAGAACTGCAGCTGGTGCACATACAGAAGATTATAAGGTCTTTTGGGAAGTACCCCTATTGTCACCATGCCACAGCTAATGCTAAAGAAGCACAGACAGTGAAGTAGAAGAGACTGAACAAGTACAAAAATAGAAAATAAAATTTGTTTTTGCTGGATTGGCTGACTAGCTAATAGGTGTGAAGGAGTTGAAATCTGCCCATGAAGGACTTCAAAATTTCTGCATATCTGAGCCTCTTGTTTACTTTGATGTAGTCAAAGGTAAGCGCATACATCATAGGCGTTGGTTGATGCTGGCCAACTGTGGTGAGAAGATCTGCAAAATTCAGCAAAGGATCTACTTTGTCACTGATTACCTTCAGAGGAGTCAAGTGGCTTCCAAGTGGATGATCTCCTGAAGAATGGCTGCAGAAGTCTACCATGAGAAAATGTCAGTTTTTGCTATATGAAAGTCTGACAAGAATTAACCCCTTTTCTGTGTTTTCAAAGCTTATTTTGGCATTAAAATCCCTACTTTGTATTCAAAAGAAATTTATTGTAGAAGAAAAAAAATCAGTCTTGTACAATAATTGTTGGTTCTAAATAAAAAAAAAACTTCAAAATTAAAAGGTATCATTCAGAGTATATTTGTGAACTATTGGACATTGGCAGTTGAAATTTTGCATTGTTCATATTACTGGTTTAGTGAAAATAACATTGATGCTTTATATCAAATGTTACGGGAACATAGTTTTTGTGTAGTATCCTGAGGTCAAAGCTGTCTTTGTCTTGTCTTTGTTCACACACTGGCCTCTCCCCAGCCCCAGCATTTCACTGAAGACTTCTGATTGTACCTGCAGTGGGTTCCAGCACAATTGCTTTTGCTTTGTTTGCATTGCTTTTCATGGCTAATCTGAGCTTTGTGTACTCTTTGGCTTCCCTGAATAACTTGTGGAGAAAAGCATTTCTCAGAGAGTGCAGAGAAGCCTCAAGGATTCACAAGATGAGGTACTTGATGGTTGATGTATCTGGTGCTGGATACATGACCTGCAGAGATACTGAGATAATATGTAGGGATAGGCATCTCAGAAGTCTGTGGGTGCATTTGCATTGGTGTTTGGGGTGGATCAGGAGAGTGGTTTTGGTGTGCACCTCACAATCATCTCTTCTTGCTATGCTTTCGTTTGCATCGTGGAGCAATCTCAGTGTGCACAAACTGAATTCCTGTTGGATGAAACTAAAGCAGAAGCAGTGCTTCAGGATTGTGCCCCAACCTGTAATGGGCATTCCGTCCACTGGATCATACTAGAGTTAGTGCAAAGTAAAACCCTGGAAAATCCATCACCAATTACTTCATTCTACAGATCCATTTCTTTTGGGCTGCATTACTTGCTAGCATAGACACAGTCTGTAAATATCATGACTCTGTGGGTTGTTTGATTTTTATTCCCCTGCAAAAAATATTTGAAAAGAAGTTTTCAGTTTATCTGAATTTCTTGGTTGTTTTTTTGCATATAAATTTCTCACACTTGCTGCTCCTGAGACTATAAAATGTTGTCAAATCCTGACCTGAGTGTTACGTGGTTGCTGGCAGCCTACCTTTGTTCCAGAGTTGCTGTGGCCCGGGGCATTACTCTCAATTTTGAGCAGCAGCCCTGAACCCATTTTCCCCCATCAAAACTCCTGGCTACTGCAGTTAGCTACTCATCTGTTATTCTAAATATGCAGAGCGGACTGTCACTGTGTTATCTGTAAACTAGGCAATTATTTTATTTCTTTACGAGTCAATTGGCTAAAGATTTTTGTTTTAAACTTTATTCCAGAAGTGTTTTACTAGGAAGGTAGGGATGAGACCATTGAATTCTTATAGCATTTTTTTCTTTCTCCTTCAATAGATACGTTCTCAGGACTGGATTCAGATGTGACAGCAACTCCAGAGGCATATGTGATATATGATGATGGTACTGTTTAACTGTAAAAATCTATTGCATGTGGCATGTTTGGGATTGGTTTTTTCCCTGTCTTCTTTCTTTGGAATTGGGTTCGAGGGGGCAGGTTGGTGAATGGGAGCTTAAGCAAGCAGTGTTGAGCTGGAAAAGCTTTCCAGAGTCCCATGTCACATGTGAAGAGCAAGGGTGCAAAGGCAACTGTGTCTGAACGTGCAAGTCCCTTTCTATTGGTCCTGCAATCTAACAGGAACCTATTGCGGAAATAAATAATGTTCAGGACTTGGTCATACAGTCACCGCTTCAAGCCTAGATTTACTTTCTCTGGTACAACTTCTAACTCCAGCCCAAAGTCAATGAACTCTTCTAAAATAGAAAATCCAAATGTCTGAGCCCTGGAAACTTGAAATACCTTAGTGAGTTTTTAGCACTCCACAGCACTGTGAATATATTTTTTTTGTCTTTTTTTTGATGTGTAGTCTGCATTTAGACTATAAAACATGCTCATACTGAATGAGATCACCTACATATAAAATAATTAATCTGCTGAATTCATGTGGAATTTAAATCAAAGAGATTTGAAAGCAGATAAAAGGAGAAGAGGCAAAGATTTTTGCAGAGTTATATTCATGCCATCTTGATATTATAATCCAGGACACGCAAAACTTAGCTGAAAAGGAAGCCTCAAGTCTCAGCATTTAATTATACGTTTGCATAGGGAATGCAAATCCTCAGTTACTGGAACTAGCATTCACTTTGCGCCATCAGGGACTTCTGACGTTCTGCTCCTTTTAATCCTCAGATTCCTGCTCCTACCCCCACATATTAAAGTGGATGAGTACAGACCTCTGTTAAACTCAAAGCTTTTTAGTAGGATTTATGGCTCTAGAATAATAAAAGTTTTTTTCCTGTGTGGATGCAGTGCTGGGATCTTAAGTCAAACCAACAACAGAAAAGCATTTGAAAAGAGAGTGCAGCAGCTGAGAGGAAGATATCATAGACGTGCTTTTTATTCTGATCACTTCATACTGAGGCCAACATTTAGAATGTGGAGAGGAGAGGATGAACTAAAAACTGCACAAGTCCTACATCCCGTTTTCCTTACATCCCCAAGAAAGTGGAATATCTTCAGTGCACAGGTCTTCTTCTGCCAGGTCTCCCCTTAGGTACAGGTCACCTGCAGAAAACAAATGCTTTAGCAGTTTAAACAGAAAACGCTCAAAGCCATGAGCCAAGTCCCACAGCCTGTATAAGGACACGGCAGGGATGCCAAATGCTTCTTTCCTTTCATTTTGTCTGTCAGTGTGGTAGCACAGTAGCTTTTCAAAGAGCACTGGATTTAACAGGACTGAATAATAAGGAGGACTGAATATCAGGAGATTCATGTGGGCCAGTTTGCCTTCCCTCATGGGCCCAACCGGACCACGAATGGCAAGTACAAGACTCCATGCCTCTTAAGTTGCAGGAAGGTTTAAGAGCAGTATGAACCAGCTCTAGCATTTTAGAATAATAACACAGAGTTTTCTTAAAAAGCCATTTTTTCACTCCCTTATCTCTTTCTTTTGGCATCTGAGGGTTGTGGCCAGGGGTTCAGTTACTGTGCTGTCTTCTCTTGGGGTTTGTGAGGGGAGGTGGCAGACAAAGTCCATTCAGGATATTGCTGTATGAATACATTTGTTTATTGTCATCCTTTTTACCTGCGTGAGTAAGGTCTAAATCAGCAACACCACCAGTATTCTAAGGCAAAGACTGTGCTCGCTGTCTATCACTTTGGTAGAAACCCTTGCAAGGCTGAGGTGTGACCAGCCTTGACTTAGAGGCCCCTAAGGAGGGTGCAGCAGCTAGGGCAGGGTGCGTGGCACTCCTTTGGAACTGTGGCTGGTTGCAGAAATGTTTCCTTTCTCATAATTAAGCCAAAATAACGAAGCAAGCTAACATTTTCATCTTGTTTCCTCTGAAGACTACGAGTTTTTTGAGAGCACTTTGCCACCAACCACCACCACCACAGTCACCACCACCACTGCTTCTACAACGACAGAGTCGGAAGTTGTCTACCCGGAGACTAGTGTTGTTGGCACCGGCCCTGTGTCGGAATATGATATTGCTGGGAAGAAACGGTTCACTGGTAAGGATGTCCTCTGGTTTATGTAGCTTACTACTCATGCTGCAAAGAATTCTTCTTCTAGCAAGGTCAGCCCTTAGGCTGAGACCATTGTGCAAATACGTCCAACAGACTAGTGTGTGGTCCTTGTAAGGACTGCCACCTGGGAAACCCAAACAGCAGTACTTTGTAGCTTCAATGCTTGCATGTCTATGTGTGGACCCACACTGGTTTTGTTGAAGCAGTGCAAACCTCTTTGTACTCTTTCAGTTGTAAGTGCTCTGCTTTGTATTCTGCATTGTGTTCAGTTTAGCTGAAGTCAGTAAGAGAGCAGGTGTGTCAACTCTGGTGCCCAGTTCAGCTCAACTGCATCATTTTAAGTTCACACCAGTAGTTCAATCAGTGCAAGTCTCCGTGTAGGTGTGCGTCTTCCTCTGGGGGACCTAATTCTTTTCCACTGACCCATGGAGCTCTAGTGATTTCACCCACCTTGCACAAGCATGTATGTCAAAGGTGTGCTTCAAAGTCAAGGGATGAATGGTACTTTGTATACAAACTTTCCAAAAAGTAAAACCAATAGAGGTAAATTTGACTTTGCTGTTTGTATCTTTGCTCTGTAGAAGGAACTTGGTGAAGGAATGCCCAATACATTTACATGAGCCATGAGGCTGGCTCCTGTGTACGTGAGCCACTCAAGTGTGTAGGTAGGTGTTGCAGCTCTGACTTCAGAGCTGCTCTGCTTCTTTGTCAGAGAAGCAGCTGGGGGCCAGACCAGAGGGATTTGGAGGTGGTAGGGCACTGCGTTCCAGCTGCCACCCCAGTCTGGTGACACTGCCCCCCGCCGCAGCCCTTTACAAACCGCTGGCATTTGAACTGAGGTCACGTCAGCTGCTGGCTCACCTGGCATTTCAGATGGGAGTTCAGGGGATGGAGAGTCATCTTTGACTCGTCTTGCCTTCCCTTCCAATATCCACAAACTTCACGTGGCTTAGAGTGGAGCTGTGTGGCTGGAGTAAAAGATTTGGTTTTATATATGCCAAGACTTTTTCCAGTGCATCTTCAGTTTCCCTGTCCAAACAATTCCATGATGTTTCTATTCGGCTCTCTCACTGACAGTGCTTCTTGATTCATTTAGCTGGAGAGGCTAAAATTAACTTCATTGCAAGATCTGGAAAAAATTCCTTTAGGGCATGAAATCCAATAAGATAAACCAAGAAATGTTAGTTTATGAACATTTCAAGGCACTAGGGAAATAATATTACCATTTCAATGAATTGTATTATTGCAACTGAATAAACATTTCCAAAGCAAGTTTTATAGTCCTTACTTTGAATGTTACAGTGACTTTTAAGGCAATAAAAAGATGGTTTAATCTTTTCCTGAACTGAAGTGCAATTCCAGTCTGTATAAAGCCTTTAAAAATAGAAGTTGCAGGTTGGGAGCACATGCCTCAAGGTAGGGACTCATGAATCCTGGTCCCTTAGTACCCAGGGGACCACAGCAATAACCCCTTCGTTTAACCTGGTCGGACTTTACCTTGGAATTACTCTTCTTGTTCCCTCTGTTGTTTCACTCAGGAAACAAATCCTGCTGCTTCAGGATGTTTGTGTAAAAAACAACCACTTAGACCTGTAAAGTCTTAGACGATCTAAGGCCCTGGCGGGGGTTTGTTCCCACGTGTGGAAAGGCAGAGAGTTTGGGTGACATTTTCACCCTACCTTCCAGAGCAGCTGGAGGTAGCATGCAGAGGGTCCTGCAGTCAGACTGCTCTCTTCTGCCTCTCGTAGCAAAGGCGATCCTTCTGTCTTTGCATAATTGGGTACAGTTGCGAGCCTCGGGTAGGCCTGGATATTGGCATCCCATTCCCCCAGCTCATCAGTCAAATTGAGCGTGAGCCACTCTTTGTTGGCAGCAGTGAACTGTCTCTGGGCTGGAAGGTGAGGAATTTTAAAATGTATCACAAAACTTGACTCTCTTTTCAGGAAGTTGCCAGCCTGTGTGCTACTCTGTGGTACCTACAAACTGCTAACCAAACGCCACCCTTCCCTGTCTTTTCCAGCTCCTTATGTGACCTATCTCAACAAAGATCCAGCAGCCCCCTGCTCCTTGACAGAGGCTCTGGAGCACTTCCAAGTGGAGAGCCTCCATGAAATCATCCCTAACGACCTCAGAGAGAAAGATCTGCGTCCCCTGAAAGCCCCTCACAACATCACTGTCGTGGCAGTCGAAGGCTGTCACTCCTTTGTCATCGTGGACTGGGCCAAACCTGCTCGAGGAGACATGGTCACAGGTACTCTCCTGAGGGTTGCTCTCCTCATGGGGTAGTGGGGAAGGGGCAGGTTTTCTTAGATGACCATTTTTACCTTAAACTGAGCCAGTGGCTCATGAAGTTCTCATTCCTCTGCAGTTTTCTGTGGGAGGTGAGCTACTTTCTGAGGGATGAGAAAGGTCACTCTGTTGTCCCTCAGTGCCGGACCAACCAGCCCATGTTGGTCCAGATATCTCAAGATTTTGGCACTGATTTTGTGCCAGCGGTTCTGAAGGCACTGCTTCTCGCTTGGGTGGTAGCTGTGATAGCACTTTGCTCGACTGAGCACTTCTGCCCCCAGGTAGTGCCCTCAGCTCCACTGCAGGCACCTCCCAAGCTTGCCTTTGGAGCATCTTTCGCACCCGGCTTCAGTCTGCTCCAAGCAAAGGTGACTGTGTGGCTGGGGATCGTCTGGGTCCTGCCTGGCTGTGAACATGGCTACAGGAGCAGTCTGCCTGTAGAGGGGCTTCTGGCTTGGTGGTCTTCTAGCCTGCTTTTTTTGTAGGAAAAGAATGTACCAGAGTCAATTATCTCCAGGGGAGTCTGTGGCCCAGGCTATGCTTACTTGTTTTGCTGAAATTTTGCTCAAATATCAGTCTGACAAGCAAGGTTCAGGGATGGAGAATATGTCAAACAAATGTGTTAAGTTAGATCTCCTTTAATGTCTTTAGACCTTTTGAGAGCCAGATTGAAGCCCAACTGACTTCAAGAATGAATCTCAAAAGTTGCTGGAAAAACACTAGAGTAAATAACCAAAATATTTTAGAAATTAATCAAGCCTTGTTTGTCAGTGGACCCAAAAGATCTGAAGTAAGCATTGGAAAAGGCCACTGCTTTGGTGCTAATGTCCAGTTTTTGAGGAGCCTCGCCTGGCTCTGTGGCTGACAGCCGTGGCAGAAGGGTGGGAGCTGGTGGAGCCCAAGCAGTGATAATGGTCAAGAAGGGAGAAGGTGGCACAGGCTATGTGGTGTCTGTCCCACAGCATGTCATTCTTCAATGCTGTTGTGGTGGGTTGACCTGGTTGGGTGGCAGGTGCCCCCCAAAGCTGCTCTATCACTCCCCTCCTCAGCTGGGCAGGGGAGAGAAAATATAACGAAAGGCTCGTGAGTCAAGATACAGACAGGGAAAGATCACTCACCAGTTACCGTCACTGGCAAAACAGACTCGACATGGGGGAAAATTTAATTTATTACCAATCAGATCAGAGTAGGATAATGAGAAATAAAACCAAATCTTAAAGCACCTTCCCCCCACCCCTCCCTTCTTCCTGGGCTTAACTTTACTCCCAATTTTCTCTACCTCCTCCCCCCCAGCAACACAGGGGGACGGGGAATGGGGGTTGGGGTCAGTTCATCACACGTCGTCTCTGCTGCTTCATCCTCCTCAAGGGGAGGACTCCTCATTCTTCCCCTGCTTCAGCATGGGTCCCTCCCACAGGAGACAGTCCTCCATGAACTGCTCCAATGTGAGTCCTTCCCACGGGCTGCAGTCCTTCAGGAGCACACTGCTCCAGCGTGGGTCCCCCGCGGGGTCACAAGTCCTGCCAGAAAACCTGCTCCAGCGTGGGCTTCTCTCTCCATGGGGCCACAGGTCCTGCCAGGAGCCTGCTCCAGCGCGGGCTTCCCACGGGGTCACAGCCTCCTTCGGGCACCCACCTGCTCCGGCGTGGGGTCCTCCCCGGGCTGCAGGGGGACAGCCTGCCTCACCATGGTCTTCCCCACGGGCTGCAGGGGAATCTCTGCTCCGGCGCCTGGAGCATCTCCTCCCCTCCTTCTGCACTGACCTGGGGGTCTGCAGGGTTGTTTCTCTCACATGTTCTCACTCCTCCCTCTGGCTGCCGTTTCTGTGTGTCCCGCAACTTTTTTTTCCTTCTTAAGTCTGTTCTCCCAGAGGCGCTACCACTGTCACTGATGGGCTCAGCCTTGGCCGGCAGCGGGTCTGTCCTAGAGCCGGCTGCCATGGGCTCTGTCAGACATAGGGGAAGCTTCTAGCAGCTTCTCACAGAAGCCACCCTTGTAGGCCCCCGCTGCCAAAACCTTGCCATGCAAGTACAGCTGTTGATTCAGTACCTTACTGAGCACAGTTCGCGTACCTTTTTTTTATTTTCAAAAAACCCTGGTATTTCTAACTATATTAGTTTCTGCACAGTCAGTGTATCACTTAAAACAGTGAATCTTTTTGCCTACACAGTGTTTTAAATCAGAATTCACACCTGGGTACCATCTTCTGATGTTATGCTCCATCATTATTAGCTAATGGCAGGAAATTCTTGTAGCCTGGAATTTTCCAGGAGAGTTAGGCATTGAATCACTTTCATATTCAAAGATGCTTCCACTCCTTTTAACCCATAAAGCCTACCATGACACCTAGGGATATCATTTATTTAAAATTTATTTAGAATCCTCACAACTATTTGTCTTTCCCATTTACAGGCTATCTGGTTTACAGTGCATCCTATGATGACTTTTTAAAGAATAAGTGGTCAACCAGGACTGCAGGGACTACTCATTTGCCAATTGAGAACCTGAAGCCCAACACACGGTACGGATTTGATCCATTCTTTTTCAGTTCTGTTAGAGAAGTAAAACAAATTTTGAGAATTGTCAGTCATTTTTCTTGGTCTTAGTATAAATATTTACATCTGATCTAGATTTTACTCATTCTGTTTGACAGCAAATTGGTTTATAAACTGCCCAGCTACTTACATGATATTTTTACCATATTAACCCTGGAGCAGGTGACTGTGTGTACATGCATATATGTTTGTGTATCTAAAAACACGTAACAGTAACAGAGAAAATCTTATTTTCAAAATGTATTTTCTGGTCTTATGCATAACTGAATCAATTTGGGGGGGGGAAGAGTATACTGGTGTGGCCAAGATTTGATACCCAAGGGCTGGTGGGGAGAGGTACCACTCTCTGGTCTGTTTTTGCTGACTGTTCACATGAGTTGTGCTGGAAGAGAAGGCTTGGTGGTATATAATGAGGCTGTGGCAGTTGCTCAGAAGTCAGTTTGGCAGGAACTTTAGATCTTTATCTTCAAAAAAATCTCACTGAAATGGCAGAAAAAGAATGCATGCTTTGCATGATATTGGAATAATTCATGGCAATTGGGTGGGAAGTAAATGGCCACAAAGGGACTACATTAAAATTACTTCTTTTGACAGATGCTTGGTGTCTCTCATACTTTTTCCTCAAATTCTGAGTCTGAAATACTTTTGTTGCTGCCTTGGGCTAGGTGTTTGCTCTTCACATGCTGATGTCTACAGTCTCTTAGACACTGGTGGCAGGTGTTGGTCACATATTTGGTAATGTGGGAGATGCACTGGGACTGTGGGCTGGGACTAGCATGCCTCACTTGATGATGAGCTACAGATCAGAGCATCCACTTCTAGGACAGGCACATAGGGTTTGTGCCAGGGCTACACACAAGAGAGAAACAGTGTCACCTAAAGTATCTTTTCTTTCCAAGTTGATTTATAGATGAAGGTTAAAAGCATTTGATTGAGAACCTCAACCTAGAAAACAGAGAATTGTTTGAACGTAGCCTACATCTAAAGTCTTAATAGATTAAATAATGAGATAAATAAATTATGAAAAATCAGTGCAGTGTAGCATTTGGGTCTCAAATAGGACCAGGCATATTTTTTCTGACCACATTACAGCGCTTCTCCGCACAGCCCTGACTTTAGCATAGACTAACACACTCAAGTCTCCCTCTCCTGCTGCCCCAAGGACAGTGGTGAAGGCCAGCGTGCCCAACATCTCAAGGACTCCAGGTCACCAGAAAAAGCAGTTGCAGTGAAAGCACCCAGGAGCCCTGCAGCTGCTGTCCTAGCCACGCTCGGTGCAGGGGAATAGGTGGGAGTTGAGCTGCCAACCTGTGATACATCTGCTGAGATGTACTTTAACTCCAGGCTTCAGAAGGTCACAATTTGACTGTATTAGAATGGAGTTTTATAGGAACAGCAAGGTTGTAGGTTCATGCATCTCCATGAACCTAGTAACTCCCATGTCGAATATTACGGTTCTGTTTCAAGGTAGGGAGGTTCAAGCAAGTGCTGTTTGTTTTAAGCATATTATTTCCCCAGCATCTTACTGAAGAATGTTATAACCCATTGGCCTCTGTTGTACGCTCTATGGAGGCAATAAAGGCTTCATGTGGGGTCTGTGGTCGAGAAGGAGCATTCTTTACAACAGAGAAATTGTGTGTATCAGCCAATCCTACTTACATTCTCCAAATCTACAGAGTGGATTGACTGCAGGTTTTTTTGGTCTTAAAAATAACTCCCTAACCACTGGGAAAAGACCCCATGCTAACTAAGAAAATATGGCGTGAAATCTGAAGTTAGTCTAAAAATTTTGTGTTTGCTTTGTTAGTGCATTTTGTGAGAAATATCTGATTAAGTCAGAGTGACTGTATGCAGATGCTATTGACTGCTGGGCGTCCCATGAGGGGCTATGGGTGGTGCAGTCTTGCGGCATGCACAGCATATCAGAAATGAGTTGGCATCTTGGCAGAAGTCAGCCCCAGGGAAGATTTGAAGCTGTCAACATGTCCTGGAAAAATCTGCCTGGTGTTTAGGTTTTACAAACAAAACAGAAGTCTATGTTTAACCGATGTCATAAGTTTTCTTCCGAGGCCTGATCTAACCTCCATTTGAGAAGCAGAAGTTCTTCTATTAGCAAAACCCCAGTCAGCTTCAGTGGGCACAGGAGCTGCTTCCTTTTGACATGTGAATGTAAATGCTAAAATAACTTTAAACCTTATTAAATCTTAAAAACAGCAGCCTTGACAATGTCCCTTCCCTAACCTTAATTCTCAGCCGTCACAGAAGACTGATGCACAGGGCTGGACAGCATCCACTCAACCACTAAATGCAGGTTCCTGCAGCCACAAACATAATCCTTGTCATAGACATTTCGATGTCCTTCTTAAGCTTCACTAGGCTTTTTCCTGCCTTTTTGCAGGAAAGCTGTGTTAGTGCCTGGTGGAAGTCTCATGACTTAAAACACTGTCCTTTACCACCATATCTCCGTGTCTTATTGAATCTTCTTCCCTGTCCACTTGGTTTTTGTTCCCTTGAGGGACATTTTGATCCCACAGTGCCAGCTACCAATTCCAGTGTTGTACAGAACATTTCATAGGAGGTTCTCAAACATTTACTCAGGGCTCACAACTGCAAACAGAGCCTGGATCTTCTGGCTCTGGGGATCAGATGCACCGAAAATTTCTGTTTCCTCTCCGTATCTCCATTAAAGCAAAGTCACAATATGTCCAACAAGCAGCATCGGCCACAGCTGGCTGCAGTGTATCACCAGAGCAGCACAAAAGAGGTAAGATGTCAATGAAGCCCTTGTCCTGTGCAAGTGGTAGACCTATGTGGCACATAGCTACCTCACACAAGCTGTGTAGGAAGCTCCTCTTCCAGCTCTGCTCTAGTGTCTTGTTATAATATTTGCTGTAAACATCCATGACGGATGTAGTGCTAGGCCGTTTTGGATGGAAGGAGACACTTTGCACTAGCCTGTGAGCCCGCAGGCAGCTCATTTATGGGTTTTTCTTCTGGAGGTGTGGTGCAGTTGTTGGAGGGGGCCTCTGCTGCCCTCTCCACGTGCTCACGGGAGGAAACCTGCCTGCCCTTCCCAACCCCCTCCCAGCCTCTTTTCCCCTTCATCCACCAGCCCTGCTGGACGTTAGGTCTGTGGGGTACCACCACATCGCCTCGTTCCCCCCCCTTCCCAGGCAGCGCGTGTCTCTCCCGGCCAGACACCGGCTCCGGCACGCCGGTTGCCCTCCGGCGAGCAGCGGCCGCGTGCTCTGTGCGTGCCCTCTGCGCGCCCACCCTGGCTCTCGCCCAGCTCTGACGGTGGTCCAGCAGCACCCGTCCCACCGTCCTCGTGGCTGGCACGCGGTCGCGGTGCTGCGGCTCCCGCCCGGCCACCTGCAGCACGTGCGGACTGCGGCACGGGCCGCCGCGCGTCCCGCGGCCGGCGGGCGTCCCACCATCGCAGCCTGCCGCGGGATGGGGCACGGGGCTGGGCGTCCGTGCAGGCATGCCTTTGGAGAGGCCGCAACAAGGATTTTACAGCTGGCTAATGGTTTTTTAAAGCAGCTGCTTCCCTAATTGGCATGCTGAGTGATTATCTCACTTCGTGGCTGTGAGTGCCAGCTATTTAATTCCAACAGAAGGGAGACACCTTGAATTAAGTCGTAAAATCAAGTGACAGGTATGGTGATGTGATTAGTCATATCGTCTAAATGAATAAAAATACTACATTTTCATTGCCCCATTACAGTTTACTATGTCCTTCCTTGACATGTCAGTAGAAGTGGTATATAAAATCTCAAAGGTGGTTTATTCTTTGGAGGAAAAGCTTTTTTTTCTGGTCTGTATTGAAACTTAACAATGAACGGTATTGCATCTGTTGCAGTTGTGATTCTTCTGTGCCTATTGGTAACAATTCATTGCAATTCTGCCTAAGCAAAGTGTAATCAAAGCACAATCAACGTATATATTACAAATTTTGTTCATGTATTTTTGTGGTGAAGAACAGTTGAGTTATACTGATCTGAGAATTCCTGGCAAATTCTTCAGCTGAAGGATTCTGACTAATGAAAATGTCAGATGCCTGGACCTAGGAAGGCTTTGGCACTTTCTTTTTTATTTGTCATGTCTGAGAAAGAAATATATCCTGACTGCATTATTTTATTGACGTTCTTAGTACAGCAATCATAGCATCGTCTGTGTTTAAATCACAGGTCAGCAAGTCATGAGACCTGGCTCTCTTTCTGGCACAACTAGAGGCTTCTTGTGTATGTAAAGGCTTAGGAACTAATTTTCCAATTTAGCAAAGAGAAATGTACTCAGAACTTCATCGCTGTTTTTTCCAGACAGTCAGGCAGGCAGTTTGAACAATCGTGTCCCAGACAGGCCTCTATGTACATAACAGAACACCTGAGCACACAGTTGCACTGATTGTGTAGATAATCAGTTCCTGCATTACGCATTAGATACAAAACCGCACGGTTTTCCCTACTTAAGTAGGTGCACAAGGTTCTTGGGCTGCTCTCTCCTATTTCAGATGTGGATCATTGCACTTATGTACCTCATGGGAATGTTTTGAAGCTAGCATTAATACACACGTATGAAGTGCATTGAAAGGGTTGCTCAGAAGGTGCCACTGTGTTGCGAAGGTGGTATCTGATTATACCTCTTTGGAAGCAGTGGGAAGTCAGGCATCCATACAGATGTTTTCACTATGCTTTGAAGGATTATGGAAAAGATGTGGGCTGGAAAACATTTTTCTCCTGCTCTTCTGAAGTAGTTACACCAAGCGCTGGGCTAAGTCAGTACAGCTTGGCGCTGAGTTGCGGCTGTTTTGTGAGCCAGAGTGAGGGATTGCTGCCCTGTGTCCCATCCCTGTGGTCAGCCTTGTGCCACCGGCCCCTACCCCGATCCAGGTGGAGAAGGTGCAAGTGGGTGAAGGAGGTGTGGATGGATGCAGGTGTCCCATGAGAGCATTGGCAACTCAGGGGGTTAAAGAAGCGCTCGGGCTGCCATGCTCTGCTCAGGTGGCCAGAAGTAGAGGAGCACACTGGAGGCTTTTTGGCTCCCCTCTCCTCTTTCTCTAGCCATGCTAAACCCTCAGAAGCTGTGGTCAAGAAATCAAGGTCAGTAGTTAAAACCACGGGCAAATATTTATGCCAGCAAGAGGACTGTGCTAGGCATGAGCAAAAAGCACGGCCTTGCTAGATTTCGCTATTTAACGTGGTTTCTTTTTGCCACAGTGTGTGTGTCTTTTAAAAGAAAGCTGTGAGTCGTTTGTGAACATTGTATAGTCATTAATTACAGGCAGAACTGGCTACAGAAAGCAGGAGTGGAGCTGGTTTCTGGTGTCAGCTGTGGGACACAGCAGGGACAGGGGGCACGTCCCCCACGCAGGGGTGGGAATGTGTCTCGCGGAGGGTCTGTCCATGCATGTGCTCCAGGTCTGGCACAGATACGAGGTGAAGCTCGTGACACAGATGAAGCCCAGAATATTTCAATTCCTGTAGCTTCCACATCGATCTCACCTAGAGGACCTGCCTGTAATTTTTACGGAGTGAACAAGAAGATGGCCTGGCACGTACCCTGGAGATAAGCGGTTTGCTTCATGGCAAAACCCAGTGTTCACATGACTGCCAGCCTTCTGCTGAAGAAGTGGATGTTATTTGCACATCTTTTCAGCCTTTTCCTAGAGATCAGTTTGATTTTGAGACGAAGCAGTTCACTTTGCTTGAAAAAAGACATTCCTTTTAATGAAAAAAGATGTTCACCTTTGCCAAAGGGCTGGTTCAGCCGGGTCCGCTCTGATTTATTGTTGTGAATGATTTCACGTGTACTTGGCTGGGGCTTAGGCTAGAGAGGGTCCTTTCAGGAGCAACCTCCAGCCCCTGCTCTGTGGCTAAGTCCTTGAGGAACAGATACGTCTGATGGTACAAGAAAGTGTACATGGTAAAAATTGAGTGGCAGACTAAAACCAGCAAAGTTCCTGCAATAGGATTGTGTTGAATTTTCCTGCTGCCTGCTAGGCTGTAAAGCATGAGCATCTTAGGTGGTATTAAACCACGTTATGCTTGTACGTTGCAAGGGCTACTGTCATCTCCTGTGGACAGAAGGGAAGAAAGGGGAGTGAAGTTTTTAATATGGATGGTGTCCATGCTTGGTGCATAAACTGCACCAGGTGGCAATAGCTTCTGGGGACATCAGACCGCGTTTGCTATGAACCACGCTGTCTCAGCCCAGCGTGGGCCGTGCAAGCGGAGCAGCGCTGGCAGGTTTCTGTGCAGGGTGGGGAGAGCTTTGCCACCAAGAGCAGGCTGATGGTTTTAATGGGGCAGGCTCACTTTCACCAGCTGAGGAGCGTCAGGCCTACCACTCGGGTGGGATATTGCCATGGGAGGTAATCCAGCGCTCAGGGGCAACCAGCCCTACAAGTAAGCATTTGTGCTATTATGTGGGTCACGTATGGAGCTTTTGGAGATATCTGCTTTTGAATGAGAGGCTAAATCAAGATCCAAATGCTATGTGGATATTCCAGAGGTGCAGTAATATTTTTTTTTTTTTTAATTAATTTCTTTACAAGAACGAAATTGAGCAAGCAGGTAAGAAAGGAAAACCTAAACTCAGGCACTTTGAAAATGCTGTGCTGGAAATTTTTACAGTAATCTTCCATTCTAATTGGTTTCTGCTGGACTGGATACAAAGATAAAAGGAAAAGAAGAAAACAATCTGGGAAAAAAATGTCAAGAGTAGACATCAACTAAAAATCGTTGTATTTGGAAATGAACTAAAACCGTGCTTACACATATTCTTCTCTAAGGGTGAGGATAATTTTGCTTCTGTTGAGCAAAGAATGGAGGTCTAGTTGTGAGTCATGTGCTTCGAGTTAAGCATGTGATTGAAATACTTTGGGGGAATCAATAAGGCAACATGTGAAGCTTTCTCATATTACTCAAGTATTGTGATCTTTAAAGCTGCTAAAGTTTTTACAGAAGGGTCAAAAGCTTAGCTTCTGATCTCATATAAAGCTGATCCAGTTTTAGTTTGCAGTTTACACCACTGCTTTTGTAGAAGTTAATCTGCTTTAAAACTGTTCCTGAGATCAGAATTTAATTTCCCTGCAACTTTTTCTTTTTTTTTTAGTCTATTGTTATTGGTTGTTTCATATAAAGTGGATGTAGTTGTGTGTGGTTTTTGGAAGGGGGATGATATAAATAAATGATCCAAAAATATGTATGGAAGCAATTGCAAAAAGGAGAAATTTGTCTGTAACAGCCAGCTCATATCCTGGCTCAGTATCCAAATCCATTTAATGCAAAGGACACCTGAACTCAGTGGAATTCTGCTGGTTTGATTCTCATCCTGTTTTAGTATTATTTATAATTTAGCCATTGCAGTGGAATCAATGTTTTAGTCTTATTTTCCCTCTCTTTTTCTTTCAGGTATTATTTTAAAGTCCAAGCAAAGAATCCCTTTGGTTATGGACCTGTTAGTTCTTCAGTCTCATTTATCACAGAATCTGGTACGCTTTGCTTTTTATTTTCATCTCAAAATTAAGTTCCTATTAACAGATGTGGCAGGGCAGTGACTGAAACCAGCACAGTAATAATGGTGATTATCCTGAACTTGCTGCTTTGAGATTTTTTTTTTTTAGGTTAATTACTTGGTTTCAGTAAAGCTAGGGAAATAATACACACTCCTAATGCCCCTATGAAAATATAAGTGACGTTAAAGTGACCTTCAGAGGAACAGGAAGTTGAATTTAAAATACGAAAGACTACTAATGTTCAACAATACAGAAGCAATGGGAAGTTTAATGTCTTTGATAGATTGACCAAACATTTAGTAAATTAGCTTCCTAATTGTGAACAGCTGAACAGTTGGAAGTGGTTGTCTCTGGAAGAAATATAGGAAACAATTGTTCCATCAGATGGGCAAAGTTCTCTGTTCTTTTTTTGACAAGGCATGCTGCTCTTTCACAGGGCTAATAGCGCATTAAAGAGCAACGCCCCCTTCTAAAAATAGTACGTTACAGGAGCTATTTTTACCCATTTCTTCTTCTTCTTCTTCCATTGAGCCAGAGGCCAATGACTCTACTGAATAATAGAGGAAAAATATTTCAGTCTTTACTTGAGTGAAAGGTCTGCTGTCTCTTGCAAATTTTGCCCTTTTGGCAACGGGGGGTTTATGCAGTCTCTGCCTTTGCTCATTTGACTTCACCCTGTACCGCTTGCTTCAGAACCATGGAAGTCAGTCTTCACAGAAGGGAGACAAAAATGCAAGATAAGTAAATGGTCCTGCATAACATATTCAGATTTTTTTTTAAAGGAGTGAGAAGCTCAAGTATAAATCCAAGCATAATATTTAACATTGGACAAATAGGACAGTGTGCCCAGGTGGCCAAGAAGGCCAACGGCATCCTGGCCTGTATCAGAAATAGTGTGGCCAGCAGGAGCAGGGAGGTGATTGTTCCCCTGTACTCGGCACTGGTGAGGCCGCACCTCGAGTCCTGTGGTCAGTTTTGGGCCCCTCACTACAGGAAAGACATTGAGGTGCTGGAGCGTGTCCAGAGAAGGGCAACCAAGTTGGTGAGGGGTCTGGAGCACAAGTCTTATGAGGAGCAGCTGAGGGAGCTGGGGCTGTTTAGTCTGGAGAAAAGGAGGCTGAGGGGAGACCTTATCGCTCTCTACAGCTACCTGAAAGGACGTTGTAGTGAGGTGGGGGTCGGTCTCTTCTATCAAGTAACTAGTGATAGGACAAGAGGAAATGGCCTCAAGTTGCACCAGGGGAGGTTTAGATGGGGTATTAGAAAAAATTTCTTCACCGAAAGGGTTGTCAGGCATTGGAACAGGCTACCTAGGGAAGTGGTAGAGTCACCGTCCCTGGAGGTATTTAAAAGATCTATAGAAGTGGTGCTCAGGGACATGGTTTACTGGTGGACTTGGCAGTGTTAGGTTTGCTGTTGGACTCGATGATCTTAAAGGTCTTTTCCAACCTGAACGATTCTATGATTCTGTGCTGCATCTTGCAAGAAAATGATTAGCTGATTAGCTGGCTGCCAGTGTGTGGGCCTAGTTTTCCCACCCAAAATCAGCCACCTTGTGAGCTTTATTTAACAGGCTAAATCCACCAAATTTAAAGTTTTATTTGCAGCACTGATCTTTCATTTCTCGTGTGGCCAAAGGTGGCTTTCCAGCTGGCACAAGTACAAAAGCAGTTGCTAAATCTAAAGCCAGGTGGTATAGTTACAGTGATGAAATAAGTCAGAAGAGAGAGAAAATGCTAGTTCAGAGTGCTCTTCTAGTGCAACTGAAAGGTTTGAGCTGACGGGAATACTCAGTAAAGAATGCCATCATGGGATCAAGCAGCTTATTGAAAATGTTCAATCTTACCGCTGGTAACACACTGAAGAGAACAGAAAACCATAGTTTTCTTTCATCAAACTGTAAAAACTCCCTGGAATTTTTCTTCCCCATCAGTAGACAAGCACCATGCTTTTTCTTCAGGTGTCTCATGTACAATAAGGGCTAGTTAAGAGATGACAGAAACTGCAACGTAATGAATACAGACAAGCTAATGCATTAGATCATTTTGTTTTGTTATCCTTATGCCACACCTATTCCATCCTTCTTTATTTAAAAAAGAGAGTATTTCAAGCAAGCAGAAGCTCCTGCAAAAATTCTGCCACTATGACAAAAAGAGTTTAAAATGATAAATTTCACATATTTTTGAATAGCTCTAAACAACTGTGCTAAACATGATGGATGTCTGAGACTGAGATTGGTGTACAAGACGTAGGTTATGTTTCCCTTTGGAAGGTAGGCCTGCAGGTGTGACTTACACTATATATATTCAGAAACTGTCCTACTGCTCTGAGGATCTTCTGAAAAGAGGAAATCTCTTTCAAAGCTATCTTTAAACTTTGATACTAATCTCAATAGGGTTTTTACAGTATCAGAATAAATATACAATCCTGTGGCAAGTTTCATCAACTGAGAAAAACAGTGGAATAACAAACACTCATTAGCTCTGCATATTGAAAAGACATATAAATCACAAATTCATGATGTAGCTAAAGGCAGTTACTCTGCAACTGACATTCTCTTGAGTGACACTGTATGTTTCATATTATAAAACAAGGTTTGGAACAAAATATTAAATTTTTTATTTCTTTCATTCTTCTAGACAATCCCCTCCTCATTGTCCGACCACCTGGTAAGTCTTATTCTGCTATTTCTTTCATGAAGTGCATAAAACCTGTGCAAAACAGTTACAATATAGGCTTTAGAAGCATATTAACTCGCAATTTGAGTTACAGTTTTAAGCAGGAACATGTAGTAATTCATTGTGCTAATTCACAAAACATTTTCTTTCTTAGAACACCTTATTCTGGTCTTTGAAAAGAAAATGTGTAAAGATATGTCAGAATAATCACTTGATTTTGGCCCATTTTTTTGGCTGGTACGACAGCTTTAATTGCTTAGTAATAAGCACTGAACTATATTACTTCTGTATCTGTGTCCTTCTGTTGCCTGAGCATAGCTTGAACAGCGGGATCAGGTTTTCCTATCTTTACCGCTTATCTGTACTGATCATCATGCCCTTATAAATACTAAAAAATTCAGGAATTTGTTACTGACCGGAATGATATGCCACAAAGCTGCTGAGCTTGCTTTGCATTTCCAAATTTGCAGTAAGCCAATTCATCCCCTAATCAGAAGAGCTGATTTCCTGGCGCTGGGACCAACCTTGCCGACGTACGTTGGTAGGGTAACCCCAGGCGGCACGTGCTCTTGGAAGAGATGCAGGAAAAAAGACCTCATGGTTGTTATGCTCTGACAGCTTTCCTAAGCAGTTCAAATGGTTGGTTCTGGGGCTTTTTGACTACATTGTTCATGAAAACAATGTCCAGTGTCTCGCTTCCTTCTGTGTCTTATTACGCTTGTTAGTCTGTTTTTTCCGTGTCCTCTCAGATGTCTCTGATGGTGCGCAGATACTGCAGAGCACACTGTGTCTGTGGCAGCCAGGGTGGGAGGCCTCTGAGAGTGGTGGCCTTCCCATGTCCCCAGTCACCTTCAGGTTTTTTGCTGTCAGTTATTTTGTGGGTCTGTTCATGGAAAAGGGTCGTTGGAAGGCGATGGCTTTTGTGCTTGTAGTTTCTGCTTCGACTGGACAAAGAGAAAATATTTTTGTGTGGCTGCAGTAGTAGACATAAGATAGACCAAAAAGAGGTGGCAGAGCTCTGGGAACCTGTGGAAATGAAGAGCTTCTGAACACCCAGCGTAGCTCTTACAGGACATGCTAAGTTTATCCTTCATGATTTTTGGAGATGGGCAAAGGTGATGGACAAAAGCAGACTACTCACAGCAATACAGCTGCATTCAAGAAATAGCTAGTTTATTGTTTTATTCTAAAGAGAAAGCTATGGCCAAAATCCTGCAATCCTTTCACCGTGTGACTAATTGTGTAAAGTCAGTCCAGTTACATTTGTGTCCATACCGGTGGAGTTTTGAGGACTGCTGATCAGTGATTGCTTCTCTCATGCAAGTGTTTGCAGGATTTGGTCCACATGCCTAGTGAGAGGGAGGAAGAATGACTAACAGAAAAAACTTTCAATCATCTCATTTGTAAACCACCTCAAAATAGCACAGTAAAAGCAGGGCTTTGTGCTCTAGCTAGAGAGAAAAATAGCAATTATCACATTGGAAGCTTTTTGTGTAATTCTATATACATTACTACAGCAGCAGTTTCAAAAGAAATTATATTGTCTTGGTTAGTATAAAGCGAACATTCAGGTAAGCCAGTAGGAATATTTAGTCTTTTGCAATACAATTAAGCAGTCTCCTCTTCAGCAGTGCTCTGGACTTCTCTAGGTAGAGAAGGTGTCTGACTAAAACCAGTGAGACTGTTTGCTTAAAACTGTGATTCGGTACATGAAATCAAATTTTTTAATCATTTTAACAGTTATTATTGTCTACTGCCTAGAAGGGATTTAATGAAGTCCCTTGCTTTTAAATTTTTTTTAATAATATTTGTTCTTGAAGTAGTATTTCTGGATATAGAAAAGTCATGCATTAATCTGCTGCAGCATCTCTTGTAAAATGTGTTATCAGGTGTTAACCTCAGCAAAACTCAGACTGAAATGCTGAAGTCTGTCCTTAATATCGAATTTTTTTTTCTCCAAGGTGGTGAGCCTATCTGGATCCCATTCACTTTTAAATACGACCCCACCTATTCAGACTGCAGTGGCAAGCAGTATGTGAAACGAACTTGGTACCGCAAGTTTGTAGGAGTGGTTCTTTGCAACTCCTTAAGGTACAAGATTTACCTCAGTGATGACCTGAAAGGTATGCACCAAGCTTAATTTCCTGATATACGATTACTTATCATCTAGCTTTCTTCACGTCATCTGTGCAAGAATTGTGTGATGTCTATCTGAGAGTCCTTCTCTTGAAAAGGTCCAATGTGATAGCCAAGCTGCCCTGCTTTTTGCATTACGCTCACACCCTGTGCGTTAGCTTTTAAGCAGAGCTCTTTAGACAGAGGACAGGAGGAAGTTTCCCTTGAAAAGCCTGTGTGTGTTTGTATCCTGAGAAAGCAATGTGCTTCGTACTGTGAAAACAAAGTGCTGCTCCCCACACGTCTCCCTGGGAAGTCCCACGCTTGCTCCACGGGCAGGTGAGCCCCTGCTGCACACGGTCTGAGAGAGCAATACACCCGAGATCCCCAGGGCAGGTCGAAGAGGGGAACACTGAAGGAAAGACTGCTCTTACAATGACTGGGTGAGCAGTACTCCTAAGAGTTAACAGTAGCTCTTATATGGGTGTATTTGCTGAGAGATAATGAAGAAAATTTTCCATATTGTTGATCTGGGGTACTGGGTTTGTCTCAATGGCTTCTCAGATTGTGTTAATATGTTATACTTATTGCAGTGCAGGACATGGACCCGTTAGAACAAGTTCAGAGGAGGGCCATGAAGATGATCAGAGGGCTGGAGCACCTCTTCTATGAGGACAGGCTGAGAGAGTTGGGGTTGTTCAGCCTGGAGAAGAGAAGGCTCCGGGGAGACCTTATAGCGGCCTTCCAGTACCTACAGGGGGCCTACAGGAAAGATGGAGAGGGACTTTGTACAAGGGCATGTAGTGATAGGACAAGGGATAATGGCGTTAAACTGAAAGAGGGTAGATTTAGATTAGATGTAAAGAAGTTCTTCACTGTGAGGGTGGTGAGGCACTGGAACAGGTTGCCCAGGGAAGCTGTGGATGCCTCATCCCTGGAAGTGTTCAAGGCCAGGTTGGATGGGGCTTTGAGCAACCTGGTCTAGTGGAAGGTGTCCCTATCCATGGCAGGGAGGTTGGATCTAGATGATCTTTAAAGTCCCTTCCAACCCAAACCGTTCTATGATTCTATATTGAAATGACTGGTCCAGTTGAAATTCCCTCCACCTGTCACCTGCAGTGCAGAGAGTCCATGGACTTGCAAAATGGGGACTATACCTTACTGACCCTTAACCCATTTCTCTTTTCCATAATTTCTCCTTCCATACTGCGAAGGTATCATTCTCCCTGTTTCCAGCCACTGTTTGTTCATTGGTAATACTGTGTTTGTCACTGTAATACTTCCGCTTTCTCCCACGTGTATTTTCCTGGTGGTGAAGAGCATCCCAAACAAAAGTAACGCTGAGTCAAGTAATCTGTCTGTATCACCCTTCAGATACCTTTTACAGCATCGGGGACAGCTGGGGAAGGGGTGAGGACCACTGCCAGTTTGTGGATTCACACCTGGACGGAAGAACGGGACCTCAGTCATACGTTGAAGCCCTGCCCACCATCCGAGGTACAGCAATGGGGGAGTGGGGTGCTGGCCAGGTACCTGTCATCCCATCCATACGATTAAGGGGTAGGCAGCACAGCACAGTGTGGGGGTCTTTGTCCATGGCTGCTGGCAGCTCTCTGAGGAGTCTAGGTGATGCAGTAGGTGGTGAGGTAA
This sequence comes from Haliaeetus albicilla, assembly GCF_947461875.1. Classification (NCBI taxonomy): domain Eukaryota; kingdom Metazoa; phylum Chordata; class Aves; order Accipitriformes; family Accipitridae; genus Haliaeetus; species Haliaeetus albicilla. Next base: position 11,005,690 of record NC_091489.1, on the reverse strand, counting down.
TGTTGTACTCAGGCCTAGCTGACAAGTTATGAAAGTCCCAGATGGCCTTGTGGGTATTGAGAGAGACAGAAAGAGAGGGGCATATAATGGAAATAATCCACAGGAACAAAATGCAAAAACAGAAAGAAAAAATTATATGGGTCTATGAAACCTTTCTCCTAATTATAAGACCTGCCTCACTGAATCGAGGTGCAAAAACTCTTCTACATGCCACAAAGAACCAGCTACATCTTTGCAAATACGGCTTTTGCAAATGGTTTCTGACCAGTTCATTCAATGCAAAACACATAGGAGTATGTCTAGTGACTTAAAGTCGGACTGCAGGACTTTTATTCTGACCTGGTAGATATCTCCCTCTGAGTGAAAATTCTCACCTTGAAGGAGTTCTTCTGAGTAAACTGCTCAGCCAAGAAGGTGATGGCTTGCTTCACAGAATGAACCCAATCGTGAAAGTCAGCCAATCTTTTCAATAAGTCTATTGATTTAAATTATTCAATTGGCTTTAATGGTTTCCATGTTAAATTATTTGTTGATACTCTTTTCATGGTGGCATTACCAGGAAGAAACTGAAATAGTCACTGATATTTATACATCACTGGGAAGTACTGCATTTCTCAGTTCAAAAGAGGGATGATTAATCCAGATGTGTATTACTAGGTCTAGGAGACAGAGATAGAGAGCACACAGAAATTATATTATTGGCACAAGACTTGAGTTTTTCAGATGTTCCAGTGCACGAGCTATGCGGAGAAGAATGCTGCACCTCTTCTAATGCTTTAACCAGTCACATTCTTTCTGAAGGTGAAGAAAAAGGGGGAGAAAAGGCTTAACTCCACATTTACTGCATGAAATGATACCTTTTTGTTTTTGTGAAAAGCTGATGTTTGTTGATAGTCTCTTGAGCCCTATGAGATAATACGACTTGATGGTATTTTTTGCCCCAGAGTCCTTTGTATATTTAAACTGACTTACAGACTTCATAAACAGAACTGAAATATATCCACCTTTTGAAGTGAAATGCAGAAGCTCTTTGGCAGACCATAGCATTACACAATAGTTCAAGAGATTTTGAACAGTAAAACCAATCAAAACTACAAGAAATACAAAGGACCAGAGTTTAATGATTCAAGAAAGATCTAGGACAAATACCAGGGCTAGCAAATACCCTTTTGACAAAAATCCCTACCAAACAGCTTCCAAGTTTTCATTTGGGCTGTGGGATTGACTCTCGCTGCATCTGTTACTTTTGTTAAATTACTATGTCTTTGTTTTGAAATGCAAACGGGTGTTTTTCTCCTGACAGGGTATTACCGCCAGTACCGCCAGGAGCCTGTATCATTTGGACGCATTGGACACACAACACCCTACTACTATGTTGGCTGGTATGAGTGCGGTGTGCCCATCCCAGGGAAATGGTAGCAGTCTGCTTTCCTGTCTTAGGCAGACCATGCTTTTCAAATGATTTCTACCAGAGGACTGTGAGCAACTGATTCGGAAAAGAAAAAAAAAATAAAGACAAATGAGGCAAACCAGTGAAGACCAGCTGCTCAAGAAACCCTCGTGAAGCGAAACATGGTCCCCCCTTTACCAGCCTAAATCTGTGGTGCTGCTTGATTTCTTCTTGGAAGCAGCAACAGGATATAAGTTCGGAGTCTTACCTTCCTCCTCTGGGTCCTTAAGGCACGGAGAGGGGGTTGCAATGTGTGCGACCTGTGAAAACTAGAACTGTATTAGCCATGAAAATTTGGAAGCTTCCTTTATCTTGCAGGAACGACCTAAGCATGCTGTGCTTGCTTAATGGGATGCTAAACTGTCCTTTGCTGCCTGCCAGGGCTCCCCTATGCAATTGTGCCATGTAACTGGCCACCCACCAAAGGCAATATATTCTCCTGAAGACTTACCCTGTGGGTTCACCCACTGCTGGACTAATCACCAGGTCACAGTGTAAATTCACTCTGAGATATATGTATATCTATATCTATATAAATACAGTACTGTACATCTGCAGAAGTACTGCTTAGAGATGCTGAAATTTTCTTGTTCACTAGATAAATATGGTTTGAATTTTTATGTAAAAGGTGCTGTTAATTCTTTGAGATATTACTATGCACAATATATTAACCAAGGAAAGAGCTGTATTCTTCTTGTGAGTACTGTTGAGCTAACATTTGAATTATTGATTAAAGACCCATGTCCCACTTCCTTGGTAGCCTTTGGACTGGACATTCAATGGGAATCTACCCCTCTATACATGTTAGAGTGGCACTGTATAGTCCAGCAAAAACACATATTCAGCAGTTTATCAGCACGACTTAAACTTTCTATCCTTTACTATTTAAAAGTTTTAGTGCAACTTTACTTCAATCCATTCTCATCTTACTTGGTATGTTATTTATTCCTTGTCAGTACCTTTCACTTCACTGTGTGGAGGCATGGGATGAGTAACTTGCAAATTAGAAACTGCTTTTAACTTATTTGCCCTCCAAAAAGAAGCCCAAGCCACCAATACAAGAGTCAACTAGCAGGAAACTCATTTGGCTTTGGTCCGTCCTGGGTACAAATTGGGATATGCTTCCTTTAATATACTACCGAAATCTCTTCCATCCAGACCAGAAAGCAAAAGCTGACATGGAAGAAAGGTATAATGATGGCTTTTTTAGCAGACATTTGGAAGCTTGCAATAACATAGGATTTTAGTAGTCCTTCTAGGAAATCTAGCATTAATGGTTTACTTGGTAACTTTCATGGTCTTACCATTTCATGGTAACATCTCATCAGCCTTTGCTCTTGTTAGTAAGACCCCCCCCCCCCCCCCCCATTCTGACAGCATAGGAGGGTTAGCAGCATACCTGGGGGACGAGTCTGGTCTCTGGTCCATCTCTCACTCTCATTCCAGCTTACATGTAGTGTAGGTCTAACACCTTTTCAGTTGCTTCCTGTAGTTACTGTAAATTGTATGGGGACAAAAAAAGAACTAAAGTGATTAAAAGAGCATTTGGGTTTTAACATTTTAATTGTTCTCACATACTTTTGCTTCAGTACAGTGCCAAATATATGGTCTTGAAGTATAACTTTTTTCCCTAATAAACCTATGATACATGGTTCCATTTCTATTTCATCCTTTCTGGTCATCTGTGTCAAGTAATCTGACAAAGTGACAAATTGTTAGCTTTCTAAAAGTCTTCCTTGGGACAGGAGTAGGTGTCACCTTTTTTCTAAGGGCCTGGAAGCATGTGAGTGTGTTGTTCCCTTTTGAAGGTGGTTAGCAGCCAGCATGGAGTTACCAAGGGCAAATCATGGCTGACCAGCCTGAAAATATTCTTTGTGGAGATGACTGGCTCTGTGCACAAGGGGAGAAATGTGGATGTCATTGGCTTTGGCTTTTGTATGGTGCTTGGCATGGTCTCCCACTGTGCGCTTGCAGCCAGACTGGTGGGATATGGCTTGGATAGTTGGGCTTTAAGGTGGACATAAAATTAGCTGTGTCGTGAGGCTCAAAGGGTTGTGATAAAAAGTAGTGCAAAGTCCAAATGACAGCTGGTTGCAAGTGTCACCCCCAGTACTGAGGCCAATACTGTCTAATGACCTGGACGACGAGACAGAGTGCACGGATGGAGTGCACGGATGGAGTGCACCATCAGCAAACTTGTGGCTGTTACTAAACTAGGGCTGGCGAGTGGTTGATGTGCTGGAGGGCAGAGCTGCTCATCAGAGGGACTTTTACAGGCTGGAGAAATGAGCTGTCAGGAACCTCATGCAGTTCAGCAAAGGGAAGTGAGAAGTCCCACACGTAGGATGGAATAGTCCCTTGCAGCAATACAGGCTGGGGTGACTGTCCAGAGAGCAGCTTTGCAGAAGAGGACTTGGGTGTCCTTGTGAACAACAGATTGAATGCGAGCACTCCAGAGATCCATTCCAACCTAAATTATTCAGTCTCTTTTTATGATTCTAGAGGAGGCATCCAGTAATGAAATGTACTTTTTTCTTTTATTGAAAAGTCATACCTTGCTCCAGAGCCCAGTCTTCAGCACATGTGAGTGGGACTTGTGCCACTGACTCTAAAGAGCAGGGCCTGACTTCACCAATCACGGTTTGTTCTGCTGCTTAAAGATGGATGTTCCCTCCCCACAGCCAATGCATTCTGCATTTTCACCTTCAGAGACCACAGGTGGGTTTTGGTTTGTTCATCTGCAGAGATGTGGTTCCTTCCTTCCCAGCTGGAAATACCCTTGGGCTGGGACAGTCCCATTCAGGGATGCCATCATGGGTGAAGAGCTGAGGCCATCGTTTTTTCTGCAGCCTCAGCTGGGGAGGAACTGGGGGTTGCTGGGGGCAGGGGTGGAGGGCACTGCGCACTCTTCCCCTCCAGCGTAAATCGTCTCCGAGGCTAAACCAGCCAGGGCAGAGTCAGCAGTAGGGCACAAGAGGGAAACACGTGAAATGCAATGGTATGCAGTCTGTTCCCTTCACTTTAAGGTCTGGGTAAGTCCTCTATGCTGTATGAGGTGATCTGATTGACACATTTGCATCCTTTGCCCCATGTGCAGGGTGACACATTATCGTGAGAGTAGGTAGTTTCTCGAAGAGATGATACTATTTTTGCTCTTTGTTTATCTAAGAGGTGGTTGGATTAAAGAGGCAACTGAAGCCATGTGGGTCAGGAAAGCCACTTCCCATCCAGATCCTCTCTCCAAGGCCATGGCAGTGCCCTGACCAATGGGCCACCCTCCCCTTTCCTTCCCTCCTTCCTTCCCCGCTGTCCCCATGACACACTGTTTGGTCCTGCTGTGCCACCGTAGGAGAAGCAGCATGCCTGTTTGGAGGTCAACCCTGTCTCCACTGAAATAGCTGCATGGCTTTGTGACTGCGCTGCGTACCAGGGGACATTGTATGGCTCCAGCTGGTGCTAATGGGAGAGGGACGGGTCTTTCCCTCCGTCGGCTCTCCTCCCATGCCCCCCTTGCTGGCAAAGCCACATTTGCATCTGGTCTCCAAGCCCTTGGCGCCAGCTTGAAGAATGCCACATCCCTTCAGAGGTTCTGAGGGGTGTTGCACCAACCCTGCCTTCTTGTCGGAGCAATCCTTGAGGGAACGGGATGGAGGAGAGGGAGGATCCCCACAGAGAGAAAATCCACACAGCTTGTGCCTGTATCGCCTCTGGTCCAAATCTCTCCGGGGCGGAGGGATGCCAGGGCCCTGCCTGGCGGGGAATTATACAGAGCTGGAAAAGAAAGGGATAAAAACACAACGGGGGAAGGGGTGGGGAGGAAAAGGCAGGCAAAGAAGTCGCTTGAAGCATTGTCTGGCCCTGGTCAGTTCCAGATGCTAATCTCTGATCACTGTACCGTATTTTTGTGAGAATTGGGATTTCTGCCTCAAAGGCAGCAGGAACAATTGCCAGCATGTGAGAAATGCCAAGGGCTCTCGGGGGCAGCCAAAGCCCAGCATGTGGACCCAGGATGCAAACAGAAGAGCTCTTTGGTGATGAAGGAAGAATTGGGTGTCACTTGGAAGGATAATTGAAGGCCTTCATGGGAGGTAACCGAACCCACTGAACAATGTGAAATGCTCCTTGTGGTTCCTCCCTGCAAGAAACTGTATGGTTTTCTGTCCCCCAAACCCATGTTCTTTTTTCTCACCAGGCAGATAGATGTTATTCATGTGAAGAGCTGCCTTCCTCCGGCAGAAGAGAATGAGGTAAATGCAGAAGGGAATGAGGTCAACACTGCAGCAGCCCAGCTCTGCTTCCCAAGGCAAAGCTGGCACCCACAGATGTCTAAAAAATCCTACCCCTGGAGAGCTGCCAGTCTGCCTGAGGGCCCTTAGCTGGTAACATTTGAAAACAAAGCCATGCCTTGTACTGCTGCTCCCTTTCTCATCATGCTTCTGTGTCCCATAAAGCAGGAAGCACTCCCCTGGGACTTGTGCCACATCGCTGTGCCAGTTGCGCCACATCGCTGTGCCAGTTGCACCACAGCAGCCAGTGAAAAGTACAGCCCTGGTGGGAATGAGCGCCCGGAACAGAATAACACCAGAATCGTGGCTGGGTGCGATAATCATGGTGTCAACATTGGGCAGTCAAGTGTCAAAGGCAACAGGCTGGGGGCCAGGTCCTCGGGTGCTAACAGTTGCCATAACTCCTCAGTGCCGGTGGTGTTGCTCCTCAGTGCCAGCTGTGTCACCCAGCTCCAAACACAGCCTGACCAGCAGAAGAAGAGCTGGGGGAACCTTCACGTTTGAGGCATACACCGAGGAAGCACACACTTGCGGCAACGAAGGTCAGCCGCAGACGGAGCTGCATTAGCAAGGGCACAGTCAGTGGGCTCAGTGATGTACTTCTCCTCTCTCCAGCATAGGTGAGACTGCACGTGGAGTACCGTTGGCCCTCCAGTACAAGGCAAACTGGAGTGGGTCAAGGAGAGGGTGGCCACAATGGTTAGGGGACTGGTGCACAGGACGTACAAGGAGAGGCCGAGCGCTAGGTTTGTTCAGCGCCAGGGAGGGAAGGCTTGGCTGGCAGTGGTGGATCTCATTGATATCTTCAGTGGTCTGATGGGATTGTAAAGAACATGGAACCACACTTTTCTGAGAGACACACAGTGAAAGGATGAAGGGCAATGGACACAAACTGCAACATGGGAAATTCCAATGAAGTATTAAGAAAATGTTTTTATCATGGGGGTGATCAAGCACAGGGACAGCAGCACAGAGAGGTGGGGAAAACCATCCCTGAAGGTGTTCATAACTAGCCTGGAGAAGGCCATGAGTAACCTGATGTTGTCCTTGCTTTGAGCAGTGTGTTGGACCTGACTTCCAAAGGTTCCTTCCAACCTGAAGAAGTGTACACGTCTCCATATAATACCAACCACTCCATCATGCAGCCAGACAAAACCAGAACTGAAATTTTACAGAAGCAAAGTGCAAGCTTCAGGAAATTTTCACAGTGGATTTATTTATTGGACAAAAATGATCATAGAGTCACAGAATGGCTGAGGTGGGAAGGGACCTCTGAGGATCATCTAGTCCAATCCCTTCTGCTGAAAGCAGGGTCACCTACAGCAGGTTACTCAGGACCGTGCCCTTCATGTTTTAAATAGCTCCGAGGATGGAAACTCCGTGGTCTCGGCAACCCGGGCCAGTGTTTAACCACCATCCCACAATAAAAAATATTTTTCTTTTCTTTAAATGGGATTTCCTGTATTTCAGTTTGTGCGCATTGACTTCTGTCCTGTCATTGGACACCAGTGAGAAGAGCCTGGCTCTATCTTCTTTACTCCCCCCATCAGGGATAAGATCCCACTGAGCCTTCTCTTCTCCAGGCTGAACAGTCCCAGCTCTCTCAGCCTTTCCTTATATCAGAGATGCTCCAGTCCCTTTATCATCTTCGTGGCCCTTCATTGGACTCTCTCCATTATGTCCCTCTCTCTCGTACTGAAGAGCCCAGAACTGAACACAGAGTACTGTGTGGCCTCACCTGCACTGAATAAAGGGGAAGGATCACCTTTTTGGAAATAAATACCTTCATTTAAAAAAAAAAGCCTTTTTCCCCCACCCCACCCCCCAAATGGAAGTTGCAAGCTGGCTCCCAGATGAAAGCGTGACCATTTGTGAGGAAGTGAGGGGAAGCTGTGAGGGCAAGAGAGGGAAGGAGTGTAGTCTCCTAGACTCCCATGAAGAATTTCTGACCTTGGGTTTTTTTGCTGTGAGTAGTTCCTGCACATGCTTTCCAAATGTGACTTGTGCAAGCTCACAGCTGCATCTGGGGATCAGGTCACAAGTGAGCATTGGCGATACCCTCATGTTTATGCAAAAAAGCCTCTAGATGGCAGGAGATGCTGTTTGGCCAGGCCTTGCAGCAGGGGATGAGTGGCAGGAGTGCAGATGGCATGTACCTTCAGCATTGCACACACATCGCGGGAAAATTGTTTTAATGAGAGCACAGTTTTGGTTCAGGAGCACCAAAGTCCATTCCCAGGTCTTAGAGAGAATCTCTAAGAAGGAGTCTGTCCCTCACAAGGCAAAACTTGCAATCTATTATGTCTAAAGCTTTGGAAGGTTATAAGTAGAAACAGACAAAGTGCAAATACACAATGTGCTCCTGCTGTGCTTTCTCAGGAGATACTTTTCGTAAAATTGCAGACACTGATTTTCCCCAGAGTACTGTGGGCAGCAAGAACCAGTTTATCTTGCAGTAGGAGTAAAAGCGTTACAGACTATTTCCAGGAAGCTTTCAAACTCTTCTTGAATGTAATTGCAATAGTGTTTCTGCCCACCTAATTGCTTTCCACACTTCATCCTTCTGAAGGTCTTTGTTCTGTGAGCTGCAGGTCATATTCATCCTTTAAAAATATGGGCTGTGTTTATTTAAACTGCTAATAAAATCCCCATAAGCTTTTCCTGATTCTCTGTCATTAACCTCCATTTTTTTCCCTTCATTGACCTTCTCCCCTCTGTAACTGAAGATTCTTTCTTGGAGCTGAGTGAAGTACTGACTGTATCCTGAAAGTCTGGTCTAAGGTATGTCCAAAAATGCTTCACAATGGAGTACTCAGAGGTTGACGTTCCTCCCTGGCACCCGTGGGCATGATCTGTGTTGTCCCACTCAATGTCTTGTAGCAGATGTTTAACCTGCCTTGCCCACGCATTTCTCCCCTGCATAAACAGAGGAGATGTTAACGCCACAACTCTGTAAGTCCCCCCGAAACACCCAGTAGCAGCATTTCCCCCTTCCCTATGGTCAGTAGCATCATAAGGGAATGAAATGGAGGCAGTAAAAGACAGGAGAGGGCCTGGGATTGAATCTTCTCCACTCCTCCAGCATCTCTGTCTTCATGCTGGCCCCTTCATGCCCGGCCCAGGCTGCAAAACTTCTGTATGAGCCCTTCTTATGCCGGCCATGGGTGTCCCTACCAAGCAGGAGTGCTGGCATCATGTCTCTTGCTTGTGGCAAGCTCATGGGCTGGATTCAGGCACTAGTGAGTCACCTCCTTCCCCCAGGCTACACGTGCCATCACACTGGGTGGTGAGAATCATTTTGGGCAGCCTTGGAAGGTTGGTATTCATAGATCAGCTGCAGAGAGGAGGGAAGGGGCTGCTCCAAATAGCTCCTCAGAGTATCCTGGCTGCCCTGCTTTTTGGTTGGGACTGCCTTGAGAAAGACAGAGACCACCTGCAGAGCTGCACCCCTCACCTCACCAGACCTCCTCGGGCAGATGCTGGGAGTCCCGTCCCCTGGGGAAGGGCGGGGTGAGAGCCCAAACCTGTGTGACACGGTGACCCATACGGGCAGAGCTGCGTACAGATGAGAGGGTGCAAAGAGCAGATACACTATGTATCTTTGTGTTCTCTACCGAAACAGCAGAGTATGTAAATACAAGTCAGCTGAGGTTGTGTTTAGTTTATGCTGCTAATCAGCAGTGAACAAACAAGAGAAAACAACTCCAAGTGGTGAATATGTTACCATTTCCTCTCCCTGAATGTGAGAAAAAACAAGACCTACAAAATGAATAGTATTGTCAACACCGCTTTAGGCAGCGTAACCTAAACAAAACAGAGAAGTAACTAACCAGAATGAGGACTTGTCCATTAATTTCAAGTAGCACGATGGGTTATTATTATCTCTACTGTTCTTTTTTTGGTACTGTCCTGCTCTGAATGTTTACCTTTCAAAACTACACACTGATAAGCTTGTCCACTGTACTGCATCAGCCTGGGCTCCTGCACAGAGTGTCCATGGTCATGGTGCAGCCCATCGTCTCTCCTGCCAGGTACTCTACTAGTCCTCAGTCTGCAAAGGCTCAAAGCTGATCTTTCCAACAAACGTGGCATGACTTTCAAGGTGATGGGGAATCTTCCTCTGGTGGGAAAGCTGGTGATTCCCAGCTTTCCCATGTGGTTTTTGCACAGAAATGGTTTAGGTTAGGTCAGAGGTTCTTATAACTAACCAGACATTTCCCAGTTGCCTTTACTGCTGCTGCAGCTCTCATTTTACATTTTAAGGTTATACTATTTTTCTGGATTTTCAGCTCTCCTGCTAGAAATATACTTTAAGATCTTTTGTTCCAAGGAGAAATCTGCTTTGGTTTCTTCCTTTTGAAATTTTCTTTTGAAAATTATTCTGGAATCATGTGCTGAGAAATCTGCTTGGACTGTTTTTCTTTAAAAGTCCAAAGGTTCAGAAACAAGAAAAACCATGTTGCTCAGAGTAACTGAAATGCCATTTATTCATACAGTTAGTGAATTCTTGTGTATATCTGGAGTATATTATAATATCATATAGATCAGTCAATATATCACATCACATTTGATTAACCTGTACTGAAAACAGGATTGCTTCAAAGAGTCATCATATAACATATAGAGACAAAAAGCTTTATAAGGATGGTTTGAGTTGCATCTGAGGAGAAGAATGTATGACACTGAAGTATATAGTGGATGTACAACACATGGTACTATATACCAAATTCTTAGTGAGTCTTAGTGGTACACTAATGTTTCTAACAAGCTGATTAAGTAGGTATTAGAAGAGTTAAGGTGCTTACACATTTTGCCCAACACTGAGTTTGTGTCCTAGGACAGAGTGAGGGCACGGGCTTGCTGTCATGCTGAAGACCCTCCACAAAGCACTTCTGCAGTCTTTGCAAGGTTATTGGACCTGCTTTAGAATGCCAGCAGCAGGAGGAAAAATATCCTCCTTAGACAAGGGAAAGATAGGCTAAGTGTCAACAGTGGGAGAGCGACTTAGTGCATGTGAAACCCACATGCAAGTTGCAAAAACTTGGCAAATTCTGAAAACATTTGGAAATCTTTCACTGGTCCACCTGCCACAGCACTCTCAAGAAGCTGTACAATGTCCCTTGCTACTGCCAGTGACCCCCAAACAGCTTGGAGTCACTTCAGCTGAGTGATCAAAATGTGATGCACTTCTTGTGATGCTTCAAGCTTCTGAGATTCCCAGGTCTTGGCTTCTTTTGCAAAAAGGGAGGGCTGAACCACAGTCCGCCAATGCAAGCATGTTTAGTTCAGGGATCTTTGCTCTGTCATCAGCAACAGCAAACTGCTGAAGACAGGTGTCTAATTTCTCCATGCTGAGGGGCATTCCTATCATCCTGGTGCCTAATTGCCGTTTTCCATTCTTGTCATCCAAATTTTCATTTATACAAACATTCTGTGCACCTGAGGGGTCACAGCTCCAAAGAAGAGCTTCAGGCTTGTGAAAAACATTTCCTTGAAATGATCTTGTCATGTATCAGTTGGGAGGTAAAAATATTGTAATGTGGGTTAATCTCTGCAGCATATAGAATATTGAGATTTTTATTCCTGTTGCGTAAAACAAGCAAGATATTGCCTAATTTGCCTCTCTCCATTCAAGGCTTTATTTGTTGGCTCCGTTACTGTGGAGGGGAGTGTGCTTCTGCACGGTATGCGTTCATTTTTCTATACCTATCAGCTGCTGTAAGCCACATCAAACACAACACATTTGTTTTCCAAACAGAAAAAAAGGCAAGAATCAGTATGATAGCCAGTTGTCCTCTGGGGTTTTGCTGACTTTGCCATGTCTCCCTCATTCATCCCTTTATGATGATAATATATGTCTTTCTTTGGCATGCAACTAAACCTGAGGTCTTCTTACATTCAACACCTGGCATTTCATCCAATAGCAGTACACCAAAGGCTGCTTTGGTCCTCTTGGATCTCACCCTGCCAAGGAATAACAGGAAAGGAGATTGCGAGAGTGTCAATGGGGCCACCTCTGAGGGTTTTTCTGTATAAGAGAATCCCCTGATAAATATTATCCTTGTCTTAAAGTTGCTTTATGCAATTACAGAAGTATAAAAGGGACCTTCTGAAATCCCTACTGACTCCTGATGCTTCATAGGGCTGGACTCAGACATCTTAGGGATCTCTCAGCACGGGTCAAAATCTGGCCATGGGTTTCTCCAAGTTTCACTGCTCCTGGGAGACTTGTGCCTTGTTCAGGAAACCCAGTTATAAGGAAATCTCCTCAGTATGGGGCCTTGTTTTCAATCATCTTATGTGTTTTCCATCACCTTTTGTTTCTGTTGTTGTCATCACTGTGCCTGAAAAACTTTGCAAAAAGCCACTTTGGTACAGGACCCACACATTTCACACACATGGGTCTCTAGTCCTTTTTCAAGGCCTCAACTAACAGCCAAAATCACAGGTTCCTCCATCATTTGGATACCCAGGTGTGGGTTAGCCAGCTGCTAACAGCTGCAGGGAAACAGCTGGATCTGGAGGCTCCAGACCAGCTGACTAATCCCCACCTCCCTCCCTAGATTGCAGTAGAAAACCTTTTCACTTCTTGAAAATGCAAAATCTGCCTTCAGAAAGCTGAGGTTTCCTATTTAAAAAATGGCATTAATTAGCAGCGGTCGGTTGCCTCAGTACTGGGTTGGGGACAAGTTATGGTTTCACTTCAGTTGTCAGCCTCAGGAGAAGTACATTTAGTGATCTTGAATTTGAATTTGTATATAAAATTGGACAACTAACTGTTTATAGATGCAATAAACTAAATGCTCTGTGTGCTGCCAGGAGGGCAAAGCAGCCGTGACAATATACCCACATGGTGTATCAGCAGAGATGTCTCTGTTGTGCTTCACCTATGAGGCTTGTTACTTTTAAGGTTGGAAGTGACCATAGAAAAGTTAATATTTTAGAAAGAGTGAACAGTGCCATGTAAGGGCTTGTTTGCCATTTCCCCCATTCCTGACTGATTCTAGTAGTCTGTTCTAGTCACACAGCAAACGTGGCTTCCTTTACATGCATATTATTGCTATGTTTCCCTATTTTATGAGAAATGTTTTTTTGGCTACTGTTACATTGCTTTGTGTTTTATGATGTTGAACTGGGAAGTGGTTCTCCTCCAAAATCTGAGTAGATCTAACAGGAAATAATACATGCCAGAACATGCAGATATGGTTCAACAGAGATAGTCAAACCCCAGATGAATTGCAATCCTTCCACTTAGGTAGGAAATTGGGATCTTAATTTCTAGAATAACCACAGAGAAGCCAACAGAGCGGTGCCAGGTTTACATTTGGCTCTCTTGCTGTGCGGATGCTCCAGTTGTTGGCTGTGTCGACATGGTCAGCTTAACCCGCTCTTGAACTCCAGAAAGCATCTCAAGGAATGGTGCATCCACATCTGAACATGTCTTGCTTGCTTAGACTTGACTTCCAGAGCTTTCAGCTTTTTATATAACGTTTAAATAGGCCACGTTCAGAGACATGTATTTGCTTATCCAGTTTGTCCCTGTGAAACTAGCAGAAGCTAGCCAGCCGTAGAGGGACTGGAAGCCAGTTATAGAAGAGACTTTGCTGTTTCTGAAAACAGTCAATTAGTCACATGCTTTTTGCAATGTCGTATGATGAATACTTCATATGAACTAGCTACAGGGGGAACTCCATATAATAAATGTTGGCATTGTTACCAACATTTGATATCTTGCTCTTGCAAATGGTCTTTAAAACAAACCGCACTGTACTTCCAGAGTTGCTGAGCAAACAGGCTTAGACAGTAAGTAATTATAATCTAGAGTTGTGGGAGAAGGAAATGGAGGGTAGAAGTGATTTCTCATCCTCCCAAAAATAAAAGGGGCAAAAAATGAATTAAGAAGGCTGATGTGGGTGTTCAAAGAGACCTTTTGCAGGTCTGTCATCAACAGAGAAGGAGTGACGTGAGCTAGGACAGTGCTGGGGTTGTGTCACAGGGAGATGTGGGAGTTACCTGAGATCATGGGGCTTTGTTTTACTGTAACTTTGTGCTCCTGGCACAAGGTAAAATTGCTGCCAAATGCCAAGACCTTCACTGGAACTTTGCTTTCAGGAGCCAGAGTGTTTCCTTCTAAGTCAGTAGCATAGATGTAAGAGAGATGAAGGCATATAGGTATGGGTATGAGTATGGGTGAGACACATTCCTGTATGAGAAATGGTTGAAAGCAAGGAGATTTGAGTGTCCTTCGGTGCCCAATAAAATTGAGACAGGCCCATAGCAGACTGCAGCTGTCCAGGAGAGACCTGGAGATGAGAAGAACCCAGCAGAGCCCAAAGACAGGATGGTTAAAAATTCTTTCCCCTTCTCCTAAGGTTGGTGTGAAAGAAGAGTAGCAGAAAACTTGGCATTCAGTGTGTGGGAAGCCGACTTGTATGTAAGTGGGAGGAAGAAGAGTTAATTGCTGAGTGGGAGGGAGGCAGAACTTCACACTGGGAGGTTTTACTTATTTTATGGGGCTTGCTCTGGGCTGTAGAGCTTTTATGGGTCTCTGAGGAAACATGTGAGCTGGCTAAAAGTTCTGCTGAGCTGGAAAGAGGACAAAAGTACAGTGAGCTGGAGATAAGAAAAAATACTTAACCCAATTTATATTTACCCTTTTTGTAATCCACACATTGTTCATATGCCAATATTTTCTCTTCCCCCCCCAGTCCCACCAATAAAGTTTTCAAAGCACTGAAGTGTCAGGACAATTTTTTTCTAAAGAACACTGCAAAAGTCCCTGGAAATCTTACTCTGAAAAAAAAATGTTACATTCCTAAGCCCTGCCATTTCCAGGATACTGGGGACAGGGACAGAAATCCCTGAAGAAATGAGAAGTCATCAGCTCAGTTTGGGGTTTCAGCGGTTTCACTGTTTGGCCTGTGCTGAGAAGGCATTCCAAAATACACAGATCCTGCTAATGCCATTGCCAGAGCACTGCTCCCTCACCCATGTTTTAAAGAGTTTTCTCAAATATATGAAGTAGAAGAAAGGACCAAGAGTGGAAAGACCTAACAGAGCCAGAACATTTCTGAGGGAGGTAATTACATGTTGCATCCAGACCATGGCTGGCCAGGATGAGTTTGTGCCTGCTCTGTACTGCCAGTACAACACAGGCTGGTATGGGACAGCTCTAACACCGTGCTTTTCAAGCCCAATCACTTCCCTTTGTGACTGAGACATCCTATTCCAGGTCCAGGTCTCCGTTGCCTCCTAAAAGCCACAGGTAAGTTTTCTGAAGTAAGCAGTTTCTACAACTGTAGCTCATTCTTCTCCTTATATCCAAACTGAACCTCTTTTATTTCAGGTTACGCCCATTGTCTTATCCTCCCACTGTGCACCACTGTGAAAAACCTGGCTCCATCCTCGATGGAGGGTGCCCTCCCCATAGGTACCAGGGGCTGCTGCTGTCAGGTCTCACCGAAATTGTCTCTTCTCCAGGTTCAGCAGGCCAAGCTCTCTCAGCCTCTCCTCACAAGGCAAGTGTTTCATTCCTGACCATACTTGTGGCCCTTCGCTGAAATTTCTCCAGTTTATTGATGTCTTCCTAGTACTGAGGCATCCAAAAATGGATGCAGTATTCTGGATGTGGTCTAGTGAGTGCTGAGTAGAAGGAGCAGTCACTTCCCTTGACCTGCTGGCTGTGCTCCTCCTCATGCAGCCCAGGGAGCTGCTGGCCTTCCCTGCTGCCTTTGGACAGGAAGGGCAGAGAGAAGAGTCCCAACTTTGCTCATACTTAAATTAGTCACTAATTTTATCCTGGTGGACCTGAGAGCAGAACTTGGACCAGACTAAATAACTTTCAACCTCAGTACTTCACCTCTGCCTCCCATCATGAGCTGAGGAGGAGAGAAACGTAGGGATGCAGAAAACAATTTTAAAATACCTTAAACCACAAAACTCAATGAGTTTTTAAACTGCTAACTACTAAAACTTCAAGGGATGAAAGTAGAGAAAACTGCTATTTGTCTAATCCATGCAGCTAAATCCAACTCCCAGCCATACACTAAGACCTTGCTGGGCAGGCACCTCCTCCCACCTAGCACCAGATCAAAGTCCGCAGTGCTCGCAGTCTGAATCCTTAAGTGCTGATCCATTTTCCTACACCCATAAGACTAATGCACACAAGACCAGCCATGTCTTTGTTGGGGCTTAAGAGACCTGTACCACCCCTCTAGCTTTCCTCGAAAGCGCTGCCTTGTGGGGCCCCTGTGCTCCCTTGCAAGTGGGTCATGTCCCCAGATGCATGACTGTACAGAGTCCCTGGTCATACTGGAGCTGTATCTGCTATTGCAAAACATGAAACTGATATGGAAATTCAGAGATGTGGTGAAATGCTGGCTTTATGAAGTCAGTGAGAGCCAAAGGAAAATGTTTGTATTCCTTCATCAGGCTCAGCTGCCTGTAGATCTGTGATTCCTTCTTCACATACTTGGCACTTATGGTCATGGTACTGCCTGTGAAACATCCTCACTGGCTCAAGGTCAGCTGCCCACAGCATCCTGGAGGCCTGGGAGGACAGATGCCACCAGCCAGCAGGACACTGACAGCAGCATTACTGTGATCAGGGCACTGGAGTGGTGACACGGTGCATTTCAGTAAACAAGAAGATTCAAATTTCAAATCTGCTGAAGGGTTGACTGGACTGGACCTGGAAAGGTTAGCTGTTTCTGGTAATGTATCATATTCTTTCCATCTGCAACAGGCTTTTATTGCCATTTCAGCAAAGTTTGGTTAATTTCATTTCCAGTGTTTTTTCTTCCCCATGATGCTCTCTGCTCTTCAGGGGTCTGACTAATAGTAGAAGTGCTACAATTCTTTCCGCTGTCTTACTCCTTGTATTTGCAGCCAAGTGTTGCCGATCCAGAAGGTTTACATAAGTATAACAAGCATGCAAATCTCTGCACTGGACCCCTAACCATTAGGGATTTTGCTGATCATTGCTAAAAAGATCCTTTTTGGGGACCCAGTTCTGCAAACACTTATGTGCATGAGCAGCTTCCATAAATTTATTGACTCATGGGCATTTGCAGGATCAGATCATGAAATATTTGGTTTGCATGCAAGAAATTTCCCACTTAAACCCAGGAGTTATGTCTTCATGGATCCAGGAAAAGTTTTTGGGTTATTCAAGATGAATATTTTGAACTCTTGTCAGGGATGAGAATCCATTCCTGGACAAGGAGGCAACAAGCACATGGGAGACACTGACTTAATTTAGAAGAGAGGTTGGAAAGAGAGAAGAGTTTAGCTTGCCCTTAGCCTTAAAGCTTGCTGTTTAATTACTGCAACTCACACAAAATCACAAAGTGTGACACTGTACTTCTCACCCCAAAGACAGTTGTATCAAGTAAGCATTTTTTTAAACAGCAAATTTAGAGTTCTCTTCATTTCCATTCTTAAGTTGGAGCATTTTACTCTCACGAGGTTTCCTCTGAGATCGCAAAAGCTGGGCTCAAGAAAAAGAAAACCTCTGGTACACTTCTACCTTCATTTCAGAAATTACAGGGCAAGCAGAACACCAAGGACTGCCAGAATTGCCCTCAAAGAGGACAAATTTGCCCTTAAGAGCAGACAGTGCTGCATCTCGGCAGCACTGTGCTCTTGCAGAGCAGCTCAGTGTTGCACTGTGCTAACTGCATCTGTCACCCTTGTAGGGCTAGAGGTGGGTCAACGATCACGGATGGGAGGGGGTTCAGTGCTTTCCGTCTTCACTGCCTGCTCCTCCAAGCGGGAAGAGTCAATTAAAATGAGCCTGAACTAGTACCTCTCTTCAAGCACAGTCCAGACATTAAGTGATTTATGTTTTTACAGGCTGGATGGACTGCAAGCAGCCCAGCAGGTGTTACTCACATCCCAACAGGTAACTGTCAGCACCTGAGTGCAAGCTGAGCTCCTGCATTTCAGCCCAGTCTGTTAGCACCAGTTAGAGAGGTGTGACTGAAAAGGAGCTTTCTCCCTCTCCCTTTCTTAATAATGCCAGCTTAGTGTTTAACTCCTTGTTAACCACTTCCTACACACTCATTTCTGTATCCCCAGGTGCTCTGGATAGGTTGGATCAGCATGGTTTGCTGTGGCTTGTAGGAAAAATAGTTAGAGCTGCCTATAGTTAATGTCTTGACAGCCACATCTGGCCTTGCAGGCTCATTTCCCACCTGGTGCTACACCAGCGCTTCCAAAAGGGCATTGCTGAGCTAGGAGCACCGTGGTTCAGTCTGCTCTGATGGGGGCAAAGAGGGGAGCTATTCTGCTGTCCCTGCATTACAGCTACCTGGGGCTGTGCTGGCACCAGCACGTGGCTGGAGCAGGAGCACGCTTTTGAAGTGAGTATCTGCCTTCCCCATTCACAACCTGCAAGGATTTGTCCTGCAGACTGGCCTCAGGGAGCTCAAACCGGGCTCCTGCTGGTGAAACCAGTGGTCCCTGGGAGTGCCTGTAGCGTGTGCCACCTCCTCATGGGCACCTGAACCAGGCTGGAGCTGGGCTGAAGAAAACCCCAAGGCACCGAGTAGTGTGAGGTGGGTCCTCAGCACTGACCCACTCCACAGATCTGCCTCAACTGTGCTGCACTGCTTGCTGGTGTAGATGAAGCCATGGCCTCCTCCAAAATCCACCTCAGTTATGAAGTGCAGAGTTTTGACAATAGCTAAACATTCCTTGAGCTACTACATACAACAACGGGAAAGCTAGGAAATAATAACCAAAAAATAATCCTGCACACAGAGAGTGAAGCTAGGAAATCTGGTTTGGATAAAGGCAGCACAGCCCTGAACTTTCACCCAGTTTCACGCTGCACTTTTATGCCGTTTGGAGAAAAGTCTTTACCTTGCCTTCCTCTGACCTCCTCCAGAACCACTTCCACTCCTGACAGCCTCCTCCAGGTCACCATTGCTCTGCTGCTTTCAAATCCCCTTGTAGCATCCCTGTGCAAGTGCATGGCATTTAAGGGTATTTCTGCCCCAATTTGAGATCTCAGGGCTACTTATCTGAATTTTCCCTGTGGTGGCCTGATCTACCCTAGCTGGGGATCATATGCTGGAGAAGAACTAAAGCCCATGGAAATACTTTGACCACAAAAATTAGGGGTAAAATCTTGCCCTTACTTAAGTTCACAGGAGACTTCCCATCATTTTTGGCTGGACAAGGTTTCATCCCAGAGTGCTGCTCGCCTTTAGCATCACTGTGAGGGATCAATGTGCAGCCACAAAGTTTTCAATACACTTCAAACCTGAAATGGGCAAGAAATGCATGCTAGTCAGTGTTGAAGAAATCCATCAATCTGATATTTATTTTAGAACAAATAAAAGCACTCCCCTCCTTTCCCCCCACCCCAAATGTGTGAAACACTTCATTGGAAAGAAGTCAATACTTCCAAAGGACTTTTTCACATAAACATGAAGAGCCCCTCAGTGTTCAACTGGTGTGGTGGTGGTCATGGCATTCCCCTAGACAGGGGGTCTCCAGCATCTGTAGCACAGCTGCTGGCACCTGCCCAGCTGGGTGGATGTCCTGTACCTTGCCCTCAGCCCCTTTCCACAGCTGGGGAAAGGCCCAGGGTGCAGCCTCAGGAATTGGGAGCTAACCTGGGCATGGCCCCTCTCAGCAGCTGCTGCCAGATGACTGCACAGGCTGCAGCTGGCTTCACTTCAGTCCATTTTTAACATTAGTTGTCACCTCAGATTCAGGTAAGGTCATGACCTCCGTGCTTGGGGATTGGAGCTTGGTAATTCAAAGTGAATGGCTTGGGGTGCCAGAGGCTGGCCACACAGAAAGACACTCATGTCTATTATTTTAGAAGAGTTCATGCATTCTAAGCAAAGCCAACAGCTTGCGGAGCCCTTTGAACTGTCAGGGTGGGGGACACAGGATACCTGCCTCTGGGGAGGGACGCTGGGTGTTTGGTGCAGCTCTGAAGCCTTACCATGTGCCACGGATTCAGAAAGTCTTGCAATATTAGCAGAAATAAGAGGACAAGGGGTCTGAGAAGCCAAAGTTCTGTCTGGCAGCACCACTAGTGTGCAGGGAGCATCACTGGGAATTCAGAAACCTGCACTTATAGTCGGAGCAAAGCATTCGTCATGGCTTCATTGCATTTAGGATATCAGATGCAGGGTGAGAATAAACGCAGGGTAAGTGAGCCTGTACTCACCGATAACCCCGTGAGTGCAACCCAGAGATATCCCAGCTGTCTCAGGCTGTTGCCTTCACGGGGTCAGAGAGAGGGCACCACCAATACCTTAGAAATCCCCACTTGTCAGAAGATAACTTTTGAGATAGAGATGTTTTAAAAATAACGCCCAGGACAACAAACACGTTAAGGCTGAAGGACAAATTGCTGGATGACTGCAGACACAGGGTTTCTCTTTTATTTCAGAATCCAACTGCTGTAAGGTTTGTTACCAGATTCAGACTTCAATTATTTGATTTTTTTCTTGACTGGAGAGGAATGATGAAAAACAAGAAATTAATAATAATGTTCTACATCTGTTTGGCAAACAATTTCTCCTTCTTGCTTTAAGTGTGTTCAGCAGCTCTACATCTCTGTTGATCTAAGAATATTTAGTGAGCAGCAAGGGTGAAATATATTGACTTCTAAATAACTATATTAAAATTGCAATGAGAAAAACAGAAAGAGAAAACTTCAAAGTTCTAATCCTTGTATGGCTTGGCACGTTCCTTTTTGTTTATTATCTGTACTGGTATAGTGCCTGCATCAGGGAGCAGTAGCCCACTGTTCTTTGGAAAGCGGGTAACAAATGTATCCCTGCCCCATGGACCTGACAAGCAAAGTCAGAGAAACTGCAGGGAGTGTAAAATTGGTAGAATTCAAGTGACACATAACTAGGAGGAAGATAAGCTTTAGGTCAAGCCTGCAGAGGAGAGAGAGTAGAGTCTTTGTTTTTGAATGACAAAGCTGTAGGAAATGGGATACAGTGGAAGCTGTTTTCAACACTGATTTTCTTTATCACATTAAACAATAACTTTTGTTCTCGACATCTTTTTCTACTCTGGTGGTGGTTTCCTTTTGGAAGCAAATTGCTCAACTGGTTTACGGTCCAAGGGCCCATTTCTCATATGAATGATGCATGCACAGAAGGCGTGAGTGGGAGAGGCTCCTCCAGCCCCACAAGGACTGTCAGGATCTGACATTCTTTTCTGACCAGAAAAGAAGAAATGTTGAAGCCCTGGAAAAAAAAAAAATTATGCACAGCAAATCCAAAGGAAATGAACATTTCAGACTGGGTGAGCGGATTCTTTATTTTCCAAATGTTTGTTTTGATTTTGACCTTTTAAAAATGTTTCCAAATGTTTTTTCTTCTCAAATAACTTACCAAACCTTTCAAAAGGAAATGCCATTTCAAATGTTAGAAAGCAAATCCTTGGGATGCTGGAGTGTCCAAATATTCCAACTATCCCCCAACTTTTCTCTTTGTACCGGGACATACAGGGGTGTGAGAGCTTTGTGCAGCAGCAGCCCCTCAATAAGGCGTGGGGATGGCTAGAGGCAGGGATTGGCAGAGGTTTGCCCATGGCATGGCTCCGGTGGTCAAGCTGGTGCTGGCTGCTTCTGCAGAGGCCAGCCCTGAAAGGACCCACACCCGCTACCCAAACTGTCTCCCACTCCATGCAGAAGGTACGTGTGAGTGAGATTTTGACCTAAAGCCACATGTACTTGTCTTCCTTCCAGTGGCTGTGTGTCAGCAGTGACAGCTGGAGGTACTTGTGGTCCTCAACAGACCCATTTTGTTCCAGTTTGCTCCTGACCACATCAACCCTTCTTATAAGACAGATGTTGCCTCCTGTTCCTTTCAGCCATGACCCACATATTCAGTCAGTGTAGACATGGGAGCTTCTCTGCTCTCTGCTCACGCTGCCTGCCACTGTATAATTTAAGAGAAAACCTGGCGAGGGATGGTCCAGCAGCCTGCAGGACCATGTGGAGCTGCCATGGAAAGGTTCTCGGTTCTTGGGGAAAAGTAGCCACCTGATGGATTTTAATGATACGAAAGACTTTCTGAACTGATCCTAGGATAGGATTCCTTAGCTTTAGGATTGCATCTCAGACTGATACGTAAAACAATTTCCTCGGTTTTATCCACCTGCCTATCAGAAACAATGATTCTCCAGCTTGCCTCCTCTGAAGAACAATTCATGACAGCTTGAAAGCCCTCAGCTGAGTTGCATCACATTCCCAGCACCTTCCAGGCATCCCAAATCTGAGTTCCCAGAACATGTCTCCCCTAAATACTTCCAAGCTGGGCTCCCTTACTCAGTGGTTTTGGCTGCCACAGAGAATTTATGGCTTGAACTTTGATGGAGCCTGAGTTCTGCTATCAATCAAAGGAATATTTTACTGCCACCAGGAAAAAAAAAAAATTAAAAAATTAAAAATTGAGGGGATAGCATGTAAAGTTTGGAAAATTTTGTGACTTGGAAAGCAAGCATGAACATTTAAGGAGAGCCCACCCAATCTTTATGGCAATACCCCACCCTTCTGACCTGGAAAGGACAATAAAGACAGAATGAATCTTGTCAAGAGCTACTGGCTCAGAGGTGTTTATTCCCATTTCATCAAACAAGTGAAATCTTGGACTGCAGTCATTTCCATGCCAGAAAGACTAAGCCTATCTCTGCAAGTTAATGGGAGAAACTCAAGTCTGCCAAAGGAGGATGAGTCCTTATGGCAATCAGCAGTTTTGTAGCTGATTATCTCTTTCTTTCAAGTCATAAGGCTGTTTTCCCCATAAATATTTCAACATCCAGGAGAATGTGGTGAGAAGCCAGAAGCACAGCATGCATTCAAACCTGCTCTCATAAATTTGTCTCACACTGAAGTTGTCCTGAAGCCTGACCCAGCTGTGAGTATCATCTTACACAAGCTGGAAGGAGGGGAGGAGAGCTAGCCACCTTGCTCCTCCAGATGCCCAGTGCAACTGGGCTGCCTTAACCATATAGTCTGATGCACAGAGGAGAGTAAATGAGAGAAAGAATATTTTGAAAAGCTATAAAACATACAGAATATCCCCCGATGCATCATAAGTCTATGTATTTAACAACTATAAATGATCATCAGGAGCAGCCTATCCACTGCAGGGAAAGGGAGCAAGCTCAGCTATTCTTTTCATGCAAAAAATGTTCTGGCCTTTCCCCTGTAGATCTTGTTTCTAAGCATCGAAGTAGTCTGTTTGGGACAGTTGCTTCTCAGTGGCCATGTCAAGAGAATGTGAAAGTGTGTGATATTATTTCCACTTACCACCAGCAGCAACTTGCAAATGCCTGGCTTCACTTTTGCTGTCGAGATGGGAGCCATTTTAGATCAAGCCAGGCCTGCAATGGGAATGGGAAGGACACAAAGGATCATGAATCCCCTTTTAACCCTTCCCCATTCAGTTTTATGGAGAACCCAGTTTTGCTGGATAGCAGGATTGTCAGCATGGGGCACAGGGCCATAACAACGCATGGTGGTGTCAAAGCAGCTCGTAGCAAGACTGGTCTGACCTCAGCTTGCAGCCTGCTGTGCAGTATCCTGGTTTGAAGACACACAGTACTTTGGATGCCAAGTGCTGGATCCGGTGTGGTTCCCTAGGCCAGACCAGGAGCCAGGCCTGGTTTGCATCTGTCTTTGGTCACTTCCATGCTGTCTGAACTCATACACATCTGTGTTTATGATACATCATCAGGCTGCTTTTTTGCTCCGTGCCTCTCAAGATGCATATTTATAGATCAAACATACATCTTATTTTCATATGAGAAGTGTTGTTTGGAAAACTGACCAAAGTAACAGAGGACTGTGAGACCACGGAGGTGGAACGTATCTCCAGAAGCAGCTGAAAAGAAGTGAAAGCCAAAGCCACTTCTCCTTGAGAAGGTGATTATAGTTGGTAGAGAGGGGTTCTGTTCAGTCCTGGGCTGTTTATGACCACACCTAATCATGACAACCTTCTTCATTGCTTTTGCACAGCTCTTGTAACTTCCCTGAACATCTTCCCATTCTTCTGGTTTACAACCACCAGTCAACTGCTTGAGGTCGTATTTGTATGTGTAATACCAGAAAACAATAAACCACTCATGAATTTGGTGGTTAATCCCAGTTACCATTACATTTTCTTCTCCTTGCTATTTTATTCAAACCTCAAGGACCAGCAAGTGTTTCCCAAAGTCTTGAAGAGACGATACAGCAACTGTGTTACCTGTTGGCACAGAACTAGGAACAAGAACTGCTGTGGATATGGCAGTAGGAGGGGGTGCGGTGGCAATTGATGAGGATTTCTGCACATTCAGTCCAGTATATGGAGAATAAACTCTCAAAGTTACTCTGTTACAAAGTTACTCTGGAAGCCTGTTTAAGCTGTTATTCATTAAGACTGATGCTTCATTTTACTAGGTGAGTCCATGCTCTCTTTTCCACACTGCAAAGTCCTTTCATGCCAGGGTTTAGCTCTTGTGGGAACTTAATGCCTAGAAAGAGCATGCTGGGATTGTATATAGTGAGGCCACGAATGTTAGGTCAGGACTTAAAGTCACAGCTTAATTTAAAGACAGATTTGAGCCAGGCCTTAGCTAAAGCCAACAGCACCTGGCAGAGGAATCACACAGGAATATTGCAGGAGGGGAACCCAGGATTTCTTGGGCAAGGGAGATGCGGAGGATGTTCATCCAACTTTGGGCATCTGACCCAGAACTAAGTCAAGAGTCTCTTGACAGAGTTTCCAGAAGATCATCAAGACTACCTTGATGCCTCACTTAATACCACCATCTGTCCTCTCACACCATATCCTTAAAACTATGTCACTGGTATGGGAATTACCTGTGCAATAAGGGATCAGAGTAAGAGGAGGAAATCCTGGACCCCAATAGTATCATTCACCCTTTGGCACCACTTTTTACCTGGGGGAAGGCAGAGCATGCTGAATGCAGTGTGGCTTGTGGTTTGTGACTTGGATAAGGTAAAACCCTTTGTCTATGGGTTGTTTTCTTTGCTGTCAAGTATGGAGCAGCTCTATGGTGATCAGCCATGAGTGGATTTGGGAGACAGTGTGAAAAAATGGTAGGCTGGACTGGTTAGACCCTGCACAGGGTGTTAGAGACTAGGGTGCAAGTGCAAATGCCCACGAGAGCGCAGGGGTGCTGGATGGATGGATGAGACCCAGAGTCAAGGGGCAAGATGGCCAGTGTTACACAGTGGGGATGTATTTGCTGTTCACTCCTTTATATAGCATTCAATCACCAGTCAGAATTCAAAGTTAGCTACTGTGCTCCAGCCCTCGCAAAACAGGTACATGCTCAGCTTTGCACCCATTAGAGGATCAGTTCTGGCATTCTTGTTCAGCACGAGTAATGCGCTAGTGCCCATGCCGAAGGGATGGTCTGCAGAGAATAACGCTGCCCAGGCAGGGAAGCCTCCTCGCATGTCAACTGCCTGGTGCAGAAGGGCTGTGCAGGGCACAAACTACTACAGCCTTAGAAAGAGCCTCACTCTTCTCTCATTCCTTTCCAAACCTTGATTTTTCACAAATCTGTACAAGCAGTGTTAGTCCTTACATGCACGAACAGGGCAATGAGTAAAGGAACTTTGGTTATGACTAGGAGACCTGCCAGGGAAGAAGAAAATGAACCACTGTGGCTCCAAAAGTTGGGAGGGCTGTGGTAAACAGAAATTTCCAGACCTTGGTAAAACACCTTCCTTCTTATAACACAGATGGAATTACAGGAAACTTACTGTGCTTGGTAATCGATCAAGCTGTTTAAAATAGTGCAAGAAAACATCAGTTGCA
The DNA here is from genome assembly GCF_947461875.1 of Haliaeetus albicilla. Taxonomy (NCBI): domain Eukaryota; kingdom Metazoa; phylum Chordata; class Aves; order Accipitriformes; family Accipitridae; genus Haliaeetus; species Haliaeetus albicilla. The sequence goes on along the minus strand of NC_091489.1, from coordinate 10,980,140 downwards.
ATGTCAGTGAAAAACATTTACGAAAGTACTGATGAATATGATTTTAATCCCATATAAAACTGTGGTGAGAAAAAGGAAATTTCTGTTGGATGCTCTTCATGGTAAACCTTACTTTTTGGTTGGTATTAATCCTCCCTGAATAGCTTCTGGTCTGATCATATTTTACAAAAATGTAGAAAGGCACACCAGGCCAATCACATACTGTGCTTTGTCCAGGTAGCTTTTCACATGAAAGGAGAACAGGAAATTAACACTGGAAAAATAACAAAATATTCTTGGTATTGATTGGACTTTCCTGATCCTTTTAAACCTTCCACAGTTGTAGAGGAGAAGGTAGTAACAAGTGAGCTGTCCCCCACTGGGAGATTGCTGTATTTCACAAGCAAGACCTAGCTCTGCCAAACCCTTGAAGAGACAGAAATTTCAAAGGATAGTTTAAAGTTCTAGTTTGGTTTCTTTTTCTTGGGGGGGGATGGTGGAATATAATTGAAGTTTCAACTGAGTTTTGCAACTGCAAAGCTAATGCAGAACTAAATATAGCCAGGGAGTAAATTTCAAAAAAGTTTTAGTCTGGCTTCCATTTTTGTTCTCCTAAGTCAGGAAATTAGACTTCCAGGGGAACATCTACATGGAGCACAGTACGGTGCAGAGATACATAAGCTTGCCTTGAACAAGGTGACCTGAGTACCAGATATAGTACAGCCATTGCAGCATGAAGTTCCCCATTGACTGCTTTGCAAACGCCTGGCTCAGCTGAGGTGAAGCTAGCTGAGGTGTTTCCCCCTTCCCCCTAGGTTGTGGGGCAAACATACTCCACCTCGGTCCCATCAGCCTTTTCCCCAAAAGCAGAGGCCACTATGCAAAAATCAGTCCTTTCTGTGCAAAAGTCCCTGGGGACCTTACCTTGAAGCCTGGGGTTCCTGGGAAGTGTTGTAATTACAGGACGCAAAACACAGTAGACAAGTTCTTTACTGCCAGGACTGCTCTTTTGACCAGCTCACCTGTACTAAACTCCAACTACCCTGAACTGTTCATTCCCCTTTCAAAGCACTGTATTATTTATTATTATGGCCTTTCATTGGCCAGGCCGGATCTTTCTGAAAGCTCGTCTGATGTCAAAACAGGGTGCTGACATAACTGTAAAATACATGCCAGTGCCAAGGAAGTAATGCAGAAAATAGGACAATAATGACAAGCTGGGATTTTTGTTAATATTTGTTGAATCTTGAGGGAAGAGTCATCCCTGACAAAATATGGTGCCTTCTCACTAAGTCCATGCCCATACTCTATAGATGTCTGATTTGCAGAGCTGTCAGCTGACTACAAAAAAACTGTTGTAAGACAGGCCAATGATAGTAGTCAAGTTTAGTTAAATCCACGTAGTGTTTGCATGGATATTTTCTTACATGGCTGCCAGGAATTTTATTGGACTCAGACTGACACAAGCCAGGTTTAAACCAATGTTAGAGACTAAGCTGAGAACTACAGTCTTGGCCCCTTTTAGTCTAAATGGAGGACCTTAGTGTGCAGATCAGGCCTACGAAGCAGACTGCAAAGTTTCAGTTCTTTTCTCCAAACATCTGTGGCTTAACCTCTTCCTAACCTGGTTAGTACTCAAAGCCATTGACAAATCAAGCAGCTACTCCTAGAATATTAAGCACAAGCTGCTGGGTTTGTGCCATATATTACTTATATCTGTCCTTTACTTTTAAATGAAGAGGAAGGAAACGTCTCGCTCAAATTTACATCATGGTCGTACCCATCACAAATGTTTTCTACCATGAGAAACATTTGTCAGCAGTGACTTAAAGCTTTTTCCTGTGAAGCTGATGTCACTGAGTCACTTACTTAAGCACTTTTGAAGATTGATCATCACCTCTCTTTTTTTTATGGCATTCATATTAGGAACAGCATCATTTAGTTCACTAAGTTATGGGTCCCACTTGTTTTAATGATGCAAGAAACTATTTGCAAAGCAGTTAGGATTTGGGCCTTTAAAGCAAAGATGAGAAAGTTAAGTACACAAACCAAAAGAAACTCAGCTCTCCCAGATTTAATTCCTTCTCACTTTATGCTTTGGATATGAAAAGAAAACTTGGAGGAGATTGGATTGGAAATGACAGTGCTCTTTCGAATTACAAATCACATTTTGTTACAGGGGCACCGGAAAGACATTATCAGCAGGGTGTCTATAATTTGTTGACATGTACAACAACTTGGAATTATGCACATTTTTATATAGATACGCACTTTGATCACAGTGTGCAATCAAGGATTTTCGTGCTGGGATCTGACCTTTTCTGCGTGAGAGCTCTGTGTTCCGTAGTTCCGAAATGGCTTGTAAACAATTTTAGCTGCCCTCGTGGGTGGAGCTGATGATTCTGCACATTGGTGTGTAGAAGATCTGTGAAGAGCCATGCAGCCCTGTAGCTCTTTGACTCCAGGCACCTGTTTCCTTTAGATTTATTTCTTCACCTATTTGCACAAAGTTTCAGCTTTTCTTTATTCCCCATTTGCAATGGCTTTCCTGTGGGGACACAACAGAGTAGAAAAAAATCTCTTTCATAATACCTCATTTAATTGTGTTCTGTTCTGTGCCTCTACAATGCAGTCTGTGACTACTTTAAATCCTTAGGACAAGCTGAAGTTTATCAGGCAAAACCACAGGTGTTTCTGTTATTATTCAAAAGCTTGTAACAGAAATTGAGGGAGAGGGATGTGCAAAGCTGCATCTCAGATTTGGCCTTTTTATTAGCATACATCTGCAGGGAGCTTTTGGTTTCTGCTCTCTGTGTTTTTTTCATGTTTTCACACACCACATTCAGCATTAGATCTAGTATTGGAAAGAGTACGCAGTGACCCATCTGATTATTTAATATGGTTTATCTTCTGCATTTGTGTGATACCCATTAAAATGTGCATTTGGCCTAGCACTGTCCAAGCAGTGGGCACTGGAAGAGTCATGACTCCGCTCCAGGAAGAGACAGAGATTCAGAAAGTCAGGTATGTGAGGGGACCGGCTAACAGTGACATGCTCCCGAGGTGGCAACTCACACTAAATTAAGGAGTTGAAATACCCTACCAGTCCACACATCTGGCATGTCTATGAATGATCACAAAATCAGCAGGGAAAAGCCAAGCAAAACATTGTCTCAAGATCATCTCTCATTGAGAAGATTTTCTTAGAAATAGGTAGGAACGCAAAAGGGGAAATCTACTGGAGGCAGCAAAAATCCCTGCATCAGCTGAGTGTGGCTCAATGCAAACCAACCTTCATCATATTCCTCCAGTGGGGCAGAAGAATCTGAAAACAGAGATGAATTCTGGGCGTTCCTAAACTACTTGAAATGTGAAATTGCTTTAGAGGACTTTTCTAAAGAAAGCTGTTGGAGAAAAACAATGCCCTTTATAAAATTGTCTTCTTTTTCCCAAACAGGGATGGCAATAGTCAACTTGATTTGCCTTCCTAAGTCTCTGGGGCACCCTGAATCAGTGGAACCCACATCTGTTGTTAGCTCAGACAATTAGGCAATATTGGGTCAAGAAAAGACCACCTGGGCTGCTGGGTCCTGTCCTTGGGGCCCGCTGGTGGCCAGTGCTGAGATGCTTGCACTGGGAGCGCTGGCAGACCCCACATACTGCAAACCAGCAGCCACAGCATACTGCCCAGCACCTTACAGCAAACTCCAGGCCTTCAGCAGATGAAACCAGAAGCCAAAAAAATGATCACGTTTCTCAGGAAAGCAGAAAGCAAGATCAAAGTACTGTCAGTGTCCTCAGGCCATGCAACAGTAGAGCATTTATGAAGTTGAATAGAGATGAGCATTTCCCCTTGCTCCAGAGTTGCAAGGAAACTCTCTGTAAAACAACTGGAGTTGCCCTTCTGGCATCTCTAAGTTTGAAACCTGGAGGAAACAAATCTGTGTTGCCAATGCTCACCGAGCTGCCTGTCCCATCAGTCTGTTCAGAAGGGGGCTTGTTTCCCTTTCTTCACTTCAGACATCAGAAATAGTTGGCAGGGCTCTCCTGCAGGGACCAGGAGCAAGACTTTACTCCACATTAAAGTGCCTCGGGACAGGGTATGACACACACTATGTGTGTGCATGCATGCCAGGCTGTGGCTACCCACGTATGGTGCAAATTTGCCACGTGCACCTGAACCTGTCCAGAGTCCCTCTAGCTGGATAGACTGGGGGATGGAGACACACACTCACACAGACTGTCTCCAACCTGCTCCCCATGGTTTTCTTCTTGCCAGAGGCATGCTGCATCTGTGTCCCTTGCTGCGTTCGAGCTCTCTGGGTGCCAGAAGTGAAGCAGGAGCTGCCTCTGCCTGCACGCTGCCTGACGTCGCTGGCTGGCAGCCCCTTGGCCTTCTGCTGTGTGGCCAGTGGCTGAAGTCATGCAATTGTCTGCAGTGGAGAGGAATTTGAGATACCAGCCCAGTTCTAGTCTCTAAACACATTTATCTTAGTGCTGTTGTCACTAGCGTGATTAAAAGGGGGAAAATGGAGAGAGACAAAATGTCTGTGCAAGACTAACTTGATGAAAAGGGAAAAAAAGAAGAACATAAAAGAGCTTGATTAATGGACTCATATCCAGGCCAAGGGATAGATACACTGAGAAGTGCTTTGATTCATTCCTATTCACTTCCCATTTTGATGCACATTCACTTCATTGAGGAAGGGCTTGACTGGTTTATGCCATGTGCACATTGCCACTGCGCCAGCAATGACAAGAAAGTCGTTACACAGACACATGTTGCCCTGCCATCTCTTCTCCCTTGGCTTTCTCAAGAGGGATCTGCACAGGGATGGGAAGGGGGCCCTGATAAACCTTAGGGTTATGTCACCATTCCCTACATACTAGTTTTCGGTTCCTTGTGTCCCTGAAGTGACTGTGGCCCAGGATGAACAGGAAACACTGCCACAGCAAATGATGAAATGAAAACTGCTTCACAGTCACATTTAGGTATCCTATTGTGCCTTTCCCAGACTTGTCATTAGTATGAAAAAATGGCATGTCCCACAACACCTCAGCAGCGATGAAAGTGCAGACCTCTGTGCATTGCTTGGGAAAACCTTCAACTCTGTCCAGGAGAAAAGCTAAGCCTTCGTTTGGAGAAGCTTAGCAATAGATAATCTCTCACTGTGGGCTCTCCTGACTGCCTGGATATTAACAGCAGTGGATAAGGTGTCCTCTTTCCTGTGTGAGGGTCACTAAAGACTGAAAGCAATACCATTGAAAAGCTCCACAGGCAAAACTTGGCTGGATAGTGAAGGAGTGACAATCTTTGTCACAAAACTTTGGCTTAGTTCCCAGACAGCTGTTGAATACTTTTCTTTCCAGCCATAAAATGTAAGGTTCTAGCATTACTAACTGGAAAATGCCATCGGGGTTTTATCCAGAGGTTTTGCTTGCAGTTTGCCTTGTTAAAAGTTTGATTTGTTTTCCATGTCAGGCGACTTTATTCTAATGCAGGTTTAAAGAGCAGCTAGGCTGTCAGCAGTATTCAAAACTGTTTTTCCAACTTGCCATTTACTAGAAGGACTGACTTCTCCACTCCCTTCCCAGTGCCTGGGGGAACGCTGCTGCTTGGGTTAGCACAGGAGAAGGCTGTGGTAGCTTTAGAGTGAATGGACAAGCCCTCAACCTACTCTTCTTGCAACATCATGTCAGCAATACATTGAGAGGCCACTTCACCAATTGACTCCAACCCTGGAAGACATCCAGTCATTTTACAAAAAGATCATTTCATGGCTTTTGCTTTTAAAGAATCTGCAAATGGCCTGGATGCCCAGAAGACCAGATGCTGAGGCTCATCAGTAGCTTGAAAGCAAGGAGCTACAACTGGCAGGCAGAACTGTGAGAAGTTAACATAATGGAAAAAACAACACATTTTCCATGTAAAACTTTTCTGTTAAGTAGAACACGGCTGCACAAATTTTTTAAGCATTAAATAGCCTTCCAATCCCATTCCATGTCCCAGAGAAGAGGAAGTATACGCAGGCCAAATGCTGGAAAGAGGGAGAAGATGGAATTGGTGACTTGCAGTCTGGTTGCAAGGAGACCTTCACACCCTACGCGATCAGAGATATTGTGTTGAGTACGCTCTGTTGAAGGTCTTATCTGGCAGGTGCAGGCCATGGGACTGATTTCTGGCTGATGTGAGACTGGCTGAACCAGAGCATGTTCGTGCCAACGTGCAGAGCCATCTATTTGCACATCTCAGTTATTCTTGGCATAGTGTATGCGATCAGTCTTGCCTTCCCCTCCTCACCCCAAGGTACATAAAGCTATTCTTGTAGGCTGAAACACATCTAAAGGGCATTGCCTTGCATTGCCCAGCGAGTGACACTGTCCAGCTGGTGTGACTGGAGGAAGTCACTTGGAGGACAGTTTCCATTCGGGTGAGAACCACTTATACAAACAGAGGCTATCTGACATGACCTTGCTGTGCATCCCTAGGGAAGTATGGCAGCCCCATCTCCCAAGGAGGCAGGGGCAGCAGCAGTGCCTGCCAACTCAGCTGTTCCCAAACCTGCCAGCCCGGCAGCTTGTCAAGCTCGAGCTGCCACCCACGTTGGGCACAAATCCTCCTGGCTTTGTCTTTCCAAAACACAGCCCCAGCCCATCTCCAGAGAAAACCCCTGCCTGTTTGCTGAGGCTGCCTGCAGCGTGGCTTGCACCAGCCTGAGCCTCCCACTCTTTTCCTTAGACGAAAGGGCTTGACAGCTCTTCAGTCTGACAGCTCATTCTCCCATGGCTTTAATGAAGCCTGTAATTGTCTTGGACTACAGTAGTTAATTTTGGACTGTAGGAGCAGCCAGTAATTGGATAGGAAAAGAAAAGGTCTTTATATTACCTGCCAAATTGACCTCCCTTTCTCAGACACCCTTTCTTCTTCCACAGCATCTCAACTGCAACCTTCTTCTACTTCTCTCCTCACTGGCTCCAGGCACCTCCTTATCCTCCCGCAGAGGACCACATAGCTTTCCCTTCCCCTGCCTCCCCTTAAAGCTTTCCCCTACTCCCTTTCCCACGTGGTGCCAGATGCCATCTCCCTCCCTGCCTGGTCCACTCTCCTCCCAGCACAGCCCCAGTCCAGGGCATGCAGCGGTGGCAGGGTGCTGGTCGTACCATGGCCCTGCCTGCAGAGCCAGGTCAGTCAAATGGGAGATGTCAGCCTGAGTACATTTTCAGATTGCCTTCATTTTTAAATCTGACCGAATTGCAGGGGCGCAGCTCCACAGCAGAGAAGCCTCATGCTGTTAAGCAAGCAAGAGCCAGAGAAAGGCCAGCAGCCTTTCCAAGTGCAGAAAATGGTTTCAGCTCAGTGAAGCCACCTACGAAGGCTCAGTGCAGCGCTACACAGGTACTTCGAGTTACGGAAGTGATTAAGTACTCTGCTGTGTCAGAGCCTCAAACTGTGCAACTTCATGACAGCAAAGAAAGATGTCTCAGCAAAACAGAGCCAACTTTCTTTTACAAAACTTGTGACATATTGGATACAGTCTCAGAGAGAAGCTGTGAAGTATCAAGGCATGTATGACTGCCTATTGATATCAATGAGTTTATATGTCAAGCACATTCCCTCATGGGGTTTGCTTGCCTTGAGATGAATTTGATAAATGAGAAGCCCTGACGGGAAAGACAAGTTTTGGTTCTGTTTGAAGCAGGTTATCAGAGCAGAAAAGGTAATTTTGCATGCAGGGCCAACTGTCAAGCTGGGCTTTACTCTGCTCTGGGGTGGCAAAACGAAGCAGGTCCGTGCCAAGTTTGTGGCTGCCTTGATCAAAAGCCATCAGGAAATCAGCTGGGGCAGTGCCAAGGCATGGGGCGGTAGGCAGAGCTGAGTAGGGGGTCTGCTCTGCCATCAGAGGCTGCAAGCACCTGCAGCTTTCACGGTGTGTTGGTGGGCTACTGGTCTTGTTGCTTATTTTAGTCTGGGAAGTGCTGGTTTCTGCTTCTTTCCCATGGGACTAGTGTTATATTTTGATGGGCAAGATAGCATTTTAAGGGATTCTGCACATTTCTTTGTTAAATCCAGCCCTGGCAATCTCAGTGCTGAGACCTGTTGTTGGTTGGTTTGCTCAGGCACACTGAACTCATCAATAACGATTGCAAATGCATTGAAAAGTTACTGCTCGCCACAGGTGTGCAGAGAGACCTCCAACACATCTACCAGGCTTGTGCAGGGTGCCTAATTTCGCTTTTTTCTTCTTTTCTTCTATTGTAACAGTGCAATGGAAATACCCTTGTGGGGTCCAAGCCCCTGGCAAGCTTTTTGATTACAGCTCCCGCACTTTTGGAGCAAGAGGATCAGTGGGGACTTTGAGATGAAAGGTGCCAGGTGCAGAGTTAATGATGTTCAAGACCCTGGGACTTCAAAGTGCAGAGATGAGCTGGGAGTTGGGGAGCACGAGGGGGTGTGGAAAGGGGCTTATGAGCTGTCTCACTTGTCAAGGCATTTTATGGGCAGTATCATGCACAAGCCCAGTGGTACAAGGCAGCCAGGATTTTGCTGCTCTCCAATGCAGAACTTGTGCAAGTGACAGGGTAGCTGTTTCTGGGGTGTCCTGTTGGTGCCCCTGAGGCTCGCGGGGGTCCCTGCGCTGGGACCCCTGGCCATGAACAGCGGTGCCTCAGTTTGGAAGTGCCGGCCATCCCACAGAGCGGGAATAGACCACACTTCTTCTGGGAACAAGTCCTTTCCACACCTGCCCTGTTCTGCTTCGGTGGGTAAGGTAAACCCTCTGTCCACATGTTAAAACCACCAGCGTGCTCTTTGCACACACAGCAGTGGCACCGCGGGCTGGAGCTGCCCCACACCAGGCAGGGTTGGAGCAAACTCCAGGTCCCTGGTTTCACCAGCCCCTGCAAACAGGTTTTTTTGCAGTTCTCCATCTGAACAGCTACCTTGTTAGTACTCCCAGAAAACAGAGATGGGGGAGGTACTTAGAGGGGCAGCAGAAGGTTGCCTCCAGTTTGAATCTGAGGGCTGCTGAAGTGCTCCTGGGGCAGGGGTGCGCAGGGGAGCAAAGCCAGCCCTGGTGAGCCGGGCGGCACGGGCTTCCCATGGCGAGCTGAGGCTGGTGATGAAGCCCAGTTCAGTGAGATGCTCAGCACCTCCATCTGCCATGGCCATCGAACACCTCTGCTCTGCAGGCTTGCACTGCTCCTTGGGCACTTCTGCATGGGTGTTATGGGAGATAATTTTTCCTTCTGTTTTTAATTTGCTGACAGATATGTTGTTACCTGTCAGCAGGACTTGTTTCAGAAAGCGCTTGAGTGACTAGCTTTGCCTCTTAGTGACAGTCATTTATCACGAAGCGGTGTTGTTTATGTGGCGCTCACATACGCTCTCTCAGGGCTGCATAACCACATAGCCTTCAGTGGCAGTATTGGAGTTGGATCCCCAGTTTCCGAGATAAATCTCATGCATGGGTATGTCTGTTTAACCTGACTTCTTTACATAGCTGGTGCATAGCGATTACTTTCATGCCTCCATCAGGTCCTGTCAGCAGCTTCATTGTGCTCAGCTCTGGAGATCATAATCAGATTTGATCTGTGTGTTTTTCACAGTCATTTTCCAAATGGCCCAGTGTGGAGTAATATGACTTCTTGCAGTTCTTCGCACAAGTACGTTTTGTTGGCCACATTTGATTATGGGCCAATAGTTACCCCAGCAAGACACCCATGGATCAGAGACACAGGGCTCGGATTCCTCACTGACAAAGGAAGCTTGTTTTTGCAGAGGTGTTTCAGCATGGAGACAATCAATATCCAGCTCTTAATATTGAGGAATGGCTGGTTTCTGGATGAGCCTCACTTTTTCCTGTATGCTGTATTCTTATAGCTCTCGAGCAGACAGGAAAGTTTGGACTCCAGGAGTGGAATTTTTTGCTCTGAGAAGTGGATTACTAGAGACACATGAGATTGGATTGCAACATGTGAAGAGTAAAACATTAATTCCTGTTTTAAAAATGTGCTGTTCGAAATTGGTCTCCTAGCAACAAAGCACCTTTTTGTTTGCCAAGTGCTGAACCTTAACAACACCGTATTTGTGCTAATTCCATCTGTTTCAATTCGAGACAAGAGTTACTAAAGGAATCAACAGCAAGAAATGTGCCAGTTTCAGAGATTTAATAAAAAGTAAAATGCCACTGCCATGTAACCTGTCATCTCTTTGAAAACCTGAATTATAGCAATTGTCCCAAAGCTTTGGGATCACATGGAAGAAGCATGCAAAGGAGGGGAAACACTGGTATGAAGTGTTAATAACTTTATGCTGCTCACTGATACACTGTTGGACTTAATGCAGAAATACCTCTATTTTTAGGTATTTCCCCAAAGTCTTGGCTAATGTAAACAGAAGAAACTGGATGGCTAGATGCACAGAATAAATGTTTTTCTCCTCTTTATATAGTGTTTCTTTAAATAATTTTGGATCTCTGCTGCCTACATGTGCTTTCCTCAAAGAGAAGAGACAGGGCTAGGGTTTCTAAACCTGCAGAAGTGAACATCACTGCAATTAGGTTCAGCCGTGGGTGAGGGTACATTGCCTACCCCAGTTGGAACCCTCCTGCAGCTGAGGGGGATTCGGTCTCCCCAGAGGCAATTCACCTTTCTTCTGGGATCTCCTCCTATCTTCTCCCAGCTTCACTTGCTAATTTCAGCTAACCACAAGCAGCTTCCTTTTCTTGCTCTGTGGTGGCTGGTGTCCCTTCTTAATACTGTAACACATATTGCTCTGAAAAGAAATGAGGATGGCATAGGAAGTCACTTAGTAGTGCAATTTTTAATACTGACCTGATACCCTCTAAAGTCTTGGGTGCATCTTTTAATGCCTCTCTTCAAATTTCCTGTCTGCTGGATGGTTTCTGACACACAAAAGCCTAACAAGGAATATGCTGGAAAAAGTTTTGAGGAGAAGTGCCAAACCTCAAGATGGATCCATTGAGGATAGCAAGGGTCTTCTCCTAGTGCTGTTCTACCCAGCTGCAGATTTTTCTCCTTGGGGTAAAGCCATGGGACCAGAGACACACTTGTTGAGGAAGGTCTTGGGAATTTAGTTTGGGGTACAACACAAAGCACCTACAGCTGTAGTGCACCACGCACCTGGGCAGCCCCATGTCAGCAACATGTGACCAGGTAAGAGAGGCAGAAATTCTCTGAGCACTTGCAGAGCTGGTGAAAGGCACACATGTCTGTGGCATCTCCAGAGGAGCAGATTTTACCGATGTTGTCAATTATAAACTTACATTTGTTACTGTGGTTTGTTTCCTTTTAAAAGATAGACTACAGGGTGATGTTAAGAAGCAGCAGGAAATTATTATAAGCTTAAGAAGCCTCCTTTTGCAAGTGTCAGCCTGGCACAAGCAGGTTCAAATATTCCTCCTTCCCTGTCATTGCCCTTCAGGAAGAAGTGACTGTTTTTACATACAGCTGAGTGCATGCCCAGTCGGTGTGACTGGCCACATATAAGCAGTAGAAGAAGGTGCTAGGATCAACTCTAAACCTTATTCTCTTACCCGCCCTAAAAATGTTACTGTTAAAATTTGCTTAAAAACTATTTGTACATAGTTCTATAAAGTACACAGAGAAAGTCATAGGTCAAGGAATGATTTTCCAAATGCTCACACATTAAATAAAGTGAAAATCTTTAAAAATCCGAATGTTAAGAAGTGTCTTTTTCCATAGGAAGGCATGGTCTTGGGCTTATTTATTTATTTATACTTAGAATTGACATTTAGAAATGTACACAGCTGAAAATGTCAAGACTTATGGAACTGTATGATCTAATGTTTGTAATGACACAAGAATCGGTAAACGCATCTCACCCAGCAGAAATAGTCTGCGGCTGGCATAATAAAATAACCACTTTAAATCTCATTCCAGATGAAGCTCAGTTTAGTCATATTGTTAGCTGAGCCTTCCATCATATGGGCACTAATGACTCCAGAAGAATATTTGCAGAGAAAGAAAGCAAGCAGCTGGATACAAGGAAATTGATTCATATGTTCTCCAGACAGTTAGACATATGCACCCTTCGCAGACTCCAAGACTATAAAGGCAAAATGCACAGCCTTTGCTCCAGCCTCTGTTAGATACTTTCAGGGCAGTAGTCAGCGACAGATTAATTTATCTGAGCGAGGCTCCCAGCGGGGCTGGCTCGGGCAGTGCCTTGCCACGTAACCCCCAGGGAGTCATCCCCTGGCTGGGTGCTCCCAGCCTGCAGCATCGCGGTGCAGAGCCCTGTCACCTGCAGTAAAGCAGAGTCACCACTCGTGCTGTTGATAACAGGTAGTCGCTTCTCCTGTGTGGCATGGGGAGATGGCCATTTGCAGGTATTTCAGAAGGAGAGAGGAATAGGAATAACTTCAGAGACCATGGTTTGAAAAGAAAATACCCATGAATGATGAGTACGTCACAATGCTGAAGACTCAGGCCCCTCTCGTCTGTGTACTAACACAAAATAGCAAGGCTCACTGGCAGAGGGTGTACAGCAACTGGCCTTAATGACAAAAGTATCAGCATCATCCCCTCTCTGTACGTGAAGCTGCTACAGAGATGTATGCTCCTTTTGTGGCCAATGGTCAAATTAGTTTGTGTAAGGATATGTGGACACTCAAGTACTAGCACAGGAATAATCTATGCACTGAACTTCTGAGCTTGCTCTGTGAGACCTGACTGCACAGTATTCACCTGAGTTTAGACCAGTATGATTACACTGATTTCCAGAAGGAGTAAAACTGCATTTTGGTCCTCCTCTGACATCCAAAAGCACTTCTGTAGTTACATGAAATGCAACAGACTGTGACCATTTTCACTCTCTCACATTTCAAGTAGCTTAGAGAAAATTTTGTCGGCAGAGCTGGTCCAAATTACCTTGATTCTTTCTGCCACAGCTTATTATACAAACAATGTATTGAGTAGAGTATATGGTAGGAATAGAGATAAAATGGGCTAAAGGAACGTAACCTAAATTTATTCCCTGTTTAAACTGCTCAGTTTAGGTTCATCTCAAAGTGAGGAAGTAAAGATGGGCCACAGCTCACTTTCCAGTGATGGCAGCTTATCATGATGTACACAAGAGAGCATTGCTCAGCCGTGAGTGTGTAACAGGCACAGCAGACAGCACCACACAGGTGGGATGCAGAGTGCTTCCAATAAAACATTCCAGCTCGTAGAGCTGAAAAACAACTCTTCTGGATATCAGAAGGGCCTTGAGGCTAGATCCAAAAGGGATTTAGGCAGTCGCACATCAGCTAAAAAATAACACAGGATCACATGTGCCTACTAAGAAGTATTTAATTTTTGTAAGTAATGGCACCTATTCTGAGTACCGGCCTGCACTACTGACCTGACAACTGTCTTATTCCTCTAGCACTTCTCAGATTTTAGGCCCCTGAAATAAGTTTTAGGGTCTTTCCCAAACCTATTTCCTACTTTTTCTGAGAGTTATTCTATGTATTTTATAAAGCAGTTTCTAAGGAATAATTCTTTCCTGTATTTTTCCTGCTTTGTATCATCACATAGTGATTAATACCAGCCTCCATTAACTCCCCTTTCTAAGTTATTTTATAGTCTGCATGCAAAACTCCATACCAGCTGAGTTAATAGAGTGTATGTTTTTTCTCTCATGAGGCAGTTCCCAGTAGGTTATAGGCAAGTATTTGTACTTCACAGTTTGAAGGCTTCATAAGCATCCTTTTAATTGCGCACTGGTACTCAGCAGAGATCATTCAAGACTGCTCATTTTGGGCTGTGTGGCATTGCAGGCATAAATTTTTCATTTACTCCCATCTGTTTTCAAAATTGTTTTTTCTGGAAAAGTGATAGAGGCTTTAATGAAGCATGCAAAAGGTCAAAAAACAACCTCTCTAATTGAATGCACTCTTGGGAATTCATTTGGAAATAATACTCCTCATTTTTTGTCTCCCTGTCTGGCAGCCAGTGTTGAACCACAGAATTATAGCAGCTCACTAAAATAAGCTGGTTTGTGTGTCAGGTCGGGCCACAGTCATCTCTAATCCTTTCCATTTGCTGATACCAGAAGAAGAACGGAGGAGAAGCATGCAGCTGGGGTGGGGTGTAAAGAAGTGCTGAAGGTGGCTTAGCTGGATATGAGAAATGCCTTCCTTTTGGTAATAAGCCCCTGTAGTCCATACGCAAAGAACCACAGGGTGAAAGGAAAGAGCAAATGACAGTTGTTTCAGAAGAAAGCTGTGCAGTTCACTCCCCTATCTAGGGCTCACAAGGTACAACTTTCCCTCCAAGTGTCCCTGCTTGCCAAAATCTCAGAGACTGAGGGAGACAAGCATGTGGGGCTCCAAACCCTAAAGCAGTGGATGACAGGCAGCGCACAGCCACACCATCTCTGTTGCTGATGGCTCTTGGCTAGGCAGGAGCAGAGGCACCGCTGTGGTCTCAGAGGGGACACATGCAGCACCGTGACCGACTGAGACTGGCCTTACCCTGCCTCCATCAGCGGCTGCCAGCTCGCAGGATCGGTTCAGAGTGGGCTGCCAAGTTTGTCAAGAGGCTGCATAAACAGTAATTAGCATCTCGCCCGGTACCTTAGCTTAAAGTGAACGGAAGATGGCCAAATCCCATGCAACCTCCTGCAAACCATCCCCTTCAACATCTTTGGTGCTCCTCTAGCCAGTGACAGCTGCTGAATGGTCTTCCCATAACTCTAACCTCAGGGATGAGCTGAGATCCAGATATGATGATTTTTTGTCACCTGCTGACAAGTCCCTAGAGACATCCAGTCACCTGCACAGCCATGGAGACACCAGCCTCTTTAAATTTCATGCTGGCAGACCAGGAAAGAAATGCAATCAAATTAGATCATTTTACGGTGCTGCCAAGCATTTATTAAATTGAAAAGCCTAGGTCTGAATGAATGAACAAGCATCTTCAGATACCAAAATGGATTGCACAGGAGTATTTGAGACTTTCCACGTTCTGGAGAAAACTTACTTTTAACAAGTGAGATTGGCCGGCTATGCTCACCTTCAGTCAGTTTGCTCTCATTTTTAAAAAGCCTCTTGAGAACTTGCTCGTGTAGAAAAACAGGGAAGGATTAATACTAAAGGCGTGCCAGATCCATAAAAGTCCAAGACATAAATGAAGCTTTTGTTAATTGAAGGAATACAGGGATTTATACTTCTAAAGGCTGTTCTCTTGTGCTATAACTTAACTAGATACTTGAACACGGTCTTCACAGCCTTGTCTGTGTTACTGTAATGACTCAGTTCTATGGGATTTTATACACCATCACTCCTAGCAGCATGGGAATGGTTTGCCATTAAGAGTGGTAAAATGACAGTGATCTGTGTTCATGTCTTCTGAAATAACCATCACAGGCACTCGGGCAGGTACAGTGGGAACCACGTCAGGAAATAAAGGAATTCTTCATTTCTACAGTGAGGTTAAAGCCATGGTGTCTCTCCTGCACAGCAGAGCTCTTGCCACTCCCCAGGACACGGGTCACTGAAAATCTGCTTCTCTCAGGATTTCCCATTTGAGACCACCTCACCCTACCAGTGAGGCACAGGCTGACAGCCCAATGCAGAGATGCCATTCCTCCAGAGCATAATATGGCATTTGAAAGCTGCTCAGCCAGGCACCACATCACGTGCAGGGAATCATGCTATTTGCAGCACTTCTTTCTGGTGAATTAGTTCCCAGCTCCTGCAGCCGGGGTGGGCTGGAACATCCCAGCAGGGCTCTCCTCAGAGCCAGCAATTGACCCTGTAACCTGCAGACTGGCTCTGCCCATGCAAATGTGCCAGGAGGATTTTATCAAGGTGTAATTGAAATAATTCATAATTCACTGACAAAGCAAAGTAGGACAAGTAAGACTCTGGGCTTGCTCTAGAGCTAGTTATGGAGAGCAACAGACACCTGATTACAGCCAAATGGCCAGGGCTCCACTGTGCATTTTTTCTGTGCTGGATCTGTCACCTCTGGAGGGATGGGACAGGAGGTATGGGAAGGTGACAGCTGTGGGGTTTGTCACTTGCCATTCTTTCTCCCTCCCTTTTTCTCTCCTGTGACAGGCATGATAAAGGCCTTATGGCTCCAGACCTGCCCCTCCTTCTTGGGGTAGCCACTTCCAATTTTCCTCCACTGCTGGGAAGCCCAGCACAAGCTTTGGCATGACAAGTTCAGCCAGTGAAAAAGCTGGCTGAGCTGATTTGCTCCAGCTCTACCACTGTCCTTTGTGAGAAGATCAATGGGGCGTGCAAAATGTCCACTTTTCTTCATTGCTCTTGAAATGGCAACCAGAGGTACCTAGAGCAAAGGTACACACGTGGACATGCCTTTGAAGAGTGTCTAAGTGAATACAATCAGTCTTCAGTAGCAGAAGCTTTTCTCTTTGACCAAAGTACAGATGCAGCATGACTTGTTTGCCTCTGAGCAGGGAGAGATGGGCAATGTTATCTTTTTCAATAAAATCCAGCTGTAGATTTTATAAAATAGTCAATAGCTCTGGATCTTCAAGAGACATGTGTCCTCGGTGCAGCTGCGGGGTCCACAGCTGCTCTCTTAAAGTTAACCATAAGAACACGGGACTGGTTCAGCGCTGGGAGATCAGGCCGGACAGATGTCCATCACATCTGCTCTTCAGAGCTTCCAGTAGACAAGAGGCCACCGTCTCTCCATCACAATCTTCCCTCATATTGATCTGAAACCTCTTTTGCCACAAATTAAGCGGATTTCTTCTTGTCCTCCACTTCAAGCTATATAGGGAAACTGGTGAAAGAGAAATGAAAAGTGCTACAAGGCAGAAGCAAAAGGCACAGATGTAAAGAGGAAAACAGTCAGCCAGACAGGAATGCCACAGAGAAAGGTCAAATAGCTATACACAATCAAAAATAAAAATGAGTCAATAATGCAATTTTGGTACTGTCTTTCTGTTCCATTAACATAATTTTAAATTTGGTGCCTGGTTTTGTCTGTCTTGTCAATAAATCTTACAGGAGTTCTCTCTATGCCCAGGTCCAAACTAAATAGAAAAAGATATGGAGCAGATCTTTGGATTTCCTTGCTGGACATATCTGCTGGGCTGGACAGCATGACACACAGACAACTGCTCCTTGCATGTGGTTATACAACCAGTTGTGCACAGTAGTTCCACAGAAACTATTTCACTTTGTTTCACAAAAGAAAATCAGGGCAGAGAGTGTAAAAAAACTCAAGTCAAGATATTCTTGCTTGCTTCTCCATTATTCTCCAGGTGAATTATCCCTTCAGAGGAAGAAACTAGACTGGTCTGAGGCAGTCAGTTCTTGACAAGATCATGCTGATGTTTTTTTATCCCCTCCTTCTCTTTCAATCCTTATTAATTGTTTTGTTAACAGCCATGGTGCCACGGACATCATGCTGATGTCTGAGTCATTAAAAGAGCATATGACTGACTGCTTCCCGCCGCTCTCTTTTGATAAAGGGGTCTGGGTCCTCTGGGGCTAAAACAACAGATGCTAGTGAAACACCTGCCAAAAGAGCAGGAGGGGACGGAGTGATGCATGTGGTGGTATCCAGCACCAGAAAATTAATGAAACCCAGCGCCTGACTGTTTCATCACTTCAACAGAAAGCCGCAACTTAAACAGAGATCAGAGAGGATCTTAACGCATTCTTGTGTGGCATCCCAGGCCTACTGCAAGTGTCTTTCCAAACCAGGGACTCCTCTCCAGAATGATGCTGGTTTGGGCAGCATCTCTCAGGAAACTCAATTTTCGGTGCCACAGACGACACGTGCTCTGAGTCACCCAAGCCCAGCACACTTACCCGGCTCCCCACGAAATCCATTGCGCTGTATGTCCTGATCTGTGGGGAGGGCTCGGCATGCTCGTGGTCCCCGCGCTGAGCAGGGAGGTGAGGAGCAGCAGGGCTGGGGCCGGGCTCTGCCCTCTGCCCACTCGGCCCAGGCAGGCTGTCCTGTCCCTCAGGTGGCTTTCCCTCCCCATCCCACTGGCGGTTCCTGGAGGAGCTGGCGGGGCAATGGCGGGATGACTCCTGCAGCAGGAGCTTCTGAATATATGTGAACAGAGCTGGGAGAGCATGTGTTGCTGCCCAGGTCCTGCCTGCGCCCTTCTCTTGGACCAAGGAAAGCAGAAACAGTAAATACCGGGTTTGCAGATGCCTCTTGGCATGACTCCTGGGGACACCCCGGACTGGAGGGGACTGCTCTGCCACTCAAGTCAGCAAAAGATGTGAGCAATCGGAAACACCTTTTTTTATGCCATGCAACAAGAAGCTGTCTTGGTCCTCACAATTTCCCTGCTTTTGTGCTCCTAAACTCAGCAGGCTCCCTGTCATGACTGGGTTGGACTCCTATAGGCTTATAGGTGGAAAATACTCTCTGGCGCTTGCAGTTTGCTGAGCCTGAACAGCAGCGTGGAGTTAAATGGCTGGCTTTCAGGCTGCCAGCACCTTGGCAAAGCTCTCCGAGGATAAAGAACAGAAATTTTTAATAACTGAAATCCAGGCTTCTCAAAATGACTCAGAGACAACTACCCTCATGGGTGTGGAGAGAATGGGAAGGGGATCTAGGAAAAATAAAAACAAAACAAAACAAAAAAGATGTCTCTAGGGAAAATGTCAAGTTCTGCTACCATGGGCTTCTGGACACAGGTCTCTGTAGAGTTCTCCAAGATTTGCTCCAAATTTATACATCCTCCAACATAAATGCAGCTGACCCAGCGTCTTTCTGAGAGGAATGCTAAAACTAGGAGATTTTCCAAAGTAAAATTGCTAATTTTTCAAATAATAATTTTACCAATGGTCACTCCTAATTACTTAGTCACGAAGAAGCTAGAGGTCGAATTCATACTCAGTGATTTTAAAAACTATTGCCCTGGAACCGTTGCTAACATCAACATATACATTTTCCTGCATAACCATATTAGAATATTCCTAGAAGGTGCTGTCTCTATATAATTTGGGTAACAATGTCTTAAACATATAAGCTACCTTCCTCCTGAAACAGTTTTCTGAATAAGCAGATTTTGGGCTGAGTTCTCTTACTTATATCATTAACTGTCCTATTAGCTTTAATGGGTTGGAATAGGCACAGTTCTGTCCCCTGTAAACAAAATTAAACTCTTATTTTCAGAACATAGACTTGCAAGGACAGAGAAATCCAAACCTGTGGTACTGGCAGTTCTAGGAAGTTCAAGAAAACCACCCAAAAGTCCTATCTGAGTATGTATAAGCCTTATTAGCACCATAAGCATGTTAAAAAGCATGGTAATACTTAAAGAAGACTGGGAAACTGGGAAAGCAGATTTCAACATGAAACTTAAAAAGTCCTTAAAGGCAATATTTAACAATGAAGAACGTTCAACAGTTTGTTTCATAGGTCATGAGGTCCTGAGACTTGTGTAATTACCAAAAAGTTGTTCCATGTTTGTGGGTAAACTGGAGTGATGTAAAGTAACACTATAAAAATCTGGGTGAGGTTTTCAAAAATACTTGAACTGGGTCTAATAGAGTTCTCTCCTGTATTGCATTGCATCTTGATGCAAGGCAAGTCAGAGCCAGACAAAGCTTTTGAAAAGCCCTTCGTCTTTTCTCCAGCATTCAGTTTCAGTGCCCCCATGTAGGAAAATAATACCCTTTCTTACCTTTGGACTATAAAATAATGTATTTCAATCATGATGATTGAAAACAAGTCTGGTTAGGCTGGCAATAAAGGCTGACTTGCACCTCCTACCACAAAACCAGATGACATCTACGTGGAAAAGACCCTCAAACAGATGATAATTACTCAACATTTTACTCCAAACCTTTAGCACAATTTCTGAAACATAGCTAGGTCCCACCCATACTGCAAGACCACAGTTGGTACATACCTGTGCTCCTTCAACTTCTGCTTGCGGCACTTGAAAGGACCAGAAAGACAAGCCTCTTCTTCATAAAGGCTTTTCTTGGAAGGTTGTTCAAGGTGCATTGCTGAAAGCCTGCAAATGAGAGGGAGTGTGGGAAGTTGACAAAGGAGATGAACTAGAAAAAAATTATGTAAAGGCTGGGGCATACTCAAAAAGAACAAAAAAATCTGAAACAGAACATTTTTCCCTCTTCTAAATTAAATCCACCAAGTTTCCACCTAGTTTGTACACTACAAATCAAGGTAATTCATGAGTTGGTGGGTAATAGTGCCAATAAAACCTGATTTGCTGTAAATTGACAAGGCTGAACTCTGGAGTTTCTGGGCTCTGACCTGTAGTAAGGGAAAGGCTGTGCTGAGGTTTTTTCCTTCATTGGTGGCACTAATAGGCTCAGCAGCTTCTGTACAGCCATCTCTTTCCCTGAAACGCGGAGCATCTTAGGAACTTAATGTCTGAGTCTCTCCTCTGTCAAATCTGAAGAAAACTGGCTAGAAGATTCAAAATTTATTAGGGATGCATATGCAAAGGTATACACCTATGCACTATGATTACAGAAAACTAGTTCTTTATGAACACAGGTTAAAGGTATGGCAAATTAGGCTGAAACCAGTGTTGAGCGAAGAAGTCTTCAAAGATTTTGGTCAATCCGAAATCTATTATGATTTTATTATATTTGCAAACAGTAAAGTCAGCAACTGGGGGGAGGGAGCTTTTATTTTTGACAGCATTTGCTGCAAGGCAGTGGTGAATAATCATGTAAATACAGTATTTCCAACAAGCACTGTGCTGAAGCTGCTCCTGTAGGCATTCAGATGTGGCTGAAAAGACATGTAATACCATATGACTTTGGCTAACTAATCGTGTAGCTCAAAATATTGAATCTCAGATATGTGAACAAATAATTGTGGTGAATAACTTGTGAGCCAGTCACAGACAGATGTTTACACATGGAAAATATTCGGCTAATAGTAAGTATTTCTGGAGAAGCCATGGTCTGTTTACAGGCAATTTCTGGCATGAAGGGACTATATTCATCAATTAAAATGTTTCGTCTGAATTGGTTTCCAACTCTAATTGAAACTAAATGAAGAACTAGCTAATCTGGATTGTAGCACTTTTCTTTTAAAAAACTCCAACACATATGCCTCTTCTTGATGTATTGGTAACTATGCATGAGTTTATTCAACTTCATCTTTTCTCAAGGGTGTGGTAAGCATGCTGTTTTTCTTGATCTTCTGTGCTGATTGACAGTTTCTTAGTGAAGTGTCTCTTAAAACTTAAGAAAGAACGAAATTAGTAAAAACCAGAAATTATAGCATGTCCGAATAACGCTCATGATATCACATAGGTCTGCCAAACCATGGCAACTCATAGCCGCTTGCAAAGTGGGTGCTCAGTTTAAGAAGGAGCATCCTCACCCTGTGCCTTTCCATGGAAGATTTGCTCTAACAGGAGCCTGGATAGGACTCCTCGGCACACTGCACCGCTCATTCTGCCGACAGTGGCTATCACCCAGCCAGGGAGACCCTACTTTCCCCGGCACATTTCTCCAGTCTCTGTTGCTGCTTTGTGTTGGGAAGGAGAAACCTCATGTCCTGCTGCAGCTGTGTAACAGAAATAATCTGCTGTAGACAGCAGGATGCTGGTTGGTTGCAAAACCACTGTAAGCCAAAAAACATTGCTGACAACAAGAGCCTTGGGGTAGGAGGGCAGAAGGACTCTGCAGTTTATGTAT
The DNA here is from genome assembly GCF_947461875.1 of Haliaeetus albicilla. NCBI lineage: Eukaryota > Metazoa > Chordata > Aves > Accipitriformes > Accipitridae > Haliaeetus > Haliaeetus albicilla. The sequence goes on along the minus strand of NC_091489.1, from coordinate 10,958,499 downwards.
GCTGCCAAAATTCATGGCAATCTGAAATAAGAAACCCTTTGAAAGGTCTGCCCCAAAAGACAAAAGGCATTTGGGGTAGCGGTTAAACCTCAAATTCAGGTTAGAGGTGAGGACACCAATCACTGCTGTTGCAGTCTGGGATATGCCTTGAAAACAGTGTGCAATGTAAATTCTGCTGGTCCTTCCCTAAGGATGTGAACCCCTAGGATCACATCAGCACACACTGCATGCCTCTTTGGATCTCAGGGGTCACCCAAAATCTCAGCCCACCACAGGGTGTTCTTCACCAGGAAAGTCCAAAAGCACTTCCCAAGTGGGGCTGTCCATAGGCAAATGCCAGACTGGGACAAAACAAATGGGTGCCCATTCCTCCCTGCCCTTGTTTTCATGCAAGAGAAACCCAGGTCGGGTAGGAAATAAACCATGCACTCTCAAGACAGTTTTGGCCACTGCTCCTCAGTTCCCTGTCTGTAAAACAGAGCTACCAAAGGTCCATATAGGCTGGTTCTGGCAACCAAATGAGTAGTGTTGATGAACTAACTATTGTGGCGGCTCACCCTTGTGATTTTCCAGGCATTTGAGAACAGCTGGATCTGTCTATAAGGGAAATGCGACACACTGTCTCTTAGTTTTATTGTTGTTTTTGGCAACGTGGAAATATCTTCAGCATGCTCCATTACCCAATACCAGAAGACACACAGCCTTCTCATAGAGAATACGGTTTCAACTTGTATCTTACAGTGTAATGAGCAAGACAGATTTGAAAAATATTGCATTTAATGGCAGTATAACTGTATATACAGTCTTTGGAAAGCATCAACAGCTAAAGAGAAAAACAATATTGGTACTCAAATGTCTCTAAAACCACAGAGCCTGTGACTGGAGCCAAGAAATAAAGCCAGTATTCCCACTCTATGAGGATTAAAACAAGAGTCATTTGGGAACCAGGAGTGTTGACTGGACTGCACGAACTGTTGGAATGATAGGGTGTGCTGGAATAATCACGGAGAAGCTAATGTCTCATAAACTGAAAACTGGTTGGTGCTTTTTCGATAAACTTGTTACTGAAATGCTGGAAACATTTTTGTCTTTTGTTTTAGTAGGAAAGCCAGATGCAGTAAATTAGGCAGGTTTGCTGGGTGCAGATCTCAGAACAAAGATATTCCTTTTTGCCAATTTTATTCAGGTTTTCTACTATGCTAATGATGACAAATATCAGAGGTCTCAGGTGACTAGAAGAATGCAACTAACCTTCTACAAATGTGTCCCTCAACCCCGCAGCGGAAAATGAATGGACGAAGCAGAAAGAGCAGTCACTACTTTAGTGCAGTATCCAATGTCATTTCTTCAAGACACTGTTCCATGACAGTGAGGGAATGCTGGTCTTGATCTTCATTAAAAAATGAGCCAAACAATGTGGGCTAGTAAAACACTGTCTTGAAGGCTCAAACCTGGAGAAAGAAAAAAAAACCCAAACCACCACATATATTATTTTTAAAATCCCATGATTTCCTAAACTAACCTGACTTATGATTTCTGGGCACTGGGGCTTGGCTGCACAGCAGGCTCGGACAAGCCACAGCAGTGGGAGAAAGAGGAGAGGAATGGGGCAGAAAGTGGCTCGGTTCCCACTCTGGAATTGCAGTGGTGCTGGCTTGGCTGGTCACGCAAACAGAAAGCAAACAACACACCGAGCCTGTGCTGGTAAGTGGTGTTGACTGATGTCAGTAGAAAGAGTAGGCCTGAGCTCAGGGAGAACTTGTGGGTGAAGACAAAAGACAAAAGGTTTCCAGGCAGAACGAGTAAACGAAGGAAAAGTCCAAGAGGACATTCCTGTGGGAGTGCTGTCAGCGTTACCATGAGGGATGCCGACTGCAGTCCTGGGCACGGGCCCGTACAGCCCGGACACGAGCACCCTTCAGTCAGATACTGTCCAAGCGGTGATCCCCTGCGCCCCTAGAGAACCCCTGCGGCGGTCCGTGCAGGGGTTTGGCTCCACTGGTGTCCCAGTCAAACATCTCTGTATCTGCTGGTTTGTGTAGCCACTAAAACACTGCCATAACCCAGAACTGGCCAGGGGTCCAGCAGATTTGGAAGCAGGCTCTCAGGGGCTAGAAGAGCACGAGTGAAACATCAGCTCTTGGAAACCTGATCAACATTTCTCAGCTTGTCGGTGGCTCTCTGAGAGAAATGCAAATTTCTGAGGCTCCATATCTTCTAAATGACATAAAATAATTGTGAGATTGGAGAGCCAGGCCAAAACTGTAGCTGCACAGAGCTCTTTCCCAGACAATTGGAAGTGTGTGTGGGTGCATGTTAGAGACTTCCATCCCCTCCACAGCCCCAGCGCCTGCATCCTGCTCGGGCTCAGCAGGAGAGGAGAAGCGGGACTGAACCCAGCTCAGGTACAGCCTGTCCTCTGAAGGTATCTGCAGACTGTGCATGCCAGGGCAGTGCTGCAAACCCTGTGGTCCCAGTGCGCTTTCCCGTCTGGCACCAAACTTCCTCATTAGTTTGAGCGACAGGGGCTGCGCTGCCAAAAGGAGATAGTTTAATTACTCTTCCCCTCCCTCCTCCCTTATGAAGTGGCTGTAAAACTGCTCACTGCTGAACCTGAGCCATCCCAAGAAACTGAGTGAGTGAAATATTTTAGAGGGCTATTTATTTAGGCATCAGACCCACAGGCTTCCTTCATAGCTGTCTGTACAACTCTGAAGCCACCAAGTATTTCCATAGCAAATAATATGATTTATTACGACTGTATTGGGTTCCTATGCACAAACTCTCTCATACATCTCCATGGACAGATGGCGCAAACTGGAATCAAATACCAGAGGAGCTGGTTCAAATCAAGGGACATCAACACAAGGCCACCCCAGACTGGAAGGCACTCCGACCAGGGTTTCGGGACTCGCCCATTCTTGAACATAACAGCTTCCATGAAATCTTCAAGGGTGGGACAATGTGGGATTAGTTTATTGGGAAACGAGGAAGTCAGCTTGCATGTACTTGCTCAGAGCACTAGCTTGATCATAGCATCTCCGGAAATTTTTCCTCTCAGTAAAAAGCCAGTTTAGCTGTTACAAGACTGTAATTCCCTTGCTCTATCTGCCAGCAGTATATGGAACATGCTTGGTAGCCATTAGCCTGGTGAGCCCCACAGCAAGGAGGTGGGTGTGATTAATAGACAAAGTGGCAGATGGGAATAGACAGCATGAGATGCAAAGACCACCAAGAAAGCTGGTTGTCCTGATAAAAAAATTCTGGAGCATGAACACAGTGAAAGCAAGACTTGGATCTACTTATTGAACTTACTTTGGGTGGGCATGGTAAAGAAAATGAAAGGAAAGCACTTGTCTGTCTCCTATATGGGGTCGGTGAGGCAGGGAAGTGAATGAAGCATTGATGCTTGCAGAAATGCTTGGAACACCTTGAAAGAGCAGATAGGAGCACTGGAGTCTTGTGACTTGAAAGAGAATTCAGAAGTGCAATATCAGACTATTCTAAAATACTTTTTTTTTTTTTAAACCTGAAAGCAAGAAACAGAGAGGGATCAAGAGTTCAGAAATAATCATTATACTTTGGCTATCATCTCCATGCATATTTTGAGGTATTAAAGCAGGATCATATAGGGGAGTGGGATTCCAGCCGCCAGGGTGAAAGAAAATAAATCTAGCCCCATAGACAGGCTTCCAAATGGCAAGAAGACAAATCCCAGTGATGATGGCCGTTATCGTGCACAAGGCCACAGACTCTACCTGGAGCAAGCCCAGGAAGCAAGACAGAGACACACCAAAATAACAGAGCCTGAGGGAGACAGACTATGTTCCTGGAGCTCGAAGAAGAGCAAACACAGCGCTCTTCCTTTAAAAGAAGAGGTAAGAGAGATAGGGAATTATAAACTAACCAACATAATTTTAGTTAACCAGAGAAATAGCAAAGAAGTCATCAAATGTTTTATTTTGGGGCTCCTAGAAGGTGAAAAAGAAATGAAGAGCAAATAACACAGATATCTCAATGACAAATAATTTCAAACCACTCCTCATCCTTTCAAGGACCAAATAACAGGTCTTCAGAATGAGGTGAAGCAGAGATGTAATACATCCTGACTTTTTAAGGCTTAGTCCCAATGTTTTGCAAGATATCCTTATAGGACAGCTTGGGAAACAGGAACCAAGTGGGTACAAACTGCTTGGAAAGCCATATACAAAGAGTAGCTGTCGGTGGTGCAGCATTACATTGGAAGTCGGGTACTGAATAGACCTCTACTGGGGACAACAGTATTCACTGTTTTCTTCAATGACTGGAAAGATGAAAGAAAGAGCATGCTTAGTAAATTCAGATCTGCTGCCAAGTTTCCAAAATGCTGGAAGACAGGGTGAGAGTTTAAAATGATCTTGACAAGTTGGAGCAGAGGTCTGAACAGATGGAAAGGGGAACAATTCAGGAAGCAAAATGTAAAATGCCATGCCTGGATAGAAAAATATCGTCTGCTTCAGTACAAGACTGGATAAGCTGGCAAGATCGTAGGCATGTAGAAGAAGACCGGGGGTTTACACATAATGTCAGGCTGCCTGAATCAACAGTGTCAGACTGCTGCAGAAAAAAACAGATATTTTACGGGGATGTGTAGGCAGAATTGTTGCAAGGCATGCAAAATTAGACAAGGTTGAAAGAAAGGTGGGAGCCTTGCCAGAAAGCTGAAAGGAGATGCTATAGCAGTATTCAGATATGTAAAACTGAATAGAGGAAGAGAATTATCTCTTTTCTGTGCCCTCTCTAAGTAAGATAGGGAACATTGGAGGAAGCTGAAGGACAAGAGATTTGAGGTTAGTTAGATATTAGGAAATGTTTTCTCTAAGCAAGGCCAGCAGCCACTGAAACAGACTCCCTAGGAGGGCTATGAAATCTCCACCCTGATGAAAGGCCAGAAGGAGACGGAGCTGATCCTGCCCTGAGCAAAGGGGACAGATGCATGGTTTTACGGAAATGCCTTTTCAGCTTTGTTTTATGTTCTTCTGGGGGCAATAAAACAATGACCCAAAACAGTGGCAAAATCAATTATCCAAGCTGACGTGCGGTAGATATGTGTGAGTCGGCTGCAGGCTCAGGATTGTGAAACTCGTGAAACTGAAGACAGCAGCGATGGTGAGAAGGCAAAGAGACCACAAGCCTGGGAAAGTGGGATCAGGGGCAGCGCTGGTGGGACTCAAAGGCTTGTGGGCAGCGGTGCAGCCCATCGCTCTGGCCCTGCGGGCACAACCTGCCCCCCTCCCCGCTCAGCACCCAGCAAGGGTCTCAGGGTGCCCCAGCCCAGCTGCCCAGCCTGTCCCCAGGATGTCCAGAGGAATCCTGGGCCTGTCGGCAGGGAGGGGGCTGTGGTGGGCAGGACGGTGGAGGCTTGGGACTGCAGAGGACAGCAGGGAGCAGGACATGCCCACCCCTTGCGGTGCTGGCAGATCTCTTAATGCTTGCTTTGATGGTTTGGGTTGTCTAAGGTTGCCTAAGATTTTCCACTCTAGAGAAATTATCTTCGGTGACCTATAACTTTCTAAAGTTATCATCTGGCAGAGAAACTTTAAAGTCCTGATCTCAGATAAGAGCAAATTCTTGGTGATCCTTTCTGAATGTTGAGGGGATAGGGACAAAGAGTATTTTCATTACTATGCAAGTGTAATAGTCCACTTTGAACATATGTATTGGTCTGCAAGGCAAGGAATAGTTTTGAAATATGTCAGGAAGACAGGGAGTAATAGAGATCCCTGAAAGTCTACTGATAAATGATATTTAGTTTTCAGGCTATGATGTATGTGGTCACTTAGGATTTTAATTGCATTAGGCTTGAAAAAAAATTTCCAGCATGTTAACAAAACAGCACTTATGTGCAAGTTTAATATTGCTCAAATCAGCTTTTGAATGTCTTATTGCATTCATTGCCTCACCCTCAAGAAACCTGTCATGGTAGACAGAGTGTTTTAGTTCATGATGAGGGGCCAGTGACACCACAGTCTGTTGGCTGGGACCAACAGAGATTCAAGCTGGCATTGAGGAGCTACAGGGCTTTTAAAAATAAACTTAGCATGAGACACCAATTAAGTTTACCAGCAGTGCCTTACTCATGTCACTCTTTGTCTACGCAACTACAAGGATGGACACAAGTCTCCTGTTGCTTGAAGTTTAGCTACAATTAATCAGCACCTTTCCAGGCAGGGTTCCTGTAGCTCCTAAAAACATTGGCAAGGATTAGCACACATCATATAGGGCTTTCTGTCATAGATAGCTGTATGATCACCATCTTCTCCAATATGTAGCAAAAAGGACCTTCTGGTAAAGCAGTTGCTGTAGGAAAGAAGTTGAAGTGATTTAGGTCTTCGGTACTTTGTTTTGCAAAAGCAGCACACCAAGACTCCTGGGGGACGTCAAAGGGAAACTGCTAATTTGTGAAATTAGCTGAGTCAGGGGCTGAAGGTGGAAGACAGTAGGGAATGGTTGTATGATACCGATCACTGCAAATAGGAGAGAATAAAGCACGGTTATGCTCCCCTCCCTTCCCTGCTGGCCAAGCAGCCCAGAGCAGCGTTGACACGATCAGTGAAATCGAGTGAAAAGCTGCTTGCAGGAGTTCAAGGGGTGCTGGGTGAGACCATGTGCATGTTGTTGTAGGCACCCAAGTTACATGGAGTTATTAGAATGAGGAATAAGCACAAGTCATTCATGTGCATGCAATTTCTCTGATTTCCCTTAGAAGATCCAGGAAAATTTTTAGTTTGTGTTTTAAAATTTTCTTTCCATGGGGGTCAGATGTTCTTATCAATGTCCCTCCACTCATGGTGTTTCTCATGAAAACTGAATGAGAAGGTTTGTATCTCAGAAAAGCTGCAAAAGCTGAGAAGCAGAGTAGCTGGGGGTGGTGTTTAGCAGGATGCGGGGCATGGGGACTCCAGCAGCCAGCAGTGTCACCGGGCTGGCAAAGCCCCTGCGTGGGAGGGGTGGTCTTCCTTCACCACTACCTGCTGCATTGGCCACGTCTCACCCCGTGGACCTTTCCCCAGGACTACTTCAGCTGTGGGGTGGGTGCAGAGGGCACGGTGGTGGGGTGGCATGGCCAGCAGCTCCCAATGCCTGGGTAGGTGGCTGTCCCAGCCTCCCTGCAGCCCAAGACATGCCCCTCCTGCCACTGAGGGACATTTCTGCCCGTCATCTCCTCACCTTTCCAGTTTCCCTTGGAATATGGATCCAGCTGAAATCGTAACCCTTTACTGTGAGTTAAACGAGTGAAAGGTGATGGATGACCCATGAAACACGCAGGGACAGAGTACGTCCCATCTTCACTCCCCGCGCTTTGGAAAGTTGTGGACAAGTCAAACATATAATGAGTGCCATCTGCTGGCAAATGTGAATAGGTTATTGAGGATAACAGAGTACACGGTGTGGGGTTATTGCACCCTGCATGTCTCCTCTGCTCTTTGGGGCTGCAAGGCAGTGTTTTTGCATCCCCTGACTCCTGTTGCACCATGGCCATAGGCACCAGCAACTAGACAGATGGGCAGCATGAGCCTCGTGTCACCTTCTGCATCCATGAGCTGGTGTTACCTACGGCTGCATGCCGGCAGAGGCAGATGGGCAACCGTGAGAGCAGGGGCCTTGGTGTGTGGGACCAACACCAACACAGGGCAAGAGGGAGCCAAGGTGGCCTGGCCGGTGGGAGGTGGTGCTGGAAGGTGTGGAGAACGGTGCTGAGCCACCATGGGAGGAGGCAGCCTTGGGCAAGTCTCTCTGCCTGTGCCTCCCTTCAGAGCAGAGTCCTCATTTCTGGGTAGATCTGCCCCTACCGCTCACCTGGTGAGAAAGCAAGCTTCCCTTACAGTGTGTATAGGTTTGTGATAGTTCTGAGTCGTTCTGGGGGTTTTTAGCCCTGTGACTGCAGTGGTAGGTAGAAGGCACACAAGACCCTACAGCACGGGGTCCATACAGCCTGCAATGTATGCACAATGGGTCAGATCTCATAACATGACTTGAGAGCTTCTTCACAGTGCTCACTGCTCTGTTTTAAGCCAAAACAGCAGGGGATTTTAGAGTGGATGTATATGTGGTTTCTATTTACTTTATCACGTAAAAAACAAATTACACATAATCTAAATAAAAACATTTTATTTAACTTTGTTGGTGAGAACCTCAAGAGATAAGAAAATAAATACTGTTCACCAAGCATCAATTTTTTTGTGCAAATACAGAGGTATAATAACGCAGCAAACCCCAACCCTTTGTCAGACAAAAGTATTTCTGTGCAGGCACTTCCAAACCAAATGCCATTTGAACAAGTGTTCTGTAGGAATTTTTTGCTAATAGATGCAAGGACTGAGCAGCACTTGGGAGAGGTCATTTTTGTTCACTGATGGGATGGTGTAAATCCCAGTAGAAAATAAGATAGCCATGTATTATCTGTGAGATAGTTATACTCAGTGAAGGAAGACAAAAGCCTAATCATATATATATATCTTATCAGCTAAAAAAGCTGAAGTATGGTGTTGACTTGGAGGGGACTAAACTGCAAAACATTTTTTCTGTTACAACACTCACATATTACCCTTTTAATTTGGCAAAACGGTTGTTTCCTTCCTGCCAGTTTTTCAGGGACACTGCTGTACTTGGTCTGCCTGAGGATGCTGGAAATTCCCCAGAGAATAAAAATATGTGCAATGCATATGAAAACCCCTGTTCACAGTTTTCAAGTGATCCTAACTTAGGCGTTGCTTCCTTTTTTAGAGAAAGTAATCAGTAGTGGTGGTATGTGAATCCACAAGCACTATAGATCTGATCTTGAAATAGATTTTTCTTACTCAAACTATGCAATGAGATGTAATTTTTAAGACCAAAGTTGAAGAAGGTTGTCAACCTCAAAGACAGTTGGTCTTGCAACAGCCTTTGGGTGTGAACATGAAAGCTCTGAAGAATGAAAACCATGAGCAGTATTTCTGCTGTTTTGGCTTGAAGTCTCACTGGAATAGTTGTTCCAAATGTTTCAAACTTGAACTAGTGGAGCAAGCACTTCCTGAGTTAAGATCTGCTATGGACCTGTGAAGCCATAACAAAGGCAAAATGGGGAAAAGAGGTTTTTGACCAAGTCCTCCAGATGCTACTTTGGTCATCTGCTGTGTTAACTTGTTATGGGCAGTGCCTATAAAAACAGTGTTTTATAACCAGGGAAATAACTGTCCAAGAAGAGAGATGAATGACAAAGGGCAACATTCTGGAGTGCTGCTGAATTGGCTTGTTTAATGGACAAGGACATCCTAAGGACACTGAAGGTCCCTAGGAAAAGGTTAGGGCAGGCATCTCAGATTAAGTCTACTTCTGCACAGACTTCTATAATTTGTTTTGTGATTTGCAACGAAGAATCCAGCCAGCTTCTTTCTATACTGAATTTCCAAAAATCTTTGCTTTTGGCTAGGCTAGCAGGATGGGTGCGTCTGTTGTCTGTGTCTGCACGGCTGTTTGCATGCCCTCATGCTTTGGTGGGTGTGCAGTGTGATCTCAGGTGAATCTGGCAAGAACAAGGTGTGATGTTGCTCCAGAAGCACCAGATCTAAATAAATGAGTGCAAGCAAACAAGGCCCTGGAGGTGCCTGCCTTGGGGAAGGGTTTGGATATCTCAAATTCTGGTCTACATGTGCCATTAATCTGCAAAGATAAGATTAAAGACTGGAATTACCAGGTGTCAGCTGCTGTAAAGAGACCTCCTCTGGCAGACGTAAGGACCACCTAGCAGCGAGATGATGGTGAGACAGCTTGTCGCATGGTGGCAGGATCCAGGCTGATACCCAGACAGTCAAGGTGGCTTTAGACCTGGGGAATTGAACTCAGCCCTCTGCCCTCTCACAGCACAGAGTGAGAAGTTGAGGTTTCAAGCCCTTTTCAATCTGTCCTTACTTTTGTGGCAAATGCAAATACACTAAAATCTTGATGTTGTCTTCTCTCAGCACCTATATGTGTATAATAATCATTTAACTATGCTCTTGCTATACCAGCCTAACATATTGATTTCCTTACCAGCAACCTGTCTGGCACTGAAGGTGGACGGTGTTGCAGCGTGGTACACCAAGTATTCAAATACATGGCTTTCCTGCTGTGTTTAATGTAAGTCATTCTTGCTTTGGGAACTGAGCCTAAAATGGTCAAACCACCAAATTTAGTGATGCTGGGGAGGACAGCAGAGAGATGGAAAGCTGATATGGCCACTGTAGTCAGCCCAGATGCCTACTGTGTGGGAAAAGACAAGTTATATACCGCCAGGCCAAGCAGAACGTATAGCTCTGACCTGATCTGAGGTCAGTAGACATTTTTTCACCAGCTTCGGTGGGATCTGGCCTTTGCTCAAGTATCCCATGCAAGTCCATGAAGAAAAGGAACATGATGCAGAACATGCATATTATGCCCCAGTACAGACCTTAGTTTTGCTTAGGGGGCCAGGCAAGAGCTGTTAATAAAATGTTCTTCACACAAGTGTTATATCCACGTGTGTACATTTGCACATGAGATCCCAACTGAGAGAGGAAAGGCTGTCAGTGCCCCAAATCCGTCCTTGCTCTGTGAGCAATGTGGTTATGGAAACATGATGGATTAAGCAAACAGCTTGCCAGTTGCTAATGTAATAGCCTCTTTCAACTCAATTTATTTATACTTGAAAAAAATAATAATGTAAACTTATTCCACAAATATTTGCTGTTTATTTTTACAATATGTGTTTTTAAAAAATTAATTAACCTCCGAGTGTGTTTCATGATTACTCCAGTAGCTAACTATTTATGTTCATATGGTGCATACACATGCAGCAAAGGCAGATGCATTGTGAAGGGGACTCAATTCTCTGAGATTTGTTTGTAAACACCTCAAAGAGAGGAACTCACAGATGCTTCTGAGGACAGAGAGACCCTAGCTATGTAGCGTGAATTAAATCTCTGTTAAATGGCTTTATAATCCGTTTTTTAGAGATTGCATGTAAACAGAGATGCCTTGTTTATAAACAAAACTCTTCATTTCAGAAAAACATGCATCTAGTTGTAGACAATAGTAAGGTTTCAAGAGGTTTCTGCTGTTGCGTGTTCTCATGTACTTGAAGTGACACCCAGTTTTCTGCTCCTCCATGCTTAGAATTTTAAATAATAACATATAAAATCTGAAGTGGTTGAGAATAAGAAAGAGCAAAGTATGTTGGACCAGGATTTTGTAACACATTTCCTCCACTTGCAGTATGTGCTGGTTGAAAACAGACAGACTGAATCCAGTATAACACGGATCAATGTGTGCAAATTCCAGCTACAGTTTTAGGAAACAGATGTGAAAGGCGGGACTCCTAGAGCAGGGTTCACCTCCCCTAGACTTAGATGTCCACAGTGCACTTGCACAGAGCCAATCATCTCTGCGCCAGGAGGAGCTAAATTGTGCCCATTTCTCACTGTGTAAAGGCAATCTGACCCACTCATTCAGCTGTTAGGTGACGTGGATCCTACCCTGTGTAATGCACTGAAGACCTCATACTCAGAAGTACCAAGCTCTGTTCTTCCTTGAGACTGTTGACTTTGGTCACTGGGAACTGCCTTCATCTTCCCTTCTCCGTACTCCCATGGGGCCTCTCCCCAGTGTTCAAATGCACTGCAGGGCTCTGTTGACACCATAACTATAAATTTCTGTTGCACATGTACCAATTCAGGGGAGCTCTAAGGTTTCTCACGTGAAGGTGTATTTTTCTGAAGACACAGAATGCCGCTGCCATCCGTGGGGTTTGCAGCTCCCTCCAAGCATATCTGTGACTCAGATAGCCTCGCCATTTATACTGAGAGTTCCACGTAGGTGCCAGAAGTGATGCTTTAGTGTAGCTGGGAAATACAGTTGCTAAGCGTACACGTTTCCCAGATAGACAGCTTTAGCCCAGCTAACTGAAGAGCAGTGAATGAGCTGGGGGCAGAGTCTGAGGGGTCCCTCAGGAGGGCACACAAGATCCAGGCATGCTTGTAGAGCCTGTGCTAAATGCCACACTGCCCTTAGGGCCACCATCCCCTGCCCATCAGAGAGCCCGGGAGCCCCGGTTGTACGTGCTGCCAGGGGAGGTGGGGTGTGGGAAGGCAGTCCAGCCCACACATGGAGAACCCCGCTCTGCACTAGCATCGCACTGGAGGAGAGCCTTCACAGATGGGAACACCCTGCTGCTCTTGGTCTTGGAAAGGCCTCTTTGACACATCTCTCACTGGAAGAGTGAAAAACTGTTTCCAGACATATGGCCTAAATTTCTTTCCCCACTCCTCCATTCACATGTAGATACCCCCTACTCTACCCTCCCTGTACGACTCACCCCAATCTTCTGATTTGTGCAGGACCAAAAATAGAAAACTAAGATGGTTTATTTAATTTTGTAACGGCAATTTTACAAACATTGCTGGTTGGCTTAGCTGGATTTTCTTGGGGGTGTGGAATGTGGGAAAGAAAAGATTGGTTTTGTTTTGGGATAAATTTTTTGGACTCTGTTACAGTTTCTGTCTTTTCCCTATAACTCTTGGCAAAAAGACTTAAACAAGATTAGGAGAAGAGCTCCAGATGAATAAGCCTGTGTGAAATTAAAGGATAGTTGGGTTTTGTTCAACAGAGGCTAATTAGTATGTTGGAATAATCTGTTCGTGGTGGACCAACTTCTGTTTTCCAGACATTCAAGTCTGGACACTGGAGAAGACCTTTGCAGAGGTCCTTGTTTTGAGGACTCCAGTTTTCTTGGATGATATGAAAACCGGGAATCCTGAACATATTGTAATAATTTTCAATGTAGTTGTGCTTTTCCCAGCAGATGTCTGAATGTTTATAATGCACATATATTTATGATGCACATAAACATCTTCAGCTTACAAAGGGAAGTTATAACAGATAAATGGAGAGTCAGCTTGCGCTGCTCCAGCAGTTCTGTGTGTAAACCTGACACATCACCTTCTGTGTCAGCAGACAGGCTCTGCTATACTGAATAAACTACCTTTAAATCATCCTCTTGAATATAACACCATCTCTTCACTTAGTTTGAAGAGACATCATCCAACAAGAAATGTGGATTCTAGACCCAGACATATAAAACAGATTTTAGAACCTTAATGAGCAAGAAAAGGAGACAAAAGATAAGAAAAAATACTGTAGATGAAGAGATAAACTCCAAGAATATTTGATAAATGAGATAAAAATAAAGCCCACATCTAGCTTTGTACTGAAACTTGAGGAGGTCTGGCAAGCAAAACCCTTAAACTGCCCTGTGTTGACTCTTGGAGATAACAAGAAGATAATGTTCATCCTTTTATCTGAACCCTTTGGATGCTGATGGGTCACATTAGCAGAACTTGCAGCTAAGTTGTCCTTTAGATAGATATAAGAAATGAGAGTGCAGTTCCTAAGTTTTAATAAAAACCTGAACTTCCTTTCCTGATCCAAGGCATGGTGCAGCAGGTGAGGGATAACCGGGGATTTGCCCCTGATGGGACCCCTTTCCAAGTGCCTGTAAGTACCTCTGGTAACAGAGACTCCCTGCTCACATCCCCACCACCAAAATTTCTTGTTTGCCCAGTTAGGGCCTTGCCATGGCTCCTGGTGGGAGTTTACAAATTGGTTGAAACTGTCCTTGTTGAGCTGCTGCTGAGCTAATGTTGTGGGAGAGTCCATCTTCCCGAGCATAACCAGGCAGAGCAGTGTGAGATCAAGTGGCGGTGAGATGCTGGCTGCCTCCTTTCTCTGCTAACTCCAGCTCTTGGAGTCACCCACACAGAGCAACAGAGAGCGGCAGAGGTACCACTCCTACCCACTGAAAGTGTTAACACAAAGTTTAGGTGAAGGAGTTAAAATCCCATTACACCAGAAGTTGTGAAGGTTCAAGCAGCAGTGTGGAGTCACATAGCATGAAGATGGCAATGCACAGCTGGTAAATATTCATGGTGTATTAAGCAGAAGAATATGGAGCTGTTTACTGAACTGGACAGGAAAGGCAGGGATCACGCAGGATAAAATTCAGGGCTCCTTTAAATTAGTGTTATTGAGTAGGGATGCATCTGTGCACATGATGGCTGGAACTGACCTTTTTAAGCAGCCTGGTGAATTTAACATTACTGGTTGGAGCCTTTTTTAATATATATGTTTTCTGTTTGTTCTCATTTTAACTGTGCAACTTTTATCTTAATTTCCTAATTAACCTTGAAAGTCAAATGAATCAAAAAGAGACATGTGGTCTAACAGTGTCATTAGAGCACTGTGTTCAACAAACAGAGGAGTTAGCAGTGGGCACCTGGAATAAGATCTAGTTTTAGTGAAGATCTGTCCACATGCACCAGGTTTGTAAGGTCCCATTATAGCCCATGGAGTTGAATTAGTCAGCAGCACCTTACTAGCATGTCAGCTACGCAGCCACCACCAGCAGGTTTCAGTTGCCAAAGCACAAGCATCTAATGCCACCTGAGACACCGTAAGGCACGTGAGAAATCCACACGGGGCTGATAGATACAGTGCAGAGCCTACAGGAGACCCACACCTTGCTGGAGTTGCACACGGGGAGCCAGAAGGGGTATGAGCGCACATAAAATGGCACAAGCTTAGACAGTCTTAGATCTCCATTGACTAGCTTGTATCTATGCCTAGGCAAGAAAACCTCTGTACGCAGTGTGTTTCCATGAAATTAGGCAGTCTTCAGACATTCATGAACCCATGTGTTTCCAGCAAGTTGCATTCAGGGTGTGCGCAAAGCTACTCACAGACCTCTGAATTATTACATACAGGTACTTGAAAGCAGAATTGGGATCAAGCAGTTTCTATCCTGGGCTGGCAGTTACTGATTTTTAACTTCTCAAAGAAAGATTAAATTGAGGTTCTTGGTGGGATGAAGTCCCTGAGCAAGGAATTACTATGGGATGAAAGTATTCTGTACTCTCACCCTGCTTCTGTGTCCTTCCCAGCCACCTGCCATTGGACGTAGGCACATAATAGTCCATCTGTGCAGGTGGACTTTGGGTCTGATCCAGCATGTCTACTGATATTTTTCTACCACAATTTAGTAAGGGAATTCTCTTATTAACTTCAAAGTACAGTCGTCTGAGACACTAAATGCCCAAGCCTCTAAACACCCAAGTGTCCTTCTACACCCAGTGAAGAGAGGTATCCAGGTGTCCTAAGGCAAGAATTGCACCTAAAGGAGGCTTTTTCTCCCCAGGAGGCCCGAGGTGACTGACCTGGGCTTAGATAACTAGTTTTAGGTACATAAGTGAGCTGATAGATTCTACCCGCCCTATTCCCAGGCTTAGAAAGAGGTCTGGGGGACTTGGAGGAGAGGTTTTCAAGTGGTAACAGCTTCCACTCAGATCACGAGAGCTCTTGGCACCCAATAAAAAGAATAAAGAGTATGTTTGATTCAAAGCCTTTCCCTTCCACCCCCATTCACTTGCCTTTTGATTTTGAATTTTCCTGCCAGGATCTGAATAATCTACAACATACTGACTGGCATGGTTCCCTCCAGCTGAAAGACAAATGGAAGGGAGAGAGGAGATTACCTCTTCATCTTGCCAGCAGGCTTGCTTTAAACAAACTCACTGCATCGGTCTGTTGTTGCAGCAACACTCCTGTACACTGCTGTGTGTACAGACAGGGAGGCACAACTGGTGCATTATTCTATCAATGCCAGCCAAGCCATAAGCAGATATGCCACTAACCAGTGAGTGGCAGTGGTGGTGATGCACTGTTCCTTGCTTAGCAGGCAGCACACTGCAAGCTGGGCTGGAGTGCGAGTCCAACTATGTGGGTTTCCACATAGTTAGCACCTCTATATATGCTAACCACATAGTCAATGGGATTGTTCACATGCTTAAAATTAAGCATGTGTTTAAGACTCAATGGCCCCTCCTTACCCATATGGGGCCCTGGATGCCGCTTTGGACTGCACGACTCCTGAACTCTCTGAAGAGTTCACCACTCTGCACACTGATGGTGCTCAGCTGTACTGTCCAGGCCACTTCCCTAGAATAAACACCCCTGCTTTGCAGTGTCCTCATGTCTCCAGCGCCCTCAGACAGGATATTCAGTGACCCACCCTTTCCAGTGTTCAACCTGGAGCACTTCATGAATTCATTTTCCTACAATCTGTTGTGGTCCCTCTCCCAGAGATCGCAGCCTCCTAGCAAATCCTTATCATAAAACTGTGCCCATGGTAAGGATGCAAATCCTTATCATAAAACTGTGCCCATGAGTTAACCCAGCCTTCTGCTGGCACATCCTCTTGGGTTTTAATGAAAAGCAACACATGCAGGCTCACTGGAACAGAAAGCCTCCTTCAGCTTTTTGTCTTTAAGTCATGTACTGCTGAAGGAGGACTTAACCTCTTAATCCGCTTCTGTAGACAGGTGTTTTGCATAACTACATAGAAGAAAAAAGCTATTATCATCAATAATAGCTGCTGTTGCTTTTGCTTAGAATTCTGCTATCCCACAGAAACATAGAGCAATTCAGCATGTCTACCAACAGTCCTAACAAGTCTGGAGCAACTGCTCTTAACAGTGTCCTCAGTGGATGACAAGGCAGAAGTGGCAAAACAGACATATGCAATCTTAGGTCAACACCCATAATTTCCAGGGTGGTCTTCTCTGAAAGGAGATTGTATGGGTCAAACTGGTCTTTGTCCCAGTAGAGCCAGGCAGGCAGCCTTCCTGGAGGAGAAAAGGAACCTTACTGCTCAGACCCAGCAATGTAATTTGGCATCAAGTGGGGAGAAACACACCTGTTCAGATAGTGTTAGAGAATTTCAGGTTCTCAAGGTTTCATCCATTGAGAGACAGATGTTCAAATACAAGCACAAACTGTTTAATTTTTCTTTTTTTTGTATACTGTAAACCACACTACCTCCTTTGCTAGTATAAAATGCTATAGCTCCAATCTAAGCTATAGAGACCCTTGGTTTTACATCACTTGAAGGTCCAATGGTCTAAGCCAGCTCTTGTGAATGAGACAACAGTTCATCCACTACAGATCATGATGTTATTCTATTGATGATTTAAAATAAAGCTCAGTATGAAAGCCCAAAGCTGGTTTCTTGCCCCTAAGATAAAGGCATACATTTTTTTCTGTGTATAAATACCAATAAAAAAAAGAAATGTCTTTCTCATTGATTAGCATTTGTTAGAGGTGATGTAAGAGAAAATACTTAGCTTCTGATAAGAACAAGATAAAATCTGAGGTGTAGGGAGATATTAAATTTGCATAAAAAGATTTCTTTAGGCAGCTGCCTTCTCAGACTTGTGCACAATTTTGATTGCAGGGATGAAGACAGAAAAGGGAAAATGAGCTACCCATAAATAATTTTTTAAGTGCCATTTTTTAATATTTCAGGTATTTAAAAATAATGGGGAATCACAAAACTGTTTTTTTAGATATCACTGCCAATATTCGAACATTGTATTTGCCTACAAATGTCACCCACTATGCATATTTTTTCTTCAGAAACAAGATTCAAATATAGCTGGCCTACATACATTTGCCTTCTTTTCTGCATGTGATAGGGCGTGCCAGTTGATTCTTTTTGACTGAGCAGTGCGAGCAGACGAAGAGCATCCATGGGGATAATCTGACTAGCACGCTCAATCCATCTGGATCACATCAGCTTTTTTTCCTCACATAAGGACATAGGAGGGAGGCAAAGGAAAAACCTGATGAATTGCTCCCTCAGATTAGCTGGCCACTTAACGTAAACTTCAGGCTCATTTTATAAGATACGGCCCCAATACTCTTCTAACCTCACCATACTTCACGATTTTCAACTCAACCCACTCAAAAGCCTATTTAGCATCTAGGATGCTTAATCAAGCATGATCAAAATATCCCTGAGGATCCCATCATACAAAGTGTGTTCTCACAACTTTTAATGAATACTTACTGACTTAGCTCAGCTACTTTAAAGTTATGTTTTACGGTCATTTAAATAATCCTCTTGCTTATTCAGGACCTTTTCAGCAATGAGATCATTGATGAGAACAACACATGAAATCTCCGTCCTATTTGTTTCTGGCCGAACATGTGTTCCTCTCACAGAAAGAGAACAGACTGACTGTCCACTCCATTCCCCTACCCTTGGGTAGGGAGAACTAAGTAATTGCTCACTGGTGCTTGTCTAATCTCTTCCTACAGACCTGCACTAATGGAAACTGTATGGGCTGCATGGGAAATCTGTTCAAAAGCTTCACTCTCCATAATGCTGCAAAGTTCTTCCTAATGTCTTTTCCTAGTTAAGTATTGAACAGCTCGGTCAAGAAATAGACCCAATTTCTTTTGAATCATTTCAAGAATCCCCAAAGTAACTTTTCTGGGCAGATGAGTTAAATTTCTTCTAACAGGGAGGAATGTGTGGCTACATTTTTACAGAGATTCAAAAGAGCAAGTAGATACTTCATGAAACAGATGAAAGTGCAAAGCTTTGAAACTATTCCACGCGCAAGCTGAATCTCCAAGGGTTTCAGCAGCTCTATCTGCAGTTAATATAGTGTTGCATTGCCTATTTGACCCTTTCAGATTAAAACACATTATCCAACCATGGGTAATATTTTCTTGATGTGCAATAGCAGTGAAAACTCTTCATTCACCAAAAGCCCTATTTATCCAATTATAGCTGTACCTGTCCTCCTTTGTTTTAATGTATTGGGCTCTATTGTATCAGACTCCTGAGACACAAGTTCCCTTTTCTCAAATGTTTCCCAAGAATGGGTTAGAAAGCTCTTGTCTTTAAGAAATTGGTAGAACTAATTTCTGCTCTTCTTAAAATGTTGCCATATCGTGGGAGCATGTCAGATACCTCAGGTTTGGACATAGTCACTTAAATATATCTTACTGCATGAAGACAATACTGCAATATCCAGCATGCAACCCCAGGGATGGGTGCAGTCATCCAGTCCCTATGGTTGTTGCAGTAATCCTGTGCTTTGTCACAGCAACAGGATTGTACATGTGGGGCATACTGTGAGGATCACAATTTAAACCCCAGGTTTGGGATGTGTGACAAAATATGTTCTTCATTCTCCTTCCTGCCCTTGCAGAAAAAAGAAAACCACCCTGTTTTCTTATTACAGTGGGTAAAGCCACAATTCCCAGTGGCTCTAGCACCAGGATTTTCTTATGTAGGAACAATTCCCTGGAGGACTGATTGAAGGTCCCTTCCTTCTCCTTCCTATCATGCACAACAGCTGGGACAGATATGCCTGAACCCATCTGTATCTGCTCTTTCTGTACAGAGCTGAAAGGAAAAAACGAGCTATAGGACTTGGCTTTCTTTAAGCAGCAAAACACAGCTAACCCCTGGTCTCATGAGACCAAGAGAGCTGATACTCCCTGTCACAGGATGCTTCAGGAATAGAGACACTGCCTAAATTGAAGAGGTCTGGTCCAAAACGTTTCCAAGAAGGAAGAATGAAAACTGGCTTGTGTAAATGTTTTCACAAGAGGTAATAAAGCTGTACATTTCTGGCCTGTTTTTCACTTGCAAATCAATACTAAGCCCTCAACAACATGGGATCAAAGCTCACCCTTGGGGAGATGGGGAGCTTGAGTGCCTGCTGACCTGCCACCTCCAGCACATTTGGGGGAAGACGGCTGCCTCCACAAGCCACTTGCCCCTCTAATTCCTCCACTTCTTTACTGCCTCCCTCCCCATGCTCTGTCATGTAACAGTTGGGAGCTCTGCTCCCTAAGTTGCTTAAATCAATCCCTTCCCATGGTCACCTCTACCCAAGCTCATCTCCTTCCAGAGGGGACAGAGGCAGGTTCACTATTGTAACTCTTCCCTGCCTGTATCTCCCTCATGTACTGCCACACGGGATATACTCTCCTAGTATAACTGAGGAGCAAGATGTGTCTCAGTGATGGACGAAAACTGACTACGATCTGTTGCTTTCTGAATGACAAATGTTGGCAAGCATGTGTTTGTACACAGTGCCCTAAATGTCAGTTTTCTATGTCAACAGAAAGTAACATACAAAAAGACAGATATTTTCCAATAGCACTTTTTCACAAAGTCCTGAATGGTCTGGAAATAAATTAACATGCAAAAGTCTTTCTTTTCAGCCCATATATGAGCTAATACAGGACTTTGAAACTTAGTGAAGCAAAGATGACCTGCATATGACACATTCTGCCCATAGGAAGTCATTATCGATTTAAGGTACTGTGGGAATAAGTCAGGACTCAGCACCTATCAGTGAAATTTGAAACTTTTGAAAACAGTTTTTAAGATTTACTCCTGCCCTTTCTAAACACAGAATGTGGGGTCTTCCCTCTCATATGGTGCACCAGTTCCCATCAGAGTTTTAATTTGACCAGTGGCTGTCTCTCCAGCAATCAGATTGCCCTGTTAAGAGAGAAGCAGGCCGGGTAAAATCTTTGTGAGATCCTGGTACAACAGTAGACCAACGGCTCTATCCTGGATTGAAACCAGAAAACCTGTGCCAAGGAGTGGCTGCAGATTGCTCATCACTGGCAAATCATGGCTGGCATAACCAGATGTGCTCCAGCAGCTGCAACTCCAAGCATGCCTACAGATGGGGGAGACGGCAGATTTGTGAGCAGAGGTCTACCAGCTCCCCTGATTAGCGCTGGCAGACACTTTAGTCTCTGGCCAGCTCTGTGCCAGAGAGAAAAAGGTGTCACAGCATTATTTCCCATCACCTCTGAATAATTCTCTCCTTTGCAGCACTCATTTTAAGCCTAGCCTGATAAGGGTTGAGCCTTGAGCGTTTCTCACAAGAAAAGCTTGTTTGCTTTAATTTGTGTATTGAACAGCAGCTCTTGCTGTGCCGAAGGCTGCTTGTAGCAGTTGATTATTTCCACATGGCTATCTACAAGCTGGCGCAGCCTGTAGTGCAGCTAACTTCACACCAGGAAGATAAGGCACTGGAGGTCCCAGCAGGGCCAGAGCTGAGGTGCACAGGGAAGGTGACCAGGTCCAGAAGAGAGTGGACAGGATCAGGGTACCCAAGCAAAGCAGGGAGTCCACAAGGCTACTCATGTTGCTTCTCTATCTGCTGAGGCTGAACCCTTTCCTACAGGACCAGCATATTTTTAAGTATAACAGTACAGCTAAAGCTGTACAGCCCCTCATATGGATGCATTTACTCCTGTGTAATTTATTTACAGAAAATAAGAGGTATAATTTATACCAACGTAGATAGTGGTAGGCCCACTGTTGTCTTTACCCCTTCTACCACACTGACTGTTCAAGCTCAAGTCTCACATTGCATCTGCTCTCTAGCTCTCTCTTTCTTTTATTTTACAAGTGTCAGCTAGTTGTGAACCACTTTGAGATTTCCTAAGCCTGTCTTGGACAAGTTGCCTAATCTATTTTTTCTCCCAAAGGCTGTCATCAGGCAGAACCTTTCTTTACTGCTACACAGCCAAAATAGTCCACTTATAGACACCTTCTTTTGGGGAGCAGGGATCCCAAGTCACCCCCCAGCACAAAAGGTGGAGCCAGGCAAGCCCCAAAGCTCTGCCTGAAGCTACCCCTTGGGAGGACATGCTCTAGCTCTGGTTCTCTGCTAGTCCACAGAAACCTTTTTGCCAACAGCGGTGTGGAAACTTTTCTGCTTCTCTCCTCTCCATGAACATGCTACAGTGCCAAAACCCAAGTTAAGAACATGCCTCTGTCAATGTGCTCTGTAAATCTATCTCAAAATAGTCATCTTGGTCAAAAGACATTTCAGTACTTTGGTTCAAATGTAGATGATCTCATAGGAGGAATTGAAACAAAATGAAGCCATTTATTAAAGACAGAAGACTGGAAATCAGTTAAAAACCTGGAAATCAGTTAAAATCCTAAAAGTCAGGAAAACATATTTATATACATCCATTCACTATAGATTTTCTTTTAATTGTTCCCAAATCCCTGGTTCCTTGCTAAGACACCACTCAAATCACTGACACTATCCCATCTTTATTCAACATAACAGAGGTCAAATAGTAGAAAACTATTTTTCCAGATACTACGTGGAAACTTAACATGATAAATAAAAGATGGCCATACATATAGCCTAGCCTCTGATGCTTCATATTTGTCTTGGCAAGTGTTATAGGATGCACATTGCTGTCAATAATACTAGCAGATTTATAAACTGTGACTTACTGCACTGGCACTTCTTGGAACACAGGCTGCACAGGTTTCATATCAGGATTGCTCAGTTTTCACTTTAAAGGGTGACTATAATTAGTTGTGTAGAAAACTTTGCTTTTAAAGCAGTTTGTTGCGCTACTTCTATAAAAGAATTATAAAATCTACCAATGTAAAACCAATGCAATTCAGTTACTTCTAAAGGCTTGGGGTTTTTTTATCAACTCTCACCCACATGAGTGGGCAAAAATAGATTAAAATTAAAGTAGCTTAAAAATTTTGCAAAGTCAAATACAGGTGCAATATTCACTCTCAAGCATTAAAATTATCCTTTTTATCCTTTGTCACTTCACAGTCACCATGGTCTAAATGAAGGACTGAAAAATGTCCCAGTTGATGTGTAGTCAGCAAGCAAGTAAAAACTGATGTCATACCTCTACATGTAGGCAAGCTACCTCATGAGTGGTGTATGCAGTAGAATGGCCACGCTTGCTTTTCACAGCAGACCTACCAGATCATGTATATGCTTGTACTGGGTCTGCACGGCAAGGTTTTGGTAGTGGGGGGGCTACAAGGGTGGCTTCTGTAAGAAGATGCTAGAAGCTTCCCCTGTGTCTGACAGAGCCAATACCAGCCGGCTCTAAGATGGACCCGCCGCTGGCCAAGGCTGAGTCCATCAGTGACAGTGGTAGCGCCTCTGGGAGAACAGATTTAAGAAGGGAAAAAAAGCAATACAACAGCAATTGCAGCAGGGAGAAAGGATTGAGAATATTTGAGAGAAACAGCCCTGCAGACACCCAGGTTGGTGGAGAAGGAGGGGGAGGAGATGCTCCAGGCACCGGAGCAGAGATTCCCCTGCAGCCCGTGGGGAAGACCATGGTGAGGCAGGCTGTCCCCCTGCAGTCCATGGAGGTCCACGGTGGAGCAGATCTCCACCTGCAGCCCGGGGAGGACCCCACACCAGAGCAGGTGGATGCCTGAAGGAGGCTGTGACCCTGTGGGAAGCCCGCGCTGGAGCAGGCTCCTGGCAGGACCTGTGGCCCTGTGGAGAGAGGATCCCACACTGGAGCAGGTTTTCTGGCAGGACTTGTGACCCCGTGGGGGACCCACGCTGGAGCAGTCTGTGCCTGAAGGACTGCAGCCCATGGAAGGGACCAATGCTGGAGCAGTTTGTGGGAAGGACCCACGTTGGAGAAGTTCATCTTCTCCAAGAAGGAGACGGGACGGTCTCCCGTGGGAGGGACCCACGGTGGAGCAGAGGAAGAGTGAGGAGTCCTCCCCCTGAGGAGGAAGGAGTGGCAGAGACAAGGTGTGATGAACTGACCCCAAGCCCCATTCCCGGTCCCCGTGCACTGCTGGGGGAGAAGGAAGAGAAAATTGGGAGTAAAGTTAAGCCCAGGAAGAAGGGAGGTGTGGGGGGAAGGTGTTTTAAGATTTGGTTTTATTTCTCATTACCCTACTCTGGCTTGATTGGCAATAAATTAACTTAATTTTCACCAATTTGAGTCTGTTTTGCCCATGATGGCAACTGGTGAGTGATCTCTCCTGTCCTTATCTCGACTCACGAGCCTCTTGTTATATTTTCTCTCCCCTGTCCAGCTGAGGGGGGGTAGGTGATAGAGCGTCTGCGTGGTGCGTAGTTGCTGGCTGGGGTTAAACCATGACAACCCTATGAGGAGTTCCCAATGACACAGGTTCATTTTTAACCTGGCTATACTCTGGCCCATTTGGGACTTCACCCTGGCAGAGGAGCTGTGATAAGGAAGTCGCTGATGTTGCCTGTGAGTGCTCCCCTGGAGAAGCAGGGCACTGCCCAGCCGCAGACCATCAGCCAGCACATGGTGTACCTGCAAGGCAAATCCAGGAGAGCTGGGGCACTGTCCCCCAAAGGGTGTGATGCTGGCCAGGAAGACCTCTATGGTTGCTGTGGATTTCCATTCCTGGCTAAGTCTAGGCTCTCTCCTCGTAAGAAGTGGGTCTCACGGTGATTTCGGAAGAAGTCTTGTCAGGATCGTCAATTTGGGCATCCACGCACCCAGAACTCAGATGTATGCCCAGCTGCATAAATGTAAAAGACCATAGCTCAGAATCAAGAAAGGCTAGAAAACCTAATCACAGGCTGAGGAAATGAATTCCTGCGAATCACTTTGAAGAGAATTTTCTCTCCCCGAGGGCCAGGGAGTGCTGCCTGCCGAGGAGGAAGGGTTTCTACCCCCAAACACCTGGGTTCCACTCAAACGATCTCGGTAACAAATATCATGAAAAACGATAAATTATACCTACTTGAGCTGTGTGCCTTAAGCAATTGACATTTGCAAGGCACGATGAAATCCTCAAAATGAAAGACAGCACATGTGGTGCATGAAAAGAATTAAACCATTGCCTAATTTCATTCCAGAGGAAAGCTCCTGCTACCTGGAATTGCAGTGTTTACTGCAAAGCAGAGATAACGTGTGGGACCTTTCCTTTCATGATGAACAGATTTTTACTATAACAAAGTTCATGAAATTTGAAGCAGGACTAGGGATGCATCTTCCTCTCCAATAAAGAAAGCCTAAATCCTAAAATTCAGATCTGTCTACAGATCTGGTTAACCAGCTGGTTAACTAGCTGGTTAACCTAAGGTAGCTGCTGTGATTTTTCCTGAAATTCACCAGTCCTAAAACAGACTGAAAAAATGATCTTACAAGTAAGCAACAGAGCTAAGAAATGCTCATGTTTATTTCTATGATTGAGGTTTGAGATTCTCCAAATTGTGGGAAGTCTGGAGACTACAGCTTCATCCCACACGTGAATGTAGACACGTCGGTGAGATGTGGGTGTCTCCATTCCCCGTGACCTCAGGGGAGGGAGCAGTCTTCTCCTTGACAAAATCCCTCTCCTGCCCTGCATATGAAAGCTCTGCAGTGGCACGGGAGCACGTTGGGAATTGACACCCAGCTCCTTCGCCTTGCTTTTGTCCTTGGGTGGATGGAGAGTGCACATGGGACCTTATTCCCTTACCACTTGTCTTCCTGGCTTTCAAAATGGGCTGATCAGAGAAACTCCCTCAGAGAAGTTACCTGTAACTCTATCTGTGCGCAGTAACGATGCTGTCAAGCATCTTCTGCTGCTGCTGAAAGCAATGCCTGATGAGCCCTTACAATGGGATCAACTTGCCAGGCAAACACAGCATTTTGCTGTTGTAAATTGGTTCCTGGCAAACAGAGGAGAAAAGCTTACCTCTGTGCTTGCATCGTGCCAAGCCTCGGGTCAGCTTCACCTTTCCATTTTATCCAGTGGAGGACTCTTATTCCACAGGCCCTTAGCAGAGACTCCAGACCCCAAGTGGCTCTTGGCTTTTCAGGCAGGGAGAGGAGGGGGTGGGATTGAGATGGGGGACAGGGGCACGGGGGAGCTTACTTCTCGTTTCACGGCTGGTTTACATCACTCTTGTTCTGCAGAGCTGCGGCAGGTTGGCAGTGAGAGCAGGAGGAAGCCCGGGGGCTCAGGGCAGCAGCCTTGAGGGGGGGTCCCAGTGACATCCTCACCCCGCTCCAGCGCCCAGGCACCACTGGCCAAATGCAGCAGGCAGCCAGTCTTTCTGCCTTGCCCCTTTTCCACCACTGAGGGACCTGCCATAGAATCTGTGCTGGAGCTAAGCCCCATATCTCAGCTGCCTTTATAGCCAGATTGGTACTGCCCTGCTCATCTGCCCTGTTGAAGACCTCTGTTTTAGGAAGAGGTGAATTGCACCGTTACTCTCCACTATCCACTAACGTGTCAAGGATAACATGCATGGAGATGAAGTGCAGACACTCATATTTAGTCAGATGAGTCTGAGTCTCAATCCTGAACCTTCCCAGTCTATTAGTATACATCCTGTGGTCAAGTTCCCTCAACATTAAGAATGGTAACCTGAAAACTATATCTGAATTGGTTTTGCTTTTTCAATAGATGCCTCTAATCCTGTATATTCAGGAAGAAAATCTTCTGATCCTCACCTGAAGGTAGCTCTTGCTCTCCCAAGTCTGAAAACAGTTTTCAACACTTCCCTGGAGGAAATGCAAGGCCCTTGTTCCAGTCCACGGGGAGTCCTTCCAATAGCTACAAGAGGCTCTGAAGAAATGTTGCAGACATACTCTGCATCCCGCTGACCACATAATATTTTCCAGGAAGATGAGGGGTTCCTCTGCCTATGTGCCCTTGAGACGGGCTTCACGGGCTGAAAGCAGCAGGAAAACTGTGAGGCATTTGTATATCATCAGTGATAATGCCTGTGGCACACTGGAAACAGAAGCGTCACAGCTGGGATAAAATGAATTGAACATAACATGAAAGGTGAGAGCTTCTAGGGATTTGCATGGGCTGTGCTATTCCTTTTCATAGTCCATTCCACAGTTTTCTCAGGGATCCACCAAAATGCTAAAGAAACCAAGGCACCTGGTCAGCACTGTTACCTGACTCGGCAGGAAATGATACTGCTATGGGACAGACTTATGAGGGAGCCTAAAGCTGGTTTTGTTCCAGACTGGGAAAAAGCCAAAATGCTTTCCCAAAGCAGAATAGTCACAACTCCTGCCTCCATAGAATTTGCCTTTCTCTCAGTGCCTCAGGAGCTATCCCATCAAAAATCCTTTTGCAAACACTATATCCTTGCAAAACATTTTCACCATCAAACCAGTATCTGGATACGAAATAAAAGCTGCCATTAAAATGTTCAAACCAGCTCTCCACTGTAGGTCTATCTGGCTGCAGAAGCAGGATCTGCTTTATATTTTGCAAGTTTTAGACACTTTTTTCAGATCTTTGAAAAATGCAGAATGTTTGAACGCTAGAAAAGCACTTGGCACCATGGACATTTGGACACAGTGCAAAAGCACCTGACACAAGGAAATGCTTTTCAAAAAAACCTTTTTTGGTCAAAAATGCTGTTTTGTTGCAAACCAAACGGCTTTGCAGAAATATGTCGGCATTGACCAACCTTGTCTTGAGTCCAGGATGGAATTTTTGCTGGAGAAATGCTGTTACCCCAGAATAGCCTGATAATTATCACGTACTCTCCTGCCTCAGCCAGAGCAGACAGGAACTCAGAGCAGACAGGATCCCACTTCTTGGGATCCTGGTAAGGACAGCAATCACTTGGGAAAATGTCTTTGGCTCTCTTGTGTTTTTTTAATTAAAAGTTTCAAAGAGACTTGTGTTTTCAGCTTTATTACTACAAAAAGTAATTTAAAACCCTTAGGTTTTCCCAAAACAGAGTTATTTTCACTGCAGTACATGAGCCATTGTCTCTAGGGAAGGTCCTGGTTTCCCACCACAGTCAATGGCTGGGACAGCAAAGACCCAGCATGTTCACACTTGCTCACAACAGCCTTTTGAAGCAGAAAGCTGCATCTCAAGACAACAAGTAAGACCCTTGCAATTTCCTTAGCAAATATAACACACACTCTGTTGCCACTGCTGGAGGCATGTTTCCAGTCCCAGCATGACTATGTCATCTTCATTTATCTCATATGCCTTGATCAAGTTACTCTTTGATAGCCTGTAGGGGAAATGGGGCCTCACCTACTATCTGTCAGGCTGTTGACAGCAAAACAAGATCTGTTTCCTTTGGGTTTATGGTGTTTTGGTTGGTTTCTTCTTAACTTTCTCATATCAATCAAAGAGCCAGCCTCAAACGTGACATTCCAGCAATTCAGTGCAATAAATTAAACATCTGCTAGTGGAGATGGCCTCACACTGAGGTTGAAATTGGCCCTATAGGTCTGGGAAGGATCCTCTAGCTTGTGTCTCTCCTGCCAAAACAACAGAAAAGAACCTTTTGGGGGATTTATGGTCAAACTTTGGAAAGCTTACCTGCCATTTAGTTTGAGATTGGCGAAATTGTTTTGAAAACACAGGTGCACCTGTCAGTTAAGTGCTATTAAAAATGGTACACCCTGAACTTCCAAGGGGGTTCTGGCATTGTGGTGCACAGAGGCATCCTGGGCAGATAATGACACCCCATTCTGGTCTGAGCCTGTGAGCAGCTGTCAGCGCAATGCGAGTAAACTTGAGCCTCATCCACACGGTGACATTACTGCAGATCAACAGGCCTCCCTACATGGGCTGAGCAGTGGCACTTGCCCTATGCATATCTGCAGCAATTGCAAGATGATGACATTTATCCTAGACGTTGTCCTCCTGGAACTCTGTAAAGATGCCTTACTTTGTCTGCCATGCTCTAAGAGCACCTGTGTGGACAGTTACCATGACACAGCTGATTGGAGAGTACCTTAGTCCTCTGCATATATTTTCTTAAGTGGACTGGCTGTTCATAAGAGACTCATCTAATTCATTTTTCCAAGCAACTGTATTCACTGAAGAGTGAAATGAATAACCTGGTTATTCTGTTGCTGCTGCCATAGTTACCATCACTGTTTTTATTACCATTATTGCTATTATTTTTTTATCAAAGTACTGCCAAGCAAGAAGGTTTCCTTGTTCCAGGCATTGATCCCAGAGAGGATACTGTCTAAATAGGTAATGCAGAAGAGAAGACATGAGTTAAATGCACAGGCAGATTTAATAGTGTGGTGGCAGCCCGCATCACATCAACTGCACAGCGTGACGGCTGTCAGGTTTCTGGAGGGAAGGCAGGGAGCTACCTGCAAGGGGCTGAGCTGAAGAGGAGAGGTGACGGGAGAGGGAAGTCACTGAGATTTGCATTGGTAGGCTTTTACTCATACAGTCTCTCTTTCCAAGGTGATGAATGCCAACTTTAATGAGAGAAAATGTAGAAGTCTCTCTTCCAATCCAAACAAAACTCATTGAACTGAAATTTGTCAAATGATAGTGTCAGAGCAGATAAACCTAAACTCCTTGTATGAAAAAAGACCATCACTAAAAATAAAACCAGATCATTCTTATCCTTGTATGTCACCCATTCCTCAGCTATCAGGCACTGCCGAGGCACTGTGTTAGAGGAATTGCTGGGAGCATCTGGAAACACCATCTGCTTGCATTTACTAGCTGGTTCTTTTGTCTGGGTTCATTATCACCGATCCTTCATAAAGAAGTGGTGTTCCAAAAATACTTCTGTGTAGCAAAGCTCACCATTTCCTCATGGCTTGGCTTCGCAGCACTCGGCTGTGCACATTCCCTCCCTGCCCCTGCTGGGACAAGCTCAGTGACAGTGGCTCAAAGGCTGGGCCCTCAGTTAGCAGGCAAATTATTTTTTTCAGAGAAAGGCAGAAATGTGATCCTTCAGCAGGGGGTTCTTCAGTACCAAAAGAGGGCAATCCAATCTTATGTGTCAAGGTCCAATGGATCAGATAAAACCCTAGCCAAATGCATGTCAGCACCATCTCAAGACATTTTAACATGCTTTGATACTCAGTGGGCTATGACTTCATTAGGGCTATCCAACAGCAATCACAGCTACAGCTTCGTGGTGGGTCACAATGGTGTCATGCAGATATACCCCCTAGTAACTGGAAATTAACTCCGTTTCACTAGCAGAGCAGCTGTCTGCAAAACCCATGTGGAAAGCAGCCAGTTATATCTCTGCTCTGCTCTGCCTTCCACTACTCTGTGCTTGACTTCTGTAAACCCAGATATGAGCATAGGCTATCATTAGCTTAGAGGCTTGCCTAGTGACAGGCAGCTCAATCACCCACAATCAGCAGCCAGAACATGGGACGGATCCCACCACAAACATCAGGAAAAGATTGACAATGATTTCAGTTGGCCCATTAGAAACTCACCTGAAGTTCATGGGATTCTCTCCATAGAAGTTGCTTGCTGTTTGATGGAGCCCAGGTGGAGAGGGGATGGTTGTATAGACAATTAACTTTTCCTGCATATGGCAAAGGGCAGAGGGGAGGAGGTGTTGTGCTACTGTACTTTAATTCTTTTTACTTACCAGGTCCTGAGCTCAAGGCTAGGTTTTTTTCCAGCACTTCAAGTGCCTAAAGCAATGCCCAGAAACACAAAGCTAAAGGATATGAGGGAAAGAGAGATCAACTTTACATTTCTGTAATTCCCCCTGGGTAGAGCGCTTATTTATTTAGGAGAAGAGCTGCCTCTGCTTAGTTTCCCATATGACAATTCTCTGCTCAGTCTTATCTTGGAGTGACTCATAAGATGGGTCAAAAGGTGAAGAGAAACTTTATGCTAACCTCTTCATAACCCTCTTGTAAATTCTGTTTTCTTTGGACTCTCCATTTGTATTTGTAATCAGTGGGCAATTTCCCCTCATCTCTCCATTTTCCACCATTCTTTTTTTTAATTGAAAACTTGGTAAAGTTAAGGTTCCTTTTGTACAAAAAAAGCCCTCCCCCTTCCTGCCTTGCATGTTGTGTTTTATCCAATCCCCTCAGGCCATATCCTCAGCTACTTAAAAATGGCAAAACTCCATTACCTCCATAGGGATGTCCATCAATGCTCCAGGAGGGCTGCTGCCCTGCCCCAGGGAAGACCAGTGCTCTGGCATGACTGGTGATGGGCTGGATGGACCCCTCGGGGGCTCCTACCCTACCTGTGGGAGGGGTTTTTCCTAACTGCCTCCAAACACAAAATCACTCCTGCTTGCGATTCTGGTATTCTGATACCCTGCAATACTTCTCAGCCTGGCTTTGGTCTGGAGAGGTTGTAGTTAACAGCAGAGCCTCTCAAGCAATGTTCTTGGGAAAGATGCCAAGAGCGTCCCAGCAATGCCTTTGCCTCCATTTCCTCTTCAATTGCAAGTAAGGTCCCCTCCGAGCCATCCAACCACCAAATACAGGTCTCAGAAGCAAACTGCTCACCCTCCTCTGCACATCCTTCTGCTATGTGGGATTGACCACCAGCCCTTCCATGTTAACAGTGATGACTGAATCATTGCTGCTAACAGAAGACAACTGACTACCTGGCAAGTGGGTCACCCCCAGCTCCCAGGCTCCCGAGTCCCTAGGCAAGCCAATACCCTTCAGGATATCCTTCAGTGTGCATCTCATTCTCAAGGTGGATTTAAAGACCATTAAAGCTAATGGAACTGAGCATGTGGATATCATTAAACCTATACTTCAGTGCTTCAATGATGGATTTAAACAGGCATAGAAGTATTCTGTTGAACAGAGACTTTTGAACACCAGCCTAGAAGGACATTTTTATTTATTGTTCAAATGCTGAGAATTGATCTTAGTCATATAGAAGTGTACCTGTCTGCTGCAATGGACACATACCAAATGGAGAGATGGTGTATTTCCTAGCTTTTTTCATTTATCAGTGACCAAGTACGTGCAGATGCCTGGGGGATGAGACTGCAAAGTGCAGGCAAAACAAACGCATGGAGCAAAATGGAAAGAGTCCTTTCTTTTACAGTTACATAAAGCAGTATCACCTCAGTGTTAGCAGCAGCAAACTTTTCCACTCCCCATCTGCTAGCATTCATTTTAATTCCTGCCATAGTGTACTATGGAAAATATGGGGTCAGGGAGACTTTGCTTTTTCTTAACTCGTTTATTTCTCTTTTCACCCATAGAGGAAATGTTTCTGTTTCTACCATATGTCCATTTTCAGTGGCTTGTTTTTCATCACCAAAGGAAAAAAAAAAAGAAAAGGGAAAAAAAAGAAAAAAAGCGGTAGATTTTCTTCTACAGACCTAATGTCTGAGTCACAGTCAGGAAGAGGGTAATGTACCTTGTTCCAAATGGCATCAGTGTTGTGTCTTTCCAGACAGGTTTTTTCTTGCAGCCAGTTATAGGAAAAGTAGGATGTCGGTTAAAAATAAACAATTTTTATGGTCTCCATACATAACTGCTCACTCCAAGCTACAGACAAACCTCCTACCAAGCTGTGCCTCTCTGAAGCCACTATAACATTTCAAAGTAATCCATGGCAACTGAACCATTTCTCTTAAATTGGTCAGGCCTTCATCATCTTAGGCCTTGATTCAAGAAATATGGTTAATCAAGACTGCAAAAAAATTTATATCAAGCACATGCTTTTAGAGTTTTTCAGGAGTGAAACCTAAGTTGATTTCTAGTCAGGAAATATTTACTAACAGAAACTGATTTGGAGGACACTTTCTCAAACATTGACTTCTTAAGAAGATCCTCCTTTTGTAATACCTTTTCAGGAAGAAGGTCATCAACTACTGCACATTTCTCAGGCACTGGATGCCATCAGACCAACGTGTTTCTCAGAAGTATGAAAAAGTACAGTGTCTGTTCAAAGTCTGCCAAACAAATGAAGCTAAAGACCATGAGAGGTCATCAAATGGAAAACAACAGTTTCTTCCCTACAATCATTAACTTTGCCCTCATTGCTGTTCCTTTCTCCGTCAGGAGTAACATGAGATGACCATCTAATCTGTTACAGAGGTCTGGTATCTGAGTGCCAAACCTGTTGCTGCTCCTTTGAAAGATGATCTGAAAAAACGGTTAGAGAGGTCTTGCAAAAAATTATACAAAAAGATTCAAGCAGATAAATTAGGGAAGATCTTGGCCTCAACAAATCGAATTAACAAATCCTGTTAGTTTGGGCCTTATGGTCTAAAGAGGCTGGCTTGACTATGCAGTGTACTGTTGTAAAAGGCTAATAGCAAAAATAATGCTATAGATTGGGAATCTCCACCAAGACTCCTGGCTTTCCGGCAGGTAGCAGGTCTCATAGAAGTTATTTTCTTTTGTTTTTAAAATAAATAAACTCTTTTCTCTCAGATAAAGGCAGAGAGGCAGGTTAAAACATAGGTAAAATAGATGTAAAGCTGAGCACTTTTTTAAATCAAGAAGGGTTCAGGAACTCTGTATATTGTAAAAAATTAAAGAAAGCAGATTAAAATAGAACGAGCTAGTGCCTTTATTCCTAACTGCCCTGGCTATTTTGAGCTGCCTATTCCTACACTGCAATCCGTAAGGAAAAAGCTAGGTATAAGTGGCCAGCAGGTACAAAAGCACCTATCTCTAAACATCTTTTCCTGAGACTTTCCCCCTCCTGACACACTGTGTTTCCAAGGTGTGCTGCACATTAGGAGGAAAACAGAGGCAGAAATAAGTAGCAATAAAACATTTTTCAGTTAGCAAGTGATTACATCTCTGGCAACACACAGCAAAACCAAAGTATATTCGAACAAGCTGGCTAGTATGCTGGAGGGACAATTTCCTTTGATGAGAGGGGATGCAGAGCCATGCTCCCATCCTGCTGGAGTGTCGGCGGCTGCAGGAGCACAGTCCTGCCCTTCCCATCCCTGCAACAGCCCTTATGAGACTGATACACCTGAAATACCGAGCATCCAACGTTTGGTTTACAGAGTAGTAGCGGGGAAGAGTGCCATGTCAGTGAATTCAAGGTTTCACCCACCAAGCCTTGCCAGATGACCGGTCCCACTGGCTACATCACCCAGGAGCTGCAGAGAGCTCACCGTGCATCCTGCATTTACGTGCGTGCTGCTCCAGGTCTCTCTCATAGAGAAAGAAACAAGAGAGGAAACAAGTTGGGGTGTTTGTGTTACTTAGAGGAGTAACATGCCTGTCCAGGCTGACATGGGGTTCATCTCAGAAGATGGCAGGGAGGTCACTGTAAGGAAAGGCTTGGGGTTGAGGGGCTAGACACCATTTTTAACACCACTGCTATCCTGGCCAGTGCAAAGTCCCTTTTAACCATACATAATACCTCTGTTCCACACCCGTGACCCTGGGCGCTCACATTCCCAGCCTGCTGTCCTTCCTGCTGTCTATCGAAAGGGCAAGCGTTGATGGCGGGATGGTGTGTCTGCATGCTGGGGCCCCTCCTGGCACTACACCTCCCGGGAAGGAGCTGGCCCAGGCTCACACGCGGGCAGGCATCGCCTGCCTGCTCTTCAGCCCCATTGCCGCTGTCTCCCTGCCTGCCGCAGGCCACGGCCGCAGTGTGCTCGCGGCTGGGTCGCAGCCTGAAACTGGAAACAGGCTTTGGGGACAGCCAGCTGCAGCCTGTGTGCCCGCTGTCACCCTCCGGTGAGGCTTTTAGCACTCTTCTCTCCCGCAAACAGTTACTGCTCGCAGCACCAGCAGAGCCAGGGCAGGGTGCTGGCATCTATCACCCCCTGAAGCACTGGCTAATGGCATTTACAGTTAAGAATAAGAGTTAAGAATAACAGAAATTAAACTTTATCTGTTACACATGTCTTGCACCTAAAATACTTGCACGGCACCATACAAGTGGTCATAAAAATTATCATCTGAATGCCTACACATTTCCCAAACCGCTGCGTAAATTCCAAAATGCTGTATAAACATACTCTGTACAGGACTCGTGGGTGACAGGCAAATTCTTCTCATAACAACGAGCTTGTTGTTTCCTGAGCAACAAATGTGTGCCAGAGGGAAGCAGTGAAAAAAGAGATCTTAGAAAAACCTGAGTGCAAACTGGGGGAAAAAGCATGAAGAATAAATAAAAGAGGCCAAATTAACAACCTCGGTGACTCCACTGACAGGACTATAATTGCAACAGAAGTGAAATTTAACCCAACAAATAGCACTGACAGACAGCGGTTAGCTAGTGTGGGAATTTATCTGACAGCTGCAGAATGGTTTCTTGAACAGCTAATCATGACCGTACGTTTCCATAAGCCAGGCTTTGGTCCCCCAGCTTTGTTCCTGCTTGCACACATCTCAACACTGAGCTTTCACTTTGAATTGTAGGTTAGGATGAAACCCCGACTGATGCTGGATTTAGTCCAAGAGCTCCAAGAACACCAGTGCTGAAAGGGTTGTAACCTCAGCAAGCTTCTAAACAAGGGCTGTTTCTGTTTTTCTGAAGCAAAAAGGTTTTTCATGATTTTGATAACAGTCAGTAAGAATACCAGAACAAGCTTTCTTGTAAAACCTACCCAAAACAATCTAAAAACTCTTTGCTTTGGCTGCCTTAAGCAAGACTGTTTTCAGCTACTTTAAATAACCTCTTTCCTTGTTTTTTGCAAAAATAGGTGGGGTTTTTGATCCCTTCCAGAAATGTAGTTTTCTATAGGGTGGGGAGAATGTTCCCAGTTCTGCAAGCACTTGTTACCTGGTGTGCCTTACTATCAAGCCCAGTCCCATAAAAGTCGACAAAACTGTTCATAATCATAAATGTTTACAGCACGAACTTCACAGCTTTTCTGGGAGGGTTCCTAAACGTATCTATGTGGGTCGCAGCCGGTCTAGGGTAACATGGTCCTCTAGACACATAGGTGTGATTGGTTTTCAAATCTGACATAACTGTTCAATGAACAACAGAAATTTCCTGTGTCAGAAGTGCTCCAAAGTGAATAAAAAACCCCCAGAGAATGATATCTCCTTTTTTCATTTTGCTTGGTCAGCAAAACAGAGCATGCAGCACTACCTTGTATTCATGGAGCTTCCCATGCACGTGGATTAGGAACACACTTTCCTGAAACTTCATATTCTGCACAGTCTAGTTTCCCGTTTTGTAGTTATTCACGCTGCTATTTGTGCATGCACGGGAAAAATGTGGGAGCCCCAAGGTGGGCAAAACCACAGCGCAAAGTTCCCAGGGATCCCGAGAAACCGCTGTGGACTGCAGGGCCTCTTCCAAAAAGGGCTCCTGAGGCTGCGTTTGTGCTCTCTCTTCTTGTTCTCGTCTTTCCCGCTGCCTCCGGGACAGGCTGACCGCTTGACACGTGTGGGTGACCAAGGAGCAGAGAGGCACCCTTGACTCAAATAAAAGCCGTGGCTGTGAGGAGCCGCTGGGTCTGTGGGCTCTGCCCTTCCCTTCCTTGCGATGCCCAGCTCCGAGGGCCTCGTCCCCAGGGCACCGGCGCAGCCCTGCTCCCCGCAAAGGACGGGACAAGGCTCCAGCCCCCCTTGGGCCATGAGCTGGAGCTCTGCAAGCCCTGCGCAGACCCCTCTGCTTCACGGGGAGAGGGGTGTGCTTGGTGCGGAGCCACAGCGAGCGCAGGGTGCTGCCACCTGCCCCTGGACACCCCCAGGTCTGGCACCGTGATGTCCCTTCTGCCGGAGGAGCCCAGTGTCACCTCCAAGAGGATGAGGACAGAGAAAGTAAGTCACGATGCGCTTTCCATGCGTCATGGTGCGCCTTCGCGTCCAGCAATTTACAAAACCAGCAGAGCAGAAGAGCTTGCAGTATACAAAACACAAAGGACTGAGAGACTTAACAGTTTTCAACTTACATTTTTATGGCTGTGATCTCTTCCTCTAAGTTGCGGACACACAACTGTGACACTTGGATCACTACAAAGGTAAAAGCTTGACAGACAGTTGACAAAACAACAACCACAACAAAGGGGGAGTGACTGGAACTTCATTGTTTAGTACAATTAAGACACAGTCTTGTCTTATTTTTCATCCTGGTGGACATACTGAGTCCATTCACTAACAGTTTCACATGCCTGAAAAATAGGAAACAATTCATTACAGAGATCAGCTTTTGAACCATGTACTTATTTTTCATAACAACACTAGTGTCGAGCCCCAGGTGATTACTCCAGCTTTAGCTCACATTCCCACACTGGATTGGGATAATGTGTGGGAGTCATGACATAAATCGGTAACATTTACACAGATGCTAGCAATGCAAAACCTCCAGCTGCATCACTTTCCACCCCAGAGAGTCCCCGATGACCCGCAGGGAAGCGGTCCACCGGCCCAGCCTGCTCGGGAAGACCAGGTGCATTCGAGAAGCCGTCTATCCCATGTGCACATCTCACTGCCCTACTTTCAGAGCTCTTTTCTTAGCCACAGCAAAAATGCTTGTGCACCGCCCAGGAGGCTGAGCTGCACCGCTCCCATGGCCCCACTGAAGGGATGGAGATTCCCCTGGGGAGAGGGGGGGCTGTCAACAGTTTGCACCACACAGAAAGACTGGGAAGGCCCCCCAGACACTGGCCGGGGGGTCAGGCGAGGACAAGGTGATATATGGTGGCCAGTGCACAAATGAGGAGAAAAGCCGTATCTCCATGCTGAAGCTGGCGAGCAGGGGACGTCCCCCAGGCACTGCCCTTCCTCCTGCTCCCCACACAGAGGAAGAGGTGTGAGGGCACAGGGCCCATGGCCGCTTTCTTGCCTCTGCCATCATCTGCAGCTGGTCTTAGAAACTTGGATCTGCCCTGCATGCCTCGGGGCATTCCTAGAAAATCCTTCTACTGTTGGTGGCGTTTTTTTGGAGTCGAAGGCTTAGTTCCCTGGGGGATACGGTGGGAACTGAGGGCTGTGGAGCTCTTCTGGTACCCTGATGCAAGCTCCAGTTACCAGCCCAGCACGTGCAGCCGTGGAGGTGTCACTGCACTGAGCACCTCTTACACACCAGTTCAGGCAAGCAGCCCACAACCGGCAGGTAGGGGTGCATGCTGCGCAGCAGCCCTCTCTGTTGAGCACAGGGGGCTATGGGCAGTGATGGAGCTGGCAGCCTGCTCTCGGTGAGGATGCAGATGCAACACCGTTAACAGCTTGTTTATTCATGCTGGATCCTCCTCATTTCTCTGGGAGAAGCCAGATGTCCTAACAAACCATCAGTGCAGCAGTTCTCCTATCAGCCATGGAATTAGCCAGCTCTGTGTTTTAGCAATCTGTATGTCATTGCAATGGACCCTCGGATGTTTTGGCAACCAGGTGTGAACAGCCAAAATGAGTAAGCAAGTCTCTGCTCTTTTCCCACCTCTTGCATCCACGCTGCAGGCGTCCTGGTGCCTTTGCACAGTGAAAGGGCTCCTGCCAGCAGGGAACCCAAGGCTGTGCTCACAAGTCTGCCCACCAACTCCGCAAACCAGCCTTGCTTGGTCTGAACTCCTATCCTTGTGAAGGTCCTGCCAGTCTCAGAGATGATTTGGATCACAAAATGTTCATCCACAAAACTCTACTGCAATTGCCTTCCAGAAATACACCAGCATTTTTATCTCCTGACATACTCAGGGGCTTGCTCAGGTGCATTGCTCCCTTCTCGGTCTTCTGCAGGGAGGTCAGAGGCTTGTTCTCCACTTTTGAGTCTGAGCTTGGAAACAAGAAGAGGCAAGGAAAAACTAATGTCAATTACTTTCAAACAGTTCAGATCAGAACATCAGCAAAGGGAAGTCGAAAGCTGTTCTTCTGCTCTTTCTGCTGCTGCCTGAGGGACTGAGAGCAGGCAATCCCAGTGCCCTTCTTAGCCTGAGAAAAAGCCCCAGTGTGAACACTGTGGAGGTAGTGATGATCCCCAGACAGGATGCACCTTCAGAACATTAGACTGTAGTAGTACAGACATGGCATCATTATTAGAGCTTTGGAACAGGAGTCCTGTAATGGCGTTGGTGTCAAACCAAACCTTGCAGTTAGCAAAGGTGAAGCTTACTGGGTTTTACCCTTTATCATCTTGCCCCAGTTGAGAGTGAAGTCCTGTGTAACCTTATCAGATGTACCAGATGCTTCCAGCTGTGACTCAAGCATGGCTGAATACCTCAGGGATGCAACCCTGATGGGCTGCAACATGCTTTTCTAAGCTGTGATGTGACCAGAAGTCAGTATTAGAGCATATAAGGAGATAAAGAAAGCAAAGGATGCAGGCTATACAAAACATGAAGGGGGCATGAATTTCCACATTCTGGCGCCTCACCATGCATCTAAGTTTAAAGAGGGTACCAAATACCACCCTATCAGCATGGCATGACTTTATGCTTTTTGGCTACTGTTGAGAATGATGAAACAGGAGAAACAGAGTTGGGGGGTGGTTTGGAGAAAATAAGTGTGTTTGTCTCCCCTCCTTTCTGTCTCTCTCCCCATGTTTTTTGGGTAGGACTAAGAATTTGAAGATCTCTGTTCTCATCCATGTGCTAGATTCTCCTCTGCAGAATCTCTTCCAGAGTGAAAGTTACTCACAAGTATAAAGGAAACCGTCACAGACAGATAGGATCTCTGATCTCTGGTCTTGTGCTGAAAAGATGGGTTATTTTCCTTTTTGCATGATTTCTGGTTTACGTTACAGGCAGGTATTTGGTGACAACACAGTTGCAGTGAGTTATAACATTTTGGGAAACAGATGAACAGAGAAAATACCATACCCAGTCACTTACAGCACATGATCTACAGTGGTGAGCATCAGGAACAGGAATATTTGGTACTCCAAAAGCTCATACTTCAGGATCAAATCACTGGTTTTATCTTGTGCCTAATGTGAATGATAACAAAAATAATAATCCCCTTTTTTTATGCTACACATCAGCTCCACTGGAACCATCTCATGTTCAGGTTCTCTTTGCAGCATTGTTTTAAAGACTGCAAGGGGACCATAAAACTGACATCCAAACCATCTGCTCATCAGCATTTCACCTCTTTTGCTCTAATCTCCTCATACATTGGAAAATTATCCAGCTGTCTGTCTGAATACATGGACATAGGGGATCTCAAACATGCAAGGATTTGTGATATTCTTTCTGCTGCCAAAAAATTCCTGTGCACATTACCTGGCTAAACCTTATCCTTCTCAGCAACAGAAAAACTACCTGTGCTGGGAGAGTCAGATCATGGGATTTGCACTAATAAATGCTGATCCAACTTCCTGTCAAGTATTTATCGTCTACTAAAACTTTTTTGGATTTCAACACATAAAACTGTAATAAAGCACTTTTAGGTAACACTAACATATTGCTCCTTCAGCCAAAGTTAACAGAAACAAAGATTGAGGAAATAAAAAATTCTTTTACTGAGAAAATATATGAAAAACATAATACAAAATGGATATGACTGCTACATCACCAGTAAGATAACAACGAAACCCGTCTATGGTTTGTCCAGAATCCTGTCCTGCCTACTTTAAAATAGCAAAAGGCTTGCATTAAAGTGATTTGTTAAGTTCTGAAATTCATTACAGTGAAAAAGCCTTTCCAATGGTAACAAGTAAACCACTTACTACCATAGGTCCCAGAACCTTATCTCTGCAGCTATTGCTAGAGCAAAGGGGGAACTGTTTCTTCCCTTTCAGAGGCTCATGTAGCATCCCCAGTGGCAGTAAAGAGTTAAAAACCAGACACTCATGTCTCCAGTTTAGAGGCCAAAAATTACTTCACATTCTTGGGAGTAAACTAATGGCCAGATGCATATGAGAGTAGATCCATGTGCAAAAACAGTACAGAAACATTCCTAATTAATGAAGGGTTGTACAGTCAAAGCACCCATACTGCCCAAGGTTCCTGCAGGACCTACCAAAACATCCAGCTCACCCAGCCCAGCGAGTAAGTTAGCTATCTGTAGTCAGTATAAATACAGATTTCTAAGGACAGAGGTTCTTGCTCGGCGGGCAAGGCTGTGATGGCTTCGGGTTCTTTTCCAAACAAACGCCAGGGAGCGGGGCGAGGTGTGCTCTGTCCCGCTGCACTTTTCATGGCACAGTGGTACCGTGGGTTCAGGCATGGGGCAGACCCACGCTGGACCCATGGGGCAGGGTTCGGATCGGACCTGGAGGTCGGGTAGCGGGTCCTTAGCTCTGCTCAGAGGCGGTGAGAGCTGAGCCGCAGCACGGTACTGCCCTGTGCACGGGGGGCTGCTAGCTGGCATCTCTGCATCCCGCTTCACCGATGGCCATGAGCCTTCCCACAGCGAGAACCGGTGTCCCCATGTCCTCTCAGGCTTCACCTCCTCATTCCAGGCCATCCAGGTGGATGTTCAGTGACCTTCTCCAGCAGAAGGGGAGGTTGGTCTCTGTGGGAGGAGGCAGTGAGGAGGTGAGGGACGAACCTGCATGAGACACCTCGAGCCCCAGCACTTGTACCGAGTTGTTGGCCAGGTGCCTTTCTTCTCCATCCGTGCTCCCCTCACCCACCCAGAGGAGACCCTTGGCTTCCAGGAGGGAACAGCAAGAGCTTCTCCTACGGCTGCCTTTCCCCTCGGGCCTCATCTTCTATTTGAATTCCTCTGCCTTTGGTTTCCAGCCTTTGGTTCCTGTTATTCAACAGGATTAAATAACTCCTCAGGGCCCTGGATTTTCTCCCCCAGCAGGAATTCACAGGCTATAAGCAAGCTGTTTTCAGATTGTTTTCCTTGTTCTTAAGTTGTGCTAAATTTACCAAGCCTGAAGACACTCGCAGTAAGGGATTTGCTCCTGCACACAACTGTCTTGTGTGTCCCTTTCCTCCAGGTATCTCAGTTTTGTCAGAACCTCTAAAAAAATTTGTATGCTATCTTCCAAGATGACCCTGTTTGTCCAGTGTCATGAGACAACCTCATCTTCTTTTCATTTGTCATCCAAATACTTTTGAGCAAAGGAAAGGCACAAAGAAAACATTTGATTTACCTTTATAGCCCTGACTGATTCAGTGCCATCCACAGGGGCACAAAATGGGACCTGGACAGGTATAGAAGGAGGAGATTTAGTTTAGATTAGCATTAGCCTTTCTTGCCACGGTGGAAACTCTGCAAAACCTGCTTGGGCAGCTGGTCCTCTGTAGTCCTGCAATCCTCCTCCAGAAGTGCCATTTCCAGGCCCCTGCTCCTCCTCAGATAAGTCAGTCCTGAGTTATCCCTTCTACAGAATCTAACTACTTTCAGTGCCACCAAAATGTGATGCTCTTTACCCCACTACAAGTGCCATGTGCAATGATCGGTGGTATCCAGGCAGGCAGAAATCCTCCCCAGGCATGACTTGCAGCAGCAATACCCTTGTCACGCCTTTTGCCCTGTGCCGTTGCTTCCAGCAAACTCCTGAACTAAATCCTGACCTCACACGCAAGCGTACTTTTTTCCCATGCTGGGTGTTTTATGAATGTCATCATAAACTCATCCGCAGGAGCACAGTTGTGGCTGTACCAACATCATTGCTATGGCTTTGCAATAACCACGGACTCACGCAGTGGCAGAGGCTGGAAGGCCCCTCTGGAGATCACCTCGTCAAGCCCCAGCTCCAAGCACAGTCAGCTGGAGCAGGCTGCTCACGGCCACGGCCAGTCCTGAAGATCTCTGAAGACAGAGACTCCACGGCCTCTCTGGGCAACCTGTGCCCGTGTTTGATCACCCTCCTAA
Organism: Haliaeetus albicilla; assembly: GCF_947461875.1. NCBI lineage: Eukaryota > Metazoa > Chordata > Aves > Accipitriformes > Accipitridae > Haliaeetus > Haliaeetus albicilla. The sequence goes on along the minus strand of NC_091489.1, from coordinate 10,916,427 downwards.
AGCATGCCAGCAAGCTTTTAGGGTTCTTTGATGAGAGGGCACATTTCGTGATCAACCCATTGCCCACCAATGCAGCAAGTTGAAAGCCTGCAGGGCTTTCTCTGCAGAGCTGCTTTCCAGATGGTCAGCCCCCAGCCTTTCCTGGTGTCTGGGCTTGTTCCTCCCCAGGGCAGGACTTTGCATTTCCCTTTTTTGAACTTGATAAGGTGTCTGTCAACCCATTCCCCAGCCTGTGGAGGTCCCTCTGGATGTCAGCACAGCCATCTGGTACCAAACACAAACACACTGAAATGCCAACACTTACGTACCTTGCCTTACTGATCCCCACAAATTAACTGATCCTAACATTGGGCAAAGGCAAATGCCAGCACGAGAACAAATGCAACACCCATTCCCAACATCCATTAAGTCTGGGTTTCCTAATGTCTGTTAGTTCCTGCTTAGCCCATGGAATACATTATATGCAGATTTTCTTCTTGCATCTTTTTCCCACTTGTATATGTCTGGTAGGCGAGCTCAGTGGAGCACCATGGAGAAAATAAGTGTAAGAATAATGGAAAATGAGGCACAGACCAAAACTATGGAGCTCTGATTTAGTTTGGGGGAAGGGTTTTGGGAGAGGCAGGAAAGGAGAGTGGGATATGTGGACCTTCTGTAGAGGTTGCTGGTTGTGACCCAGTAAATGACAAGTGGTGGCAGAGCAGTGTGTACCTAATTGTGCCCCTAACAGTCTGCCTCTGAAACAATTAAAATGCCACAGTGTTTACGGCAGAGGCCAATCCTGAAATACAGTCAAGTCTAATAGGGCTGGGCAAGTCCAAACATGACTTCTTGGACTCAGTGTCCAAAATCCATCTTCTGGGACAAGCTGGCTCCTCACACCTCTTCATGACTCTTGGAGTGCATTACTTTTTCCTGTTTCTTTTAAAATAAAGCCAACTAGACAGTTCCCAGGGGTGCAGAGCGGGAGTCAAAATGCTGAGCAAACGTAAATGCCTGCCAAGGTGTGTGCTGATCTGGCGGGACCGTGGTCCAGGATTCCCATTTCTCTTCTCCTGCTTCAGCAGAACTCATTTCAATCTAACCGTTAGGATTATTCAGTTATTCCGACTTGCACGTGCTATCATGGCATCCCAAAGCTGCAGTAAAACTCAGGACTTCTCTAGGAGAAGACCTTGATCCTGGCCCAGAAAATTTAAATAAAGAGAAGTTCATGTTTGTTTCTTTGGTGACAAACTTTCCGAGCAGATTCAGCATGCAACAGCATGAATCATTGCTTGGTGTACTCTGAGCTCATGTCATTGGTAGCCAACCACACAAGATTTCTTAATCTAATATAATGAAATCAATGGAATAATAGGAAACCCTTTCATTTTTGACAGCACAAACACCAGCTGATTTCACTGTGTGCTGGCAAGCAGAGCTATTATCTGTCAAAACAAAACAAAACAAAAAAAAAAAGAAAATTGCTACAGAATAGAAAAACAGTTTTCTAATAATCTCTCCTAACATTCAGGTTGGGTGAAGACGAAGGTTTAAAAATCCTCTTTTTACTTGAAGTTTCTGATGCCTTCCTCCCTCTTTCTCTCTTTCACACATGCACACGTATTCACATGTTTCAGCTTGTGACCCTGCTATTCCAAAGCATGAACATACTACAGAAAAATTGTAAAGGTAAATCAAAAATCTATCAATCAGAGGTGTTTGATGCCCTTTCTCTCAGCCAAGACACAATGGTGATCAGATATGTCAAAATGTCTTCTCTTCACCTAAATTACTTTCTTTCTCACCAAAGTGCTTAGGAAAGGGGTTTTGGTGGCTGTGGTAGGAACATTCTTGCAAGAAAAAATTTCAGTCCTTGAAAAACCATCCTGAATACTTTACTTTCTGAAACAGAAACAGCAAGTCATGTGAAGGAAGTGCCTGTGGGAGCCAGCAGACTCTGGTCATCGAGCGCAGAGAAGTCCACGCTGAAAAGGAGGAATAATTTTATCACGTGGAGGAAGCGTGGTGCTCCTGTCATTCCTCGCTAGCTGCAAGGAAGCAGAATGCCCCTCTGGCATGTTCTGAGCTGGGGATGATGCTGCATGCTGTACCGCTCTCCAAACCCAGGATGACATAGTCTTCCCAAGGCTCTACTGTGGGAAAATGGAAAGAAAATACCAAAGCTCTTTTCTTCCCAGACATGGGGAAAAAGACAGGAAAATCAGAGCACTCATTTCTGCTTGCAGTTCCTTCAAAAACATAAAAAAGTCTTCTAGCCCTGCCAAGGAAACAATCCAAGAAGAAACGTGGGCTGCTTTTAGAGCCTTCACACAAGTTATGTCAGTCACCTTTGCATAATGGCAGAGGAGCCAAGCCCTTCAGCTTGTTTTTTTCCCCCAGATTTCTTCATTCCTTATGATTTCAGCCTTCAAAGGCATCCCTGAGTCCAGTTTACATTAGTACAGGCATGCTTTGAGCTAAGCCATCCCCAAAGGTCCAGGCAAGAGCAAGCAACGCCTGCAAATCAAATAGGCTTAACTACATTTGTGGTACCTCTTCTCCCCACAGCCACCACAGCAAGGAGATTTCAGTTCAGGGGGGAATGTGACGCAATGAGGAAGACTTGGGTCAAAGGAAAGGCCAATGCATGTGCTGCAGAAGCGTAATTTGGCAATAGCTCTATTTTACCAGCAAGAAAGTGCATCCTTTCTGAGAGACAAAGAGCAGGTTCTGTTGTGCTAGGGCAGAAATGGTCTTGTACTTGTTCACTTGTGAGAGGTGATGTTCAGGAGGCAGATGAGGTTACCGGACAGAGTGGTTGGCAGTGCTCAGTACAGAGCGGTAAGAGAGCAGGACAGGCTGCTCTAGGGATGCACGTGGAAGCTGCGCAATGCACCTTGCATGCGGGATTACTGAAGAGCATCTGGTTAAGATCACAGAGGCCAAGCTGTTCTGCTTGAGTGGCTGAAATAAGTAAGCGTTGTCTGTCCCCTCACAGTGATTGCCTCACAAGCTGTTGTTGAGAGGGAAATGTAAGCATGCTGCGTCTGAATTAGTTTTCAGAGGGTTAGCTGAGTGCTCTGGCACCAGCAGCCCAAAATACATTTGGTGTGCGTGCTTAACTTACAGCATGGCCGTTCCAGGGCTGTGTATGTTGCTAAATAACTTTCCCATTGTTTCACTGGTTACATTGCTCTCAGTATTTGGCTTGGCTTTATTTTTATGTCCCAGTCCCTTCAAAGCCTAATGGAAAATGCATAGCCCTTTCCTGAATCTAATTTAAAAGAACCTTTCTTGTCTGTACTTCTGTGAATCTCCAACCTCCCTGGCGGCTTTACATGTCCTGTTTTACCTATAGAAAAATACTTACGCTTATGGCTTCAAAATGAAAAGCTTAAGGAGGGGCTGTAAAATTTTATCATTTTATGTATAGAATAGCTTATACGCAGGCCCTGTCTACAGGATCACTTTATACATGGGAAAAGGAGGTCAAAAGGTCCAGCTCATGACAGCAGCAGTGCTTTGTGCAGGCTGCGCACAGTGCTGGGCACCTGGCAAGGCTCATGCTGTGGCTGATGTGGCAGGAGGCACACTTCGGGGGGCTGCAGGACGCCAGCCACGCTCCCGCAGCGTTCCTGCGGGACGCCGGGAATTAACTGCTCTCAGCCGCTCACAGTCGCGAGCTGCCTGCCACCGGTGGGGGCTGTCCTGCCCGAGGGGCCTCCCAGACTGTGCTGAGGTCTGCACTTGGCAGCCATGGCCAAACGCTGCTCCTGCCCCACTCCTGCCTGTCGCTGCTGCTGGCAGCTGAGCTCAGGGGGAGCTGGCACCTCTACCTCGAGCTAAGCCTGAAATTTTCATCTGCCCTGTGCCCGCAGGCACAGCTTGGAGGCTCTTATATCCCCAGCTCCAGGGACACCTACATCTTCAACTGCCCCAAAACGGACACCCATGCTGTTGGTGTGGCATACCAGCTGGCATGGAAGTCCAAAATCTGTATTTTTAGGACTTCCAGACCCTGCTTATACTACCTGGTGACTTTCAGTGGAGCTAGGGATACATGGACTATCCAAGTGACTTGGGCAGATTGAAGTCCAGGTTCTGTAGCTTGCAGTCTCCTAGTTCACCATCACCAAGACTGACTGGGAGCCGGGGACTGGGATCCTGGAAGCTCCAGCCTCCCCTCTCTAGGGGAGCTGGGAAAGAAGTTGGACATTTGGGAGCTTAGGGTCCTGCAACTGCAGGAACTTCATCTCTCCAGAAACCACTGGGCAGGCCACCAAGAAGTGATGAGGTCATCCAGCATCCTGGCAAGAGAAGAAATGAACCCATCAGCACCCCAAAGGCTGTCCTGGTGACTTGCTGGGACTCTGCAGTGGCACCTTGCTGCAAGTGAGCTGCCTGTACAACGCATACAGGGGTGAGCCTGGGGAGGAGCATCTGTGGGGAGCTGAGGAGACGGACTCCTTCTCCCAGGTGTTAGGAAGTACAGTGCTGCAGTTCTCCCAAAGCAAGGCACAGGAGACACCTAACACACAAGACTCGCAGGTTGTAATGGGGGTGTTGTTGGGCCCTGATCTGGGATTTGAGCTCCTTAGGACTGACTAAGGCTTAAACTAGAAAGCCTTAAAATACGTTGAAGCCAATTGATGGCTATATTAATTACGTTTCAGGCTTTTGATGGCTGCCTTTTCCCCATTTCTTAATGTATAACTTCAGAAAGAAGATTTTGTCTTTCAGTGGTGCATCAGAGATGAGTTACTGGGATGTATTTGTGCTCCTAGGTACTAAAAACCTCCAAACCTTGGTGAGTGTCTTGCTCACATGGGGTCAGGGGAGTAGGGGGAGAGGTTAGAAGGCAGCAGTTGCCTTTCTCTGGGACAGGGTGTGTTTCCTAATATAATTTTTTGTCCTAAGACTTTTTCTGGTATTCAAAGACCTAAAATATCAGTGACCTCTTTGCTTTATCTCCTTCTCTCTTCCTGATGTACCTTGCACAATTTTTGGCTTTTGATCTTACAAGCTAAAATCAGTATGCTTGATAAACGCTATCAATAAATGGTTTTGATGTGTGGGGTGTAGAAGCAAATGCTGCATGGACCCTTCCACCCTGGGGTCTGTGGGGCAGTTATTAGTAACTGCAAAGGATTGGACCCAAGAACTTAAATTATCTTTCCTGCATTCCCACGTCCAGCACAAGGCAGGGCGTTGTTTTGGAAACATTGCAGAACAGACAAGGAGAAATTATAGACTGACAAAGAGTTCAAGGACTTCTTATGACCTCCCCTGCAATATGGACCGCTGACTGCTGCAGACACTTAAGCTACTTTGCAAAAATAAACCACTTGATCTTTCTCCCACTGAGTACTGGAGAAAGGCAAGAGTCAAGGCTGACACCTTAAAAGAAAATCTATCTGTATTTTCTTATACTAAACCACAAGAGAAATTGTATGGGAGTCTTCTGTGACATCTAGAAAAAGGACTTTAATTTTTGTAAAATTTTGGGTTTGGGTTTTTTTTGCTTTCTATTTCTTCCACTCTATATAACAAAGAGCTTTGCTCTGGTTTAGCAAAGAACTTTTCAGGATGGTAAATAGTTGTGCTGTCTCTGCATCTCTCCAGCTCCTCAGAAGAAGCCTACTGTGCACTGACTCACCATGCTGCCAAGAGGATGGGCACACCTGGTGCCAAGACAAGGCGTTCTGCCCACGAGCCCACGCTGCAGCAGCCCTGCTATGCACTGCTGCACAGCCTGCACTTCTCCATCAGCTGCTCTGCACCCTCTGGTGCAGACCTGGTAGAGGTCTGAAATGAAAGCCACCCTTTTCTCCTAAACAAGGGAAGATTCTCATCCATGTTTCCTGTACGGAGGCAGGCCCCTTTGCCCTCTTGCAGAGCTGTGCCGGGATTGCTGCTCTGTTACCCACCTCCATCTCCCATGGACTCAGCACTGCACAGCCTGGGAGCTGCTGACCCCACTGCAGTGGTACCTGCTGCCCTGTGATGTCTGGCTGGAGAAGTGGACAGGCTTTCTTGGAGCTTTACGGTTGGAAGACTGAGGTCAGGATGTATTTGGTGTGCTGACTTTCTCCATTCCTGAAGAGGCTGCTGTTCAACATCTCCAGATGCCAGGTCTGTCTTAGAGAGACAGCTCCAGCTGGGAGACCGTTATTGTGCTCAGCCTGGTTGGAACTGTAGGAGAGAAAGGGAATCTGCTCGGTGAACAACTGAGGGTTGCTGACTGGTTGCTGAAAAGCCTCCAGGTACATTGAAACTTTCAGTAGACCCTGGAGCTGGAGATGACTTAAAAAAAAATCTCATACTGCTATTCTGCACCCATTACAAGGTGTTTAGGGCCCTCTTTGGACCCAGAATGACATCATTTGCCATAAAACCAAGGGTCTGATTCAAATGTAGAACACACAAGGTAAAATTATTTTTGTTCTTTATTCTTAATGACAGTCCCTGGAAGTATAGGCAGGAGCAGACTGGATTTCTTATGGGATGCAGACAGATAAGAGTGCCCAGAGTCTCCTGTGTTGCACTGGGTGTAGCGTGCCTACTTTTACGCTTCTACACGTCTCCCCAAGATAATTTTAGTCAGTCCAGTATAATGCAGGACTAGCATAGTTTGACAGTGTGAAATTCACCCCTGTCCAACACGTCACTACTGCGCTTGGCGCTGGTCAAGTGCCAATGGCTAACAGCCATGCAGGCGTCCTACACACCACGGGCTCTATCAGCCAAGTGTGAGCACTCTCTGCAGACCTAACAAGGAGGTGACTTGCAGAGGAACTTGTTTTGGCATGGCTGGCATTTTGTTGGAAAGAAGACTTCCTATAAGCTAAAAAACTTCACTGACACAAGCCTGTTGGTGGTGCTTGTGAAAGGAGGGGTCAAAGAGAGAGAGAGACCGTGAGAGCACAGAAGCAAACTGCAGTCCCTGAGCCACAGTGGGGATGCTGCTACTTGACAAACCATTGGTTGGAAATATTTATGGTAAAGAGTTTGGATTGCCCTCCAGTGGCCAAATGGGATTTCTGATCCCAGCGTGGGTGAAAGGCAATGTCAAGAGAAAAGGAATTCAGAGGAACTAAAAATCAGCATCTAGAAGCAGCCTGTTGTATATTTCACAGGATGATGGATCTGTATCACCATAATGGTAGCATATCTCTTACAGATATCTAACATTTGCCTTCTTCCTTTTTAATCTTAACTCCCATACCATCACTTTACTGTGGTCACACAGACCTTCACAGCTGTCACCAGCTGAGCATGCAGCTGCTGGGACCTGCACTGGCGGACCAGGGTGGGACAACTATGTACATAAGGCCAAGGTCAGCAGTCAGTGCTGTATCCAGATACACACACCAAACAGAATCACATACAGCAGAAAAAACAGTCCCCTTAAAAGCCCAAGGCAGATCACCAGTAACAACATTCATATAAAAAACAGTAGAGGATACATCTGAGTCAAATCTGGAGTCAAGGGCCCTTCCTCTTCTCTCATCCCTTGACCTTGCTGGCACTGGTAGGAGGAAACATGGACACAAATACAGCAATCCTGTTCTGGTTATGTGCCACCATTCACCTTTCCTCCCTCTCTAAATGTAAACACAGGGCCCCTGCAGACTGACTTCACTGGGCATGAAAGAAAGACAAGACAAGTTTGGTGTGCCTAGGGTTTGGGGGTTTTTTTGCTGGGACAACACTTGTTCCACATCCATTTTGGCTGAAGTCTCAGCTTTTATCTTTTGGCTACACAACTGACCCCTGAGTATTTTTCTGACTCTTGAATGTTGTTCCTGAAGGGTATTTCCAACACCAGGTCCTTGGCAAAACAGTGCAGCACAGCGTGGGAAGACCGTGTGAAGGGAAATCAGCTCCTGGTGCATCCTGGGTTCATTCAGACTTCCTTGGAAAAACCTTTCCAGAAACTGCTTGCGCTCTTGGCATGCTGCTGCAGGTCCAGTTCGGCCGAGTGACTAATGAGCAAGGCAGAAAACTCCGACAGTTGTAGCTCAGAGACTTGAGTGAGAGCCAGAGAGCTACCATCTCCCCAGAGGACAGAAAACTGTTTGGCACTTGGCCAGCCTGTGAACCTTTCCAAATGAAGCCTTTGATATCTAGGAGCTGATTGTAATCTAAGGCCCTGGTTCAACAGAGGTCTAGGTCACATAGGACCATAAATCACAGAAATACGGGGCTGGAAGGGATGTCAGGAGAACACCTTCTCCACCCCACACCCAGAGGCAAGATAACTATATCTTAGCCTCTCCTGGCAGATGTATGTCTGATCTGTCCTTAAAAATCTCCAATCACCAGAGTAACAAGTCTTTCTAGGTGTTCTTTTCCAGTCCTGGATTTTCCTAACAGTAAAAGGTGTTTCCTAATGCCTAACATAAATCACCTTTGCCATAAATTAAACCAGTTCTTCCTGTATCCTTATGGGCACAATTCATCGTAGTCTTTCACAGTAATGTTTCAAGTACTAGAAGTCTTTCATTGTGTCCCATCTCAGGATCCTTTTTTTCTAGATTAAAGAAAACAACAAAAACTTTTCCTCGCACATCATATTTTCCAAACTTCTCATCATCCTTGTTGGCCTCCTCTGGCTCTTTTCCAATTAGTCTCCATCTTTCATCAAGTGCATGGCCCCAAAGCAGACACAGTGCTCCAGTAAAGACCTCACCCACACTGAGCAAAGCTGAAAAATTACCTCCTGTGGATTACACAACATATCTGTTATTAAATGCCAGTACAAGACCAGCTGTGGGTTTTTTTCCACTTTCTTTACAACATCCTATTGTTAGGTTATTATTTCAAGAATTGTCAGTCCTTACAGACCCATCATCAGCTTCACCTCCTGCCCTGTAGTACTGCCTAAATGTGTTGCTAAATCAAGACCTAAATTGTAAGTAAATCCACAGAAATTAATGGTGTAATTACAGCAGCAAAAATGGTGTAATAAAAGCAGCAAGGAGCAATGTCAGGACCAAGTCATAGATGGAGTATCAGTGTACTCACACTTCAGAGAGCTAATATGCTTATTATGTATTGACTTTCCTTTTGGTAGAAATCTATAGAGTTCTTATATTCCTAAATATGGCTGTTAAGTTCCTGTTTGCACTGCTGTATTACTCAGCACCCACAGTTAGATGCATACTTCTTACATCTCTAATGTCACATAACTTTTTTATGTTTTATGAAAAATTAGAATAAGATCACAAAATGTTTGAATAAATTTAGTTCCTGGCCATATCCCTAACAGACATTATGTGCATTAATATTTTTATTCATGAGCAGCTCTCACCTAACCTTATGAGCATCTGTAGGAGCAGGATCCTAAACCTTGCCCCCATCTTGCACAGGTAGTGTTTAGAGCATGTATTATTTGTGGATCACTCAAGGGCATAGATGTGCAGATTGTGACAGCAGCCTGAAAAAAACAGGCACCAAAGATTAGAAAACATAGTCCCCACTTTTGACTTAAAATGTTTTCATCTCCTAGTCATACCTAGTGTACTAGGTATTTGATATACAGAGAGTAGAGATGCTGAATGCTATGAGTGGGGACTGCCTGAGATGACTCCTGCCCGAGTGAATTCTGTAAAAAGTTGCTGTCCCTTAACCAGTGGATATTTACTTATTCCTGTTTTATGAAGTAATGTTTGGCTGTCTAGTGGCTCAATAAATATTGTTCTGTAACTGCTTCCATCTCAGTCAGTTTGCTTTAAAATAAGATTTCTATAAATCTTGGTAATGCAGGGAGTGCACCCAAAAATATTTGGGTACATTTTTTTTTCCACATAAAATATGTTTTATATGCTACCCAGCAAAAACGCCCAGAAAAGACACAGGCAGGTCTTTGTAAGGACTGTGGAAACCATATTGGGGGGGGGGGGAATTCTTTGTCTTTGTTATTATATTCATATCACTTGTCCTCAAAGAGCAAAAGTAAAGCATAGACCTAGGAAAGCCCAGAAAGATAAGAGGAGTTGAATGCATCTAGACTCTTCAGCTAGACCAAGGAGGAAGAAGTTTTGTAAATCTGGCCAAGAGGAGGTCACTGTTGACCCTGAATATTTAGACATATGACTCATATATAAAAGGCTACTTGAACCATCAAGAAACAAAAGATTAATCATCTGTTTCTCTTTACTCTCTCTGCCCGGCAAAAACCAGAGAAAGCCTTGCAGTGATTTTTTCCCCTCACATTTAATTCTGCTACAGTAAAGCAGCAGACTTGGACTTGGAGGAATGAATAGCTTCTAGTTTACAGTAGCAGATGGTAAAAGGGGTCCTTGGGCGTTGAAAGAGGAGTATGGGATTCCCTTTGCTGCTTCACCATTTTAGCAAGTGCTGGTGGCCTCTGAGAAACTGAAATTTCATAAACCCAGAGCTGGGGGAGAACAGGGACAGGGCAGATCTCAAGCAGAGAAGGTCCCATAGGAGCAATCATGCCAAGGAAAAAAAGCTTGGGACTAAGATATTTTTAAACTGTTCTCTTCAAAGGCCCCAAGAAAGAGGATATTTGGGCTCCACACAATGAGCATGTAGTTGGCTCAGAGGCATCAAGCCACAGGACTACTGGATTTGACAGATGCAAAGGATCAGAAGACTGAAAGAGGCTCTCCAGTTTAACAGCGTTACTTGAATATCTCTGGACTCACACAGGTTGCAGGTTTCACCTGGACTATACACTGTTCTGCATCCTCTGTATTGCTAAAGTAACAGCACTGCCTTCGCATCAAGAAATGTCAAATATAGTTTGTGTCTTTGGCTGAGGGTCTCACCTCTTCTTCCAGCCTCTCACTGCTGTGAAGCTGGACAGGGTTTCACACAACTGAGGCATAAAGATTTATCACTCCTCACCTACCTCCTGTCACAGGACAGTTTGCTCTGCTACATGTTAGAAGTCCCAGCTTCTGTTATCCAGGTTGTGTTATATCAGATGAGCCCTTGCTTGCTGAGATGAGCTTTGTAGGCATCTGGTCTGAATCCCCACTTCCAAGTAATGCAAATTGGAAGACACATCTTAGATAGTTCCTACACTTTGACAGTTAAAAAGAGAAAGGGATTTTTATTTTGTTTTCTTTTTTAAAAAATTTTGATTTTGGCTTCTTTGCAGAGGTCTTTCTTTGCTCAGAGTTGAACTTGGCAAGCACCTCACAAACTCAGCTTATTAAATTCACTCTGGAGATCAGACACTGGTGTCCTTGTTCCCATGCAGAGTGTGGATTTGATCTGAAAGTCCGTGTGATCACTAAGCAAAGACCTCACATCCATTGCAGGGTGAATTTGTTTCTAGTAGCTGGGAAAACCTTCCTCACCTGCCACTTAAAAGCTGGAAAGTTCAGCACCATAAATCACGGAGGAGCCACAAGTATTTGGGAGTTTCTCTAAAAGCAAAGCCATGGTGGAATGGTTCAGCACTACTGACACAGTACCTCTCCCCAGTCACTACTGATCAAAGCCACAGCCTTTTGGAAAAATCCAAAGAAAATCATTGTATAACGATACTGTTCATCAGCTCTGCCCATTACTGTAACAGAAATTTGCAGCTACCTACCAATACCATTGATTTGTTCAGGAGGAAAAACTGAAAGATGTCTTGAAAATAGACTAACACAAACATGGCACACCATTAAAAGAAAAAGCTAGCACATTAGTCATATCAATTGTTTCTGCTGGAAAAAAAAACATAGATGCAGTATCTCTGGCAAATAAGATAAATGATGCACGTAAGGTCTGATTTAAGACACAGCAAAGTCAAAGGCTTTCAGGACTCTGGCAGGCTTTGGATAAAGTCCTCGCACTGCTCCACAGACAGCAGGGGAACAGCTGGAGTCCCTGCTGTGCACTGCCATTCGCTGTGCCTGTCTCATTCAGTCCCTTACAGCTGCCTTCCCTCTAGCCATGGAAAACTTTGACCCCATCAGTCTAAAGACCACATCATGATGTTTCACCACATCTTGGGTATAATATGCTCCCTCATTTATTATTGTGACTGAGATTAAAGGCATCTAATTCCCTTGGAGCTAGTGGGAGTTTGGCCTTGGTTTCTGTTAAAAAGGGATGAAGCATCAGTTTTTCCTCACTTCTTTTTTTTTTTTTTTTCTGAAGACACACATCCATCCGCTTGTGAGCATTTTATTTACTTTTAGTCTGTTTGGGGAATTAGTTTGTTTCCAGGGGAATACTAAGCAAGAGAATAGTAGTCATCTACCAGCCCATTCTCACAAGTGCCATCACATCCATAGTTATACCAAGCAATCTGCCTGTACCACCACAGAACAGTGATCCTAAATGTATGCAACAATGAAATCTGTTGTTGTTGATACTTTCATGGTATCTGTTATAATAAGGTTAATCTGCACGGGTTAATACCACCTTTCACAACTCAGTTTTCTTGTACTTCGTAACATCTGTTCTCATGGTATCCCTACTTCTACCCCATCTCCCTTTTCCCTGAGGTAGGACGGTGCTCAGTGTGTGGCTGCTCAGCAATGCTGCTGCACATGCAGTCCAAGGAAGAGGTAGGGGAATTTACTAGATTAAGGAGGTGAAGCTTAGGAGATTTAAAGAAGAAGTCTCTCTGCCCCCAGCATCCTCCACAAGCAGTCCCATGTCCATCATGAGACCTGATCTCGGAATCAGGGGTCAATGGAGAGACACTGACCTGACCTGCCTCTATCAGTCCCTTGGGTACCATTGATCCCTTATCCAAAATGTTCAACAGTGTTATGGTACCTGGTGATACTGTGATAACTTTGTCAAGCATCAGTATTGTGAAACATTCAAGCCATATCCACAGGAACATAGATGTGAGCACCAGGAGTCTGGGGAGAGTTAAAACCAATTTGTTCTCATGGCCACGTGTGGGCTGGGGTGACTCTCCTCTGGAAGCCGAGCCGCTTTCCTTGCAAGAGAGACTTAACACAAACCCCTCCTACACATGTGGTGGTCCAGCAATGGGACTCCTCTGAGCTTCTTCCACCTTTCCTCCAGGGAGGATGGAGATCAGTCATCAGTAGTAACAAACTAATTGGACTCAAGTGTCACTTCATTATATTGAGCATCTTTAAAAAGGCAGTAATGGTGTGGCCAGCCAGTTCAGCCACTGAATTTCCAGCAAGTAGCAAAGTTTTGGGGTCATTTACAAGTTTGACCTAGTCACCCCAGCATGAAAGACTTTATTTACTCTGCACAATCTAGCTTTCTGTTTCGTATGACTTATGAAGGGCATATTCCTCTGAGTGCATATTTGAAAGGGTGTGTTCACCATAGATGTTGTTTATTAAGATTTCTGCATTCCTGTCAGCTTTTTATCTCCTCCTTGCAATTAAATTGACAATCAAGAAAGACAAAGAGTACTTTAATTTATGGGCCTGCTACAAACAGTAAGGCAAAGATTTCCAAAACAAGAAGATTCAAGTCTGACCCATTTACCTGTCAAATTACTATTTTCAAACTGCATTTTCCCACTACACTTTGTTGCAACTGAAAGATGTCAAAACAGCTGCTTTCTGTTATATATAGTTATTCTATTCCAATGCTTTTTTTTATGATGACCACAGAAAAATAATTTTCACAAAGTCCACATACATCAGAAAACACTGTGTTTTGAACTGCAGGTAAAAAATTAATTCTTTCCTTCCACACTTTCAGATAATTCAGTCCAGCTACCGTCCCTGTGTAGCTGGTCTGTCACTTGTTCCTTTTATTTCTACTCAATAGCCCACATGAATTAATCACGAAGGTGGCTTCTTTCTGACCTTTTCATGAAGAGTGTGTTTGCAGTGTGAAACCCATCTCCCCAGCAAAGGTAGCATCAGCTCACTCCAGACCACCTCGGACATCAGGTGCTTCCTTCCTTCGATTCTTTAAGAGGCTGAATCCAGTCCCACCATTCTCCAAGAGCATCCCAAATCTCTCTTGAACTCAGTCCTTAACTGAGAAGCATGACCCCAGAAACCAGAACAGACCAGGCAGGATAACAAGGTCAGAAGCAAGTATAACTCCACTAAAACAGAGGTTAAGATGATGTTTGAAGATTTTGCTCTCTTTTAAACTTTTAATATGCAAGAAAACAGTATAATGACATCTTGTGTACCTGGCTAAAGCTGTGTACATCCTGGTTTATGTAACTACTCAAAGCACAAATCATATAAGTGACACCCTTACATTGAAGTGTTTACCTCAGTGCATTGTCTGCATCACACATCAGTTTGCTTTTACAGGGCTGGAAATTAATTTTGGCACTGATGTTGCTATACTTCACAAGAAGATGTACAGATAAATTGCAAGAAGATTTAGCAGACCAAAAAACCTGAAAAACTGTCCCCAAAACAGAAAAGAAAATACTGAGTCTGATAGCTCAGATAACCTCTCTTAATACAATTGTAAGATGTTTTATATTTGCACTTCAGATATTTAGATACATGCCCCTCAATGGAGATCCTACATCTTCTTTGCTCTTGCAATAATGTTATAAAAGATCTCGTCCAAAATCCAGGAACAGTCAGTGGAAAACCTCTCACCAACTTTGCAAACACCTTAGCTAAGCATCTAGGTACAGTGAGGGACTGCTTTATTTATTTCAGCTACCGTCCCCTTGATGGGACACTGACAGCTACAAAAATGAGGACCACAGTGGCTGTTCTTCTGAGTCTAGTCCTTCAGCATGGCTTCTTTCACCATCACACCAGTGTGCAAGGAGGCCCAGCCGTTGCACGCCAGCCTTGCACGCCAGCACAGCCTTTGCAAGGGAAGAGGCTCTCCTACAAAGGAGCAGCCTTTCACAGCCTTGTTGAAAGGAATGGGTCAGCATAGAAAGCCACAACCTGGACATTCAAGTTCAGGAGAATCAAGCAGTGCTATGATGGGACAGGGAAGTGGCACTGCAAAGATTTTTCTTAAACCCAAACGGGCATCTGAAATAGCAGGCAAGTTTACGGTAAGATGAGGGAGAGTGGGAGAGTCATCCGTGAAAGGCTTTGGGACATGTGAAAGGGGAGGGCTATTACAGCTAGGAAGGTAACTGGAAATTGGGACAAGATGCAGCAGGAATGCACCTGAATAACGTGATATCGTTTTTTGATAAGATGGATGTCTTTCAGACATAGGAATATGAGTCAGCCAAATCTCTCTGGACATCTGCATGTATCACATGGGAATTATTAAATAAAACTGTGAAAATGGGAATCAGCACAGAAAATGGTTAGGAGATGAGGACATTCCTGGGGAGATGACAAAGGATTCTCCCACAAAGAAATCTAATAAACTGGGACAGTTTTCACAGGAATGAGGCTAAGCATCAATTCAGCATGATCACTGGCAGAGAAAATGGGAACATCAGGCAGTATATACTGATGTAAAAAAGCTGGAGGCATTATCAGCATAGAGAAGACTCATGATGCCGTACAGGTCAAACCCAATGACCTAGAGGGCCAGGCTAATGAAACAAAACAAAGTTTAATAATTTACGAAATCCAAGCTCATGCGCATGGGGACAACTTACCCAAGCCTTTGCAATCATCAGGAGTCCTGCCAACCAAAAACGAGTGTCAAAGAAGACCTGCGTATACAGGTCGTGTGGTGACCCAGAGCTCTGACCCGGCTCTTGCCACTCAGTTTCCAAAGCCAAACCAGGCATGAGAGTGGAAAAGGCAGGCACAGGACAGTGAACGGGAGGGATTTCCAAAAAAGACAGATAAAATGTAGTGCCCACTGGACATGGACAGCCCTGGGGAGACCTCGCAGGGTTGCTGTATACAGCTTTCCTTGGCCACATTCATGTTGAAGAAATAGATTCAGTAAACGCGAAGCAGGTGCTGACAATGGGATTAATGGGGAGGCCATCTTAAGACAGCAGACTAGACAAGTCTGGCTTTTCAACCAAAGGAAAGCCAAGGCTGAGAACAGACATGACTGTCCTTTGTAAACGCAGCAGTAGAGTAAAAAGCAGAAAGGGAAAAAAGCAGCTTGAGTCAAGTACGAAGCTCAAATGAGTACAAACCAGCCATAACTACCCTTACTCTGGAAATCATGAGCCCATTCCTCACTACTAGGGGAGCCCAGTGCTGAAGCAGTCTCCAGATAGGTGCAGTGAGGACAAGAAGTCTCCCTGTTTCCCGGACGGACCTGGGTAAGGGCTTGGACACAGTTATACGATGGTTGTAGATGTGAGGACTGACCTTCATGACCCAGGAAATTTTTTTCCAGGCCCACTTGAGCTGCGGAGGAAGTGCCAAGAAAAGTTAGACAGATCTGGATGACACATGCTTACAGCAGGGAAAATGGAAGAAGGAAAGACCATTAAAATACAGGGAGGAAGCCCCAGGGGACTGCAGTTGTCTATAAGCAATAGTATGTGCTTGTGAGAGCCTATGAACACACAGCTACAGCCATAGTTAAACCCCACACTCTTTATCACTCAATTTTAAGATTCCTATTAACACAAATATCTAACAAAACAATTAAAAATACAATTTCTTTCCCCATCTGTTAATGACATGGGAACAGAAGTGACCCTACCTGTGCCAGTTTGCATCATGGCAAGTGTGCATTCTCACTGTATAGTGCAGAGCCCGCATGGTGGTACCAGGTCCCAGCACCGCTTCCCTCCTGTAGGTAGCAAACATCCCTCAGCACAGTCATCTGCAGTTCATTATCTCTGTGAAGAGGAAACGGAGCATTATGGTATGTTGAATTACAAAATGTCCCTAAGCGTCTTGTGTAAAGGAGCAGAGAGTGAATACAAATTGACTGCAAAGGAAATAAATCCCAGAGAAAGTATAAAAGCAACAATACTGAATTTATTAAACTTGACTCTTTTTTTTTTTTTCAGTTTACAAAAATTTCAAAAATCTCCAGGAAAATGTAATGGGCCAGACTGCATTTGTTCTACTTGGATAACAAGCTTCCTGAAAACCCTACAAAATAACATGGAATGCAGCTTTGACTTCACAGGAAAAAGTCATCATTGGTTGATAAAGAAATCACTAAACGATCTGTGCCCAGTGTTTCAGTGTTTTGCTTAAAGTCTGCTTTGTCAAGGAGGAAGGGCAGGAGCAGAGTTGCCTGCCAGATTACTCATTGCTGGCAAGAGGACGGGAATCAATGTTTGCAAATCTACAGGGTGCTTAAAGGAGATATTTATTGAACTGAAATAAAAGGTTAACTGCCAAGGACTATGATTTTTTTTCAGGATATTTGTACAAAGTAGATCATAGTCTAGGTCCGAATCTGAAAATAGTCATACATGCAATGAGTTTAGGAAGTTTAGTATCAGCCGATCAGTTTGTGGACCTGAGCTGATTATGCACAAGTTTTAAACCCAAATTCAAAGTAATTGTGTCATTTTCTTGGTCAGATCTAACTGTGAGATAAGAATTGGCTATAGTAGCAAGCCTGCACAGAGAAATGCATATTGAAGTGGACTCCAAACTGCACTTGGCTCTTCCATGTTATCAAGCCTTACTTTGGCAGGTTTTTCCTCTGGACAGAAGATCTGGTTCCCGTATGCCACCCCTGCAGTGCCATGGACATGGTGCTCGCAGGAGCTGGAAGGACAGGCAGGGACCTACAGAGATGTGATGGGAATATCGCTGTTTGCCATAAAGAAACGGCTTAAATGGGGAGAGGCCTATAGTGAGGGATGAGGGAAGAATGCACTTGTTTTTGCAAGCCCTTCTCACAAGGAGATGCACACTCTTTCCTATGCTGTGGGGCTTATGGTGAGCAGGGAATTGCTGCCCATGGTAGGTGATGTGCAGGCATCAGCGATGGGGAGGCAGCCAGGTGGTGCTGGGCTCCAGGCTGCCGCCTTGCACAACAGCTGGACACTGCCTTCATTATTGACACCTTTGTGCTGAAAGGGGAGCAGGATTTTATCTACCTTCTGGTGGGAAATGATGTGCCAGCCTTGCTGTGACAGACCGTATAATAAACCATAATTACGTGCCTGTGATTCATCACACGACTTACCGCCTACGCCAAACACCTTGGCAGCAGTGCCAGTTTTCAAGGACAGAAGATTTGACAGCTATGAGATCAAACAAAAAAATCAGTGCAATGTATCATGCAAAATAGTGAAGTTTTAAATTTCTTTTCTTTGTGCGGTTTCAGAAAAGAATAGGACTGGTTGGCTGTCCATGGAAGACAGTTGTTATTCTTTGTTTATTGAAGTCCTATGGACCACTTTTTAACGTGCACTCTGGTTTAACCAAAAAAAAAGAGTCTGTATTTGTAACTTTTCATTTTCAGAATGGTTTTCATTTTGCTGGTTTTTCCACTTTTTCTTTCTCTCTTTGGCAAGACGAAACAAAGTTTGGGGGGAGGATGGAGAGAAAGAGCATGAATAGAAAAAAGACCTTGTCTACTGAAATTCAAAAGACAAACCAAGGCTGCATTTTTTCATATGGCTGTTTCTTTGGAAGAATTGAACGCTGAGATTTCAAGAAAAGGACCAATTTCCACTGAGAAAAAGAGACTGGGTTTTTTTCCCTTTGAAAAATTTTAATTGGCTTCATCAAGTACTTCTCAAAGAGGTAACCAGAGAAACATAAAGACACATGCTTTCTAGTTCATATTTACAATGACTTCTCTCTAAAACTCATGCACCAATGTAAGACTGTCTAATGCAGTAGTGCCTGGAGACAGGATGGAAGTGAGTCTTGGTGTGTACCTTAATCCCAGGAGGAAAATATCCCCTTCAATATTTTTCACATTTACTCAAAAATACCTAAACCCGCCTTGATTCTCTGCACTCCATGCACGCCAAGAAGGGAGCCAAGAACCAAAGGATATTCTTTTCTTCTCTCCAAATAGCATATTTCCCCACTCAAAAAAAAAAAAAAAAAAAATCCCATCAGTCTGACAGACTTCCAGGAAGCAATGGGATTAATTTATAGTTGCCAGGGTCCAAGCTCTGTCCAAGCTCTGTTTCTTTAGGCACTGGCAAGAAAGGAGCTATTTTACATCCTTATTTACATAACTAATGAATATAGGAGACTGCTTAGCAACCTCTCATCAAGCAGCATGAGACTCACCTTCCTAAAAACAGACTCACCAAGATGTGTTACAATTCTTTAGCTCTGTTTTAGTGTGTGTTAATAGGGGAAATTATGACTTTACAGAGACATATATTTTCCATGTTCTCTAAAGGTTTCTGTGTTTTTAGTTTCAGTACATTTTTATTTCATATTCATGATCTACTTTTCCCCTTTCTACTCAAGAAGCCTTTTATCTGTTATTTCCTCATAAAAAGCTTATTATGCTAAGACTATACTAAAATACGTTGCATTTTCCCAATTCTGTTTCATCCACAAGGAGCTCTTCGATAATGGCAGAAGTGGCTTGGCCTGGGGGAAAGGAGACAGAGATCAAATGCAAGAAAGAATTATACAGACAGACTCTAAGATGCTGCATTAAAGTGAACTCAGATGTCACAACTGCCATCTCAAAGTTTACCCCCCAGAGGGATGAACCAGCAGCCACTGCTTTCTCTAGAGGGCTTCGTCCGGAGGTGGTTCATATGCAAAGGACAGCATCCTGTCACCCCAGACACAATAACCGGTTTGCACCATAGTACACCTGCTCAGTATGAAACCAGGCCTATCTAAGCATGAGACAAAAGCAGTGACAGAAAGAAGAGAACTTGGTGGCCTCCCATACCTTACGGCAGCTGCAAACTGGGTTTGGTCTTCTAGGTAGCTGATGGGCAGAGAGGGGAGCGACTGGTTTTGGCTTCCACCCAAGGGCAAACCAGTCCCTCCCAAGACACCTTGGTAGCTGCTTTCTGTTTTACAACTGCCCATGGTGAAGCCCCGCTCTCTTTCTACTGAAGTTTTAATTTAAAAGTGGTTCAAGCTGCTCGGAGAGGCAAATGGCTTTCCAGGCAAATTACTAAAATAGTTTCTTCACATTACTTTTTCCCTTCCCCCTGAAGCCAGCAGGTGACATCTGGAAAACATACAAAACAAAGAGCAAATTGTCATTTCAAAGAGATTAGTAACTCCAGCCCGGCTGTGCGGGCGCTGCAGCCCCTCTGAGGGGCTGCCTGTCCTCCTGTACCGCGGAGCCGGGAAGCTCTGCAGGAGCGGGGCCAGCATCCCGGCCGGGCACCACTTCCCCACCACAGACAGCTCGGTATGCCTTGCTTCAAAGGCAACGGGAATGTCTTGAGCCCTTCAGTGAAAGACCATCCTGTGGGGTTTTGCTAAAACAAATACAATTTAAGGTGCCGGGTGGCATGACTCAATTCTAGCAGAGAATGTTTGTGGTATGAGAGGGAAGTCGTCGCATTGCTGCAGGACGCTATTCTCAATATGTTGGCACAGCGTTCTGCTGAGAGCTGAAGGCGGTCCTGCCAACACCTTAGAGCCACAAAAGATCCTTCTCCACCTCATGGGGAACATGGGCATCAGTGGGAAGAGGAGCACACAGCGTGCTCTTTGTGGCTGACCCCAGCCCTCTGCATCCAGCCCTGCTGCTGGCTTGGGGCTCTGCACCCGTGCCTGTCGGAGAGACTTCGAGAATCACAGCTCTGTGTCTGCCTGCTTCGCTGCACAGGCTTGGAATGCAGAGCTGCAAGCTCAAATGCACAGGAGTGAGAGGAAAGGGATTTCAAGACGAGAAAGTGTGAGACACATGAGCAGGCAGGAGATGCACAAGCCCTTCCTCCCGGGTCTCCGTGTCACGCCTCCACACAAGCTGTGCTGCCTGCCTGCATTTTGGTAGGCATACCTACAGTCTCACCAGTAAGGTGCTTTCTTTTTCTCTGCTGACTCTTTTCACACTGTTGAATCAGCTTTTCTCTTTTCTTACCTATTCTCTGCCCAAGTCCACCAGCCTGGGACTGGGAGGAAGAAGATTCCTCACTGCTCCATCACCACCACCCTCCAAGGCCTCGGGCAGATCACTGCCTTCTTGTGACCCTGCAAACTGAGGGAAAGAACACTGTTTTGCTTCAGAGACATAGTAGCAGGGTAAAAAAAAAAAAAAAAAAAGACCACAGTTGCTTAGGGTCTGCAGCAATAAGCGAGATCTTTATTTAGAGACAAGAGGTGCTGCAGAGGTGTAGGATTGTTTTATCACCTGAAGAAAATACAGCATACATGACGTAGAGGCACTGAATTTCCCCTCTCCAATGGCACTTGTGTGCAGCCCAGTAGGCTTAGCCTGCCTGTGCAGGCTGCACGGAGCAGACGTGACGCCAGCCGCTCCAAGAAGGCAGTGCCCCTCTGCACAGTCAGTCCTTGCTCTTCCAGGGCTCGTAGCTAAGGAAATGCACAGCACAAACAACATCGTCTGGTCCCTACATTCCCCATAGCTTACTGGGCAGTTGATTCTAAGCAACCCAATGCTTTAGGTGTAAAGCTGGGAAACACAGCAGGCACGCGCAAGAGCTCTGTGAACCTGCTTGTGTTTGCACAGTGGGGAAGAGTCAGGTGGGGAATCCAGTTCTCTCACGTTTTACTCTGCCAGTGTAAGCAATTTGCTTCTAGGGCAATAGACGCATGGCCAGGAGCAGAACGGGATCCCAGGTTTTGCTGTGTTTTGGCCCCTCTGGGGGTGGGATACGACCTTGGGCATGGTGCTGTGCTCAGGTGGCTGGTCAGCTTCCAGGCCAGAGCCGGTGCTCATCCTCTCTGCGGGGAGCAGGAGCCAAGGAGAGTGCGTCTGGCTGCACCCCCCTGCCGGAACACGTCCCCCGCCTGCCAGATTTCAGAAATGTGTTTGATAAAAAGTCCCAGACTCCAAAACTGCAAGAGCAGGGATGAGACAAGACCTGCCCGAGGCACATGACCCTCATCGTTTTTGGCACATACTGAAGTACAAAAAAAATCATGCTATGCCTAGGAACTCATAAAAAATAAATCAACTTAGTTTTACTGTAACTGTATTATAAACTTTACACAGAAGGTTAAGGGGGAAATTATTTAAACTTTGCAGAGCTCACTTGTCTGAGTGACAATGGAAAGGGAGGATGAGGAACATCTAACACTATTTTACTACAGACTTAAAAAAATGTGCAAGTGACATCCGCAGCCAGGCATTTCAAAACAATGCATAATATTCTGTGGTAGGAACTTACAATAATAATTAAATCACATTTTCTTTCAACACTGCTGATATTGTAGAAGAGCTCAAAGTCAAATTATTGTCAACAAATGCTTTAATGAATGACATTACACTGGTTGTGTAATGACACATAGGAGGACTGCTACTGGTAGTCCAGCAGAACCTGAGCCATTCCAGCACACGGAGGGATAAGATGATGCTCGAGTGTCCCGCTCAGTCCTTCATACCCAGACAGGGACCTTGCTTTTGGACAGAGCTGTGGGAGCAACAGTCGGTGTGATCAGCAGGAGGCAGAAGGAGGTGCAGGTGGCTCTGTGATGCTCAGAGGAGATGAGGAATAGCTGTTATATGGGAGAAAAAACATATCTGTGCCACATATATGGAGGCTTTTCACCAAAAGGATGTGGCATAGTCAGAAATAAGGAAACTAGACTCAGAAAAAGCATAGCAATGTTGAGGGAACCCTCAGTCTCTTCAACAGGCAATAAGAAGCTGGTGGAGGAGAAGCGGGTGAGAGCCCTGACTGGTGGGAAGGAGAAGAGTGGCCAGGAGGTATGTGGGGGTCGAGGGCCAGGGGCAGAGAGGGTGCACAAGGCAGGAGGTACAGGCAGGTACACCAGAGACTCAAGAAGCAGGAGGTAAACAGCAGGGGACTCTTTTTCTTTGAACCATCATGTCCTGAGGGTTTCCTGTTGCTTGTTTCCTTCTCCAAGCTCCTGACAAGAAAGTTTTAAGTAGCTGAGAAGAACAAAGACAGAAAATCCAGAGGAGCCATGTGCGAGACCTCTGAGGTAGACCAAAGACATATAAGCCTGGAAAGTGAACTCCTGAGGCTGTTGCCAAACAATACCATGTATACAGTATAAAACACTCTTACCTGCATTCTGGGAAACTTTCAGAAGACAAGTACCTGAAATATGATCAGTGCTTTCCTCTGCTGATAAATCAACAACAACAACAAAAGGCATGATGATTAATTTGACTAGCTTGGTTTGCTTCAGATGTGGTCTTCCAGAATGCCAGCTGCACAGATGCTGAGGCAAAACCAAACTAAAAATATTTTTCCCCATGGGATGCAAGGGAGACCACAGATTCAGATTCAATCCCCAGGTTTCCCTCCAGGCTTTGGTTGTGAACTGAATCCCCAAAACCCTGAGGGACTGTCTAACCTGCAGTCACATCTGCTGCGGTAAGGTTTGGCTCAGGGAGTAGGAAACACAGAAGAGCTCAACAAGATTTTCTAAATTCTCATCCCTTTCTAGACCCTGGTTTTGTTCAGGCTCACCCTAAGCCTGACCGAGTTCTGAAGACTGGCATCACAGTGCAGAATACACCAGGGAGACACAGCATCTGCTTTCTCTGAACATCTCCTTAGGAAAAGATAAGTTTTGCTAGGAGCCAAAATCTGCCCGTTTTTGTATAACAGCTTGTTTGAGTACATTACATCCCATCTCCTGTCACCAAGCTGCTAGCCAGGTATGAAGAACGTTATCTCTCTTTAGCTCTGATGCACCTCTGTAACAACTCTAAAAAGTGAATATGGTCATTCTGCTGAGCAAAGGAAAATCTTCCCTACCAATAGTGAAGCCAAACAAAAAATGATTTCCTGAGCTGGCATGTCTCGCCCAATTAATCTTGCGGTAGTCTGGCCAAAGTCAGACTGCATTTGCTCTTTGTTTATTTTCAGCCAGAACTACATGTGTTGCAGCAAACTCGCTTACTTGGATGTCATAACAACTTCTTAGGAAATGGGATTGTAGGAACTTCAGAACACTGAGTTGAAAGTATATCTCTGAGCTGTGCCCACAGCCTGTTTCTTCCTTCTTTAGCATAAAGGGATGGCACAGAATCATGTGAAGAAGTAGTTTTACTTACTTGGGTAGGGTAAGATTATAACCATGGTTTCTAAATGTTGCCTAAAGAGCCAACCTGTCCAATGCTCTTTTTACATCTTCTTGGCTGACGTATGAAGCTTGGAGCCAGGATTTCCAGCTATCCAGAAAGCCAGAAATGGTGCTCCGAGCTGTTCCAAATGAAACTTTTTTATTTTAAAGCCATCTGTGCAGCTTCCAACCAACCAAAATCCCTCACCCTGGAGGGCAGGCTGTGGCACAGTATGATGATAACCCAATGCTTTCTATTTGCTGTCTGTGACTTCAGCTAAAAACACTGCAGCATTACACATCCTATGATGTGTCCACAAAAACTTGCTTGCCAGCAAGACATAACAGCTTGGAAAGCAGCTCTACCTCATGAAAATCACAGACCTGTTGCTGTGACATCCTATGAGTTCATATCCCCAGAAAGGAATAAATTAAACCATCAAATTAAATGAGCAATGCCTTCACTTTTCTGAAAGTCTCATCCATAGCCCCCTGTAAGTATTTACAGACTAGTTATTGCAGACTAAGCCAGTAGCTGTGCTATACCCATACCATATATCCTTGACAATCTGTCTCCATCATAAGACCCTCTTGCACCTTAACCAGAAGTTTACCTGTCTCTGACCAAGATTTGCTTGCTGTGAAGATGGTTGATCTCAGCTGAACTTTAGGCAACTAACTAACTAGGTTAACCCTTGTGTAATGGAGGGAAGCAGGGCTGTCTGAGAGGCTGAGGAGCCCCACTCAAAGACAGCTGCCCATAAGCACTGGGACCTGTCCTCCCTGGGTGTCTCTGTTTCAGGGCTGAGGAGGAGGTGCAGGACCTGCAGCTGCTGTTCCTGGGTGCTAATGGCTTCGGGGAGGCTCCAGGTCACAGCAGCAGGATATAGTTTTAGGGGTCCCCCAGGATGGGGAGGGATTGGCATCCAAAGGGTAGGAACAGATTCACTCCATGGTTTGAATGCAAAAGCAGGGAAACAGTGAAAGGAACAGATTGTGAAAGAGAGCTGAGGAGTAACTGCGAATGTGGGACTGGCTGCCTGAATCAGGATATAAATTTGGGAAAGAGAGGGGAGGAAGGGAGAGAGGTGTATACTGTAAGCCAGTGCAGCTGTGAGGCATGTTGGGGGGGGTCAGGTGAGAGGAGATAACCTGATAGGTAGAAGAAGAAACTTAGATGGGAGCTGAGCTGAGGGGAAGACTGAGATGCGGAAGAGAGAAAAGGTCTGGAGCTGGCAGCAAAGCAGGAAAGAGGTAGAAGCTTGGACTAAGAGAAGCAGGAGGCTCGAGTCAGCGAAGACATCCTGTGAGAGACATGACGTTATCAAAGGCTCAAGGCTGGTTGACATGGCACAGGAAACCTTAAACCTAGCTTTTCTTAACTACTGAACGCTTGGCTTACCATCTGTACTATGTTGTTTCAGAGGAGAGTTCATATGTAATGACTGCACATGTGTTTTCAAGCACACATAGCCCAGAAGACCCGATAAAAGGCTGACATCCATGTCTGGCTTCTGTGACTTTTGAGTGGACAAGCCACCAGGAAAGCAGGCCATTTCAGGTAAGTACCTTTGGCAAGTCCATGCCAGTCAGGAACAGAGCCCTGAAGACAGGAATGAAGCTGTCCTAAAGCCACCCAGATGCTTATCAGTGCCCACCCACCGTGATGTGAAGAGCTGCTTCCCAGCTGGGGCACCTTCCACGGTGACCACCCTCTCCATGAGCACAGCAAGGGGAGGAGTGTACACAAATAAGCCAGCACGGATAGTGCGCAGATGAGCAACCCAGGTGACCAGGCAACGGCACCAAGATGATCATTTTCAGTCCATGTGGCCACAGCTTCCCAGGGACTCCAACCTGCCTCTTTCTTCCTGCTAATGGCTGGGTTCAAGCCAGGCACGTGCCAGGGACCAGCTCTTTCCACTGAGGCGGGAGAAGGGATGGACATCTCTGCAGCTTGCCGCTGCCTGTGGCTGAACAGGCAGCTCTGCGGGCTGCTTCCTCATCGGAGCCCCAGATGATGCTTGTGTGGATCAGCGTTTGAGGGCACCCCTCTTGGAAACCTGAAGGTAGCCCCGGCTAGAAAGGCCAAGCACCTAACTTCTCCCATTGCTTATACAAACCCAGTTTGGCAGCATGTGGTGTGGATTTATCCCCCTTTTAACTTAGATGGACAGAGACGTGCTACCAGAAAGCCAGCATAAAGCAGACCCTCAAGCACACCTACCCCCCAGCCCCACTCGCTGGCGCTGTGTTAGCAGTCTCTAGAAGCTCTTTCCAGGAGAGCAACAACATCACAGCAGCTGGAGACATCTCCCTGCCCGCAGCGTGCGGGCCGGCTGCTCTCCGGGCAGCGTGCCCCGTGGGGCAGAGCCGGTGAAGGGATCTGACTCAGGCATGAGTCGCCTGTCAAGAAACAGCTGGAGGCACTCAGCAGTGCTGGGGTGCTGGACGCAGAGCCTCCTGGAGGCTGTGAGAGGGGTTTCGTGATGGGCTGCATCCTTTGGAGCCAAAAGTCATGGGGTTTGTGGCCAAACAGATGGACTTCACTGGGAGGAGGGGGAGGCCACCTGAGGAAGGGTAACAGGAGCCAACACCAAACACGTGAAGGGCTCCTTAGCAACGTGAGATTTGCCTAAACATGTCATTGCATTGCAGACCTCTGGATATCCACATGCCCTCCCTTACTCACACAAACTAAAGCCCTCCTTGGACTCCAGCATCCTCAGTGGCCCCCCTCCAGCAGCCTCTCTGCGCTGCTGCATCCTGCTCAACGGAGGCCACGAGCCAAGTCCCGGCATCCCTTGCCACCTTCCCACACCAAGTAACATAATACCAAACACCAGATACACCTCAGTCTGCCCCTCTTTTTCATCCCGGGATATTGAAGGCTCTTCCACATCATTGATCTATGAAAGGAAGAAGAAAGTCAGAGCAGGGAGTTCCGAAATGGATACAAGTACCACCAGCAATGCACAAACCGTGTCACGGTGCTGGTGGCTTGTGGACACCCAGAAATGGCCACAGTCAGCAGTGCCTGTTGCAACTGCTGTAGATGCTGATGCGAAATTCAGAAAAGCCTTACACTGGCAAATGATTCCATTAACACTGTCCTTCAACTCGGCCCCCAGTACCACCTCTGTGGGTCTTCCTTCAGTTGCAGTCCTTTGCCAGACCCCCACCACCACCACTGCCAGCACTCCTGCACGTGTGCAGTGGGTGCCCACCGCCTGTCCCACCTGAGAGACCCATGGCAGAAACGTGGTGAGGAGCAAGCCAGGGAGCCTTCTCCCAGAAAACATAACCTGGAGCAGGGCCATGCTCAGCATTTGCTTCCTTCCCACATATAAGAAGACCTCATCACACTGGGCCTGACATGCACAGCACAGAGCTCTGTCTTCCTCAAAGATTTCTCCTTGGCTTTGTTGCCTTTCATTGCAAAGCCATATCTCCTCTCCAGATTTCTTTTCACAGTCCATGCAAAGCTTGTCCTCTTGCTGCTACCTTCCCCAGCTGTGCCAATGCCCATGGCAGTCTAACACTGTCCCATGTGCACAGAGGTGTGTAAACTGAGCAGGGCTAGTGAAAAATCCCCCTCTTTCTTCCTATCTGTATCGTATGTTCAAAACCAAAATGGTCTCAGGGCATCTCTGCTCCATGTTCTGGGTCCCGTCATTAGCAACATGTGTTCTTACCAGGACGTAACCCAGCTGGTCCTGTTTCTGCTAGCTGCTCTCCGCTGTCCTAGTGTGATTGATGAGCAGAAAGAGCTAGACAGAAGAAAGAGAATAGAGAGCAAAGAAAGAAATGGGAGAGAAGGCAGTGAAGGAGAAAGGTGGAGGAAAAAAAACCTTTATAATAGTGGAAAACAGGCAGAAAATAAAAGAAGAAGAAAGGCAGATGGTGATGACCAAATAGAGGGAAGAAGCAAAGAAAAAATAGAGAGGATAGAAAGTGTAAAGCAACAGAAAGGAAGTAAAAAAGTAGTGAGGAAGTAAAAACTTGAGTGAATGAAGAATAGCAGAGACAGTCCCCACCTTGAAGATACACATTATGAGAGAAAGCCTTTTGACCAGCACACAGTAAATAGCTCGGTCCTGAGGTAGTAAGTGCTGCCCTTTCTGTGGGACTGGGGCAGTCATCTGTCACAGGCATGATCAAAGGCACCTAAAGAGTCTTTTGAGGGAGTTATCCCACCAGGATCAGAGGCAAAATCTCTTCTACGAGCTGGAAAGGGTCATTAAATCAGTTATCAGGAAGCTGATCTGTTGCAAGTTCATGCTCAGTTCGTTTGGCAGTAGCGTGTTTGTGTGCCCGTGTCCCCCTCACTGCACTCACCTGGGGAGCACAGATGGGCAGACAAGCGAGTTCACAGTGCACTGGCAATAAAGTTTTCTGCCTCCATGCCTCCTGTGAAAGTGGGGACAAATCTTTAGTACATGCAGAAATCTGTGCTCTGTTCCAATGTAGTTATCCAACTAGTTTTAAAGTTGGTCTCTCACAAAATAAAAGACTATCTGAACTCTGCTTTACATCTTTTTTTTCATTGCTGAGGTGTAAATCTCACAAAGAAAGCCCATGTTTTACCAGTTTAAGGAATATTACATGAAAACAATGCTGCTACATTAAATGTTAAATCAGGGGAAATGAGTAAAACCCACTTTATCCCCTTTATAATCTTCTGAGCACACATGCTAGCAAGCAAATTCTGACTGAGTTACTGCCATGCAATACCACAGGTGGAAGGAGGCTGCAGGCATGAACATGAAGGCAGAAATTGTGCAAGGAAGTTTTTTGAGGGAGTTCACAGCAACGGTGCTTTTGTCCCTGTGGGGACAATTACTCTGCTGAAGCACATGATTGCTGGCGCGCACTAGGCTTGCTAGATCAGAAAATGCTGGAGCCCTTCCATGGGCTCTTTGCTTTTGAAGCTTCAGCTCTCTATGTTCAGAGTAACTAAATACATTGGTTTTTGGAGAGAGATTTTACTAATCTGCAAGACCTAGGGTAAGATTTTCCAAAAATTCCCAAGTGATTTAGAAGCACTTATTTTTGCTTTCTTGCAGAGCACGGGTTCCTGCGCTGCCTGGACACGTTCTAAAGCAGCACCACAAATCAGAAAATGCTCACCAAATTGTGCTCATCTGTACATGGTAAGCAGCCAGCAAAGAGCCAAGAGAGGAGGCAGTAGGGGGGACCCTGGCCTCGGTGTCACTGGTGTGGCACCGCAGGAGCGTAACTGGGGGCAGGAGCCAGCTCTTCACCACCTCCAGCTAATGCCAAGCAGTCAGTTGCTGCATTCAGCAAAAAGAAACTCAAATTTATAAAACGTGATTTATGTTTAGGCCTGACATGAACATTGGAAACACTCTTGTTTCAGATTCTGTAGCCATGATATTAAGTAGTAGTATTCAGCCTCAAGTTACAGTATATAGGAAAGTTTCGCAGCTGCTCTAAACGAATATCCCTGTGCAGGTATTGGAACTGGCTTCCTCAGAAGTGGCTTTCAGAGAGCAATGGGAATTTGCACCACACGAATCTCTGCCCCTGGGTGCCCACTCTTTACATGCTGAACCAGCAAAAACATCCTTAGCATTAAAGGCTGTGCTGGAAAAACAAAGTCAGACTCTTCAGGATATGCCATTAATTAAAAGGCACATTATCAAGAGATTAAGACATTTACAATATAAAGACTATTTCTGATCCATTAAGGCATTTTGGAGGTCTTGGTTTACGTGAATCTTTCCTCAAAACAAAAAAAAAAAAAAAAAAACCAAGAAAATTGGCAATAACATGCAAATTAGATGACTAAATAAAGGCATTTGGTAAGTAGAGTAACTAGTTAATTAAATCTTTTTAAACAGTTAACAAGGAATGGGGTTCATTTTATTTTAGAGCTGTGAAAGCATAAAGGCATTTGAAGGCATAAAAAGGAGAAGGGAAAATCTTTCAATTGCATCAGATGCAAAAACATCCTTCTAGCCCCACACACGCAGCTAAGAAAAGTACAGTGTCAATGTAAAAGTTTTGTGTCAAGAAAAAACAATACAGACATCTATCTTGCTGTTTTCTTTTGTATATTTCTTAGATGAGCAAGTCTTCAATCCTGTATATCACAGTCTTTTAATCACCTTGCACTGGGGAAAAGAGTGTCAGGACCCTCCTGACCCTGGCAGCAGAGTGTTTCCCATTTCTGCTGTTTCTCATGTTGCTACCTTGTCAGTGTAGGCTACACTGGGCTACAAGAAGGTATCAGCAATTCAGAAGTGTTTCTTCAGCATGACACTTCAGCATGCCCCTTCTTGTTCAAGTTCATCATGTGTGGGATGCTGTCTTTAAGCTGGACGGTGGAGCTGCTGCACTTTAACATCTCGGCTCCTCCCTAGCGCAGGGCCCTTCCCCTTACCCACACCACATATTGTCCTAGAAACTGGTATCCCAGTCTCTGAGATGGTGGCCACCGGGATTCATCTTTACAGACATTCCTACCATGCATGCTCTCACTCACAAGTGAGGGGACTGACTCTGCAACCACAAAGACCCTCTTATCCACGTCATTATCAGTTCCACACTGTGCCTTGGTTAATTAATTGTGGGTGTGCTCTTGCACTTATTTGAGGTCCATCTGTTGGAGCAGGACTGCAATCTCTTGGAGGAGTGGGACTGGTTGTCTCATTTGTGGATTCTTTCCTCTGGTTGTATCTTGCAGGGTGCCTTCTTCAGATCTCACTCTTTATCTGTGAGGCAATTTCATACCTTAAAATGTGATGGTGTCCTTTCAGTTCTACATCTCATGGTGGCAGGTCCATTTTAGACATAGTTGGCTAAAGCTTTAGCAATGTGTTAATAGGAATGTGAAGCTGACATTTTCTGGAAACAAACTCAGTAACCACCTCATCTATTTTCAGTGTCTAAACTGAAAAAGAATGTAATATGTAAACATACAATATCAACTGCCATAAGCTATTTCAAAGTGATTTTTATCTTTGAATTTTAATATTAAAAGCTGTTGGTCATAAAAGCACAGAAAATATTTATCTTCTTTAAAAGCAAAAGCATTTTTAACATTCTTAGGAGCTGATACTTGTGAAGAGCTGCATTCGAATCTTGAGATATTAAAGTCAACATGATCTAAATGCATATTCATATAGTTCTAAATAGTGCAGCTAATCAGTATGTTATTCTTTCTCCAAAGGATTAACTTTTTCCTTTGTCACATCTGGCTTTTAAAAACATCAGTCTCAGCACTGGGTAGACTGCATTAACATAGAAGATGAAATCACTTCATGACAAATACTCAGTGTACTGCTATATGCTATTATACCAAAGCCTAACAGCAAACTTCAGCCTTTACAAGCAGAACGCTGGCCAAACTGCTTAGTTACCAAGTGTGTTTGCATTTGTGTTTACAAACTGAACACATCCCTTCCTTCTTTTAATTAAAAAAAAAAAAAAAAACCAAAACAAAACAACAAACCTTGTAATTTATTAAACTAACGCTGCCCTTCCTTGCCAAAGCTTGGATGGGGGAATGTCCCTTCCAGTCAATCACCAAAATTATTGACTGCACTTCTCCCCTTCATCCCTTTACCACACCCCGTGTCAGTGGAGAGATCTCCACCCCAATCAGGAACAATTCATCTCCTCTGGACAAGTACACAACATATTCTTCACAGGAAAATCAGTTTATCTTTGGCAACTGCGTGTTTGTGGGTACTAGAAAAGCCTTCATGTTTCTCCTGTAAGTAGGGGTGATAATTCTTCCTCATCTGACAGGGTTATTGTAAAATGACTCTATTCATGTTTGTGAGGAAGTCAGATACCCAGTGCAGTCTGCAAGAGAAAAACCTGTCAATAAACCAGGGATGCAGCTCTGCAGAGGATGCTGAGAACTGCCTGGGAAGTGGGATGAACTGGCCCAGCAGAAAGGAGATGCCAAGGGGACCCAAAGGTTCAGGAGGAAGTCAACATTTCAAAGCCTGATCATTCTGAGAGCTGATGGAAAACTAGCAAAAAAACCCCAGCATCATCATGTTACAACAAGAGTAGCCAACAAAGAGCGACAGACTGACTGACTGGCCAATACTGTAACATCATATTTTCCAAGGAGGCTATGCTAGAAAACAAAAGTGCACACTAGGGGCAATCCTCATCAGCTGTGATTGTCTGTACTGATGCAGAGCCTTTGAAGAAAAACCACAAGCTCTCACGTTGGGTTAAGACTTTCTCGGCATATGACACAGCTAAATGGGCGTAAAAGGGGCTCTTTCTGCTCCTTCCCCTCACAGAGGCTTTTCCAGGCTTCTCTGTCATTGAAGGAGAAATGACCCAGTATAGCTTTGGTGGAAAACATGTAAACAGATGTAATATCAAACGCTTATTTAGCCAAGTACCAGATTTTCCCCATCGTATTACCATTTTCCCCAGCATACATTACAATACAGTTACAAAATTCCTCCTGGGTCTGTAGGGGACACTCCTGTATCGCATGACCAGTGGCAAAATGCCCATCCACTTCAGCAGGGCTGGAGTTTCACCCGGTCTTTCTTTCATTCTACAGCCTTTTTCTGCCTGGAGGGGGAAATTTTGTGCTCACATTTCATCTCATGGGCTGGTTCCTATATACGCTCAGTTACACCAAACCACGGCTTGGCTCTGCACAGTCCTTCAGGTGCACCTCCCCACATTTACGCCCTTAGTAGCCACAGCAGCAGAAGCTGAAGAGGCATCCTGCTGCTTTCAGTAAAAACACTTCTGTGGCCTTCGGATTTTGCAGTTTCGCTATTCTGAGTTGGTCACTTTATTTTTGTCTTACTCAGCCTGTGTTTCAAAGTACATTGCCTCCTGCGTGACCTGAAATAAATTAAAAGGTACCATATGCTAGAGGACTTTAAAAAGTGCATACATTATCTGAGCAAATATGCAGAAAACAGGTCCGTTGTGGCACTCTTTCCTTACAGACATCCCATCCTCAAGGTGTGATAGGTAACACAGTTGCCTGCCAGACATTTACTCTTCTTTCTCCCTCCCACGCGCAGAATAAATCAAGGGACTAAAACACAGCGATGCGAGACAAAGACAGAAGCAACGTCTCAAGCCGCCATAGCCCAAGGCTTGCAGGAGACTCTGCCATCCGCTGTTTTGGGGCAGGCTGGTGGAAGCCGTGTGCCCCCAGCTCCCTCCTTTGCTCCCCAGTGCAGGGGGCTGAAGCGGCAAGAGCAGAGCCCTGCCGGACACGGGCACTACGGTGGGGCAGCCCATGGGGATGCTGCACCTCACCTGGGTACCGCTAAGGCCAGCCGAGAGGGAAAACCACCAGTAAAGCTGCTGCAGCTTCCCAGAGAGGAGGAGGAGGAGTTGTGTCTCTGTCCCAAAGTGTCCTGTGTCCACAGTGAGGCACCCAGCCCTTCCAAAGTGCTAACCCCACCAAAGCTATTTGCTGATGGAGGTCTGATCCAGGTGTCCCCGCCGGAGCCACATGATCCCCCTGCCCATGTGAACCATCACCTCGTGCCCCCATTCAGACCCACTCGTCCCCCACGTGCCCGCCCGGCTCTGGGCGAATCGCCTCGGGACGCTGGCTGGGATGCCATCTCACAGGTGTGCCAGGGAGGACTCTGCCTCCACTCACACTGGCCACCAAAGGTGACCAAAGGTGGCCACCAGGCCTGGCAAGGCTGTGAAGTCCAGAATGACTTTATTTTTAATAGGCGTTCCCCAGGAGGAGAAAAAAAATACCCCACTAAGAAAGAAGCTGTGCATAAACTGAACAGACTCGTGCAACATTTTGCAAAGAAAGTCTGACTTCAGGATTAGATCATTTTAATAGCAACAATAGCAGTGTTTGCCAAAATACATGCACTGTTATATCTCTCTCTAGCAAAGGGCTGTGTGCTGAAATCTGCATGCTGTATGGCAACCCTCATTACCTTCTATTAAATCAGATTCATCTCCTTACTTATATTTATAAGTGGTCAGCTGATCAGTTCAATTAAGCCACCCTTAACTGATGTTTATTGCATTTGCATGTCAGTGTTACTCTAAAAAAACCCCAGTCAAAATTGGCGTGAACAGGAGCTAAAGCTTCAAACAAAAAAAAAAGGGGGGTGAAGATTTGCTTTTACAAAATTAAGTCAAATGAAAATTACTCTAGGTGTCTCTTTGAAGAGATTTTGTCACAGGTACAATAACTATCTGCAGCCTGTGTTTCAAATAATTAAAAAATCTTACACAGAAGGGCTGCATATGTATCTAACTGAATAAAATGCTAGCACAAAAAGTAGTATTACCACAAAAAAAGAGTATTAGGAGCAAGCACAGAGTCTGGAGGGAGTTGGAAAGATGAATTAGTCATCTCTGATTAAGAGTTCAGGAAGTACAGGCTGTCCTGGTTTCAGCTGGGATGTAGTTAACTGTCTTCCTAGTAGCTGGTACAGTGCTATGTTTTGAGTTCAGTATGAGAAGAATGTTGATAACACTGATGTTTTCAGTTGTTGCTCAGTAGTGTTTAGACTACAGTCAAGGATTTTTCAGCTTCTCATGCCCAGCCAGGGCACCTGACCCAAACTGGCCACCAGTGTATTCCATACCATGGGACGTCCCATCTAGTTTAGGAACTGGGAAGTGGCGGGGGGAGGGATTTTCGCCACTCGGGGACTGGCTGGGTGTCGGTCGGCGGGTGGTGAGCAATTGCCCTGCGCATCATTTGTACATTCCAATCCTTTTATTACTACCGTTGTCATTTTATTAGTGTTATCATTATCATTATTAGTTTCTTCTTTTCTGTTCTATTAAATCGTTCTTATCTCAACCCAGGAGTTTTACTTCTTTTCCTGATTTTCTCCCCCATCCCACTGGATGGGGGGGAGTGAGTGAGCGGCTGCGTGGTGCTTAGTTGCTGGCTGGGGTTAAACCACGACAGGCATAGAAATTAAAAAGGCGAGGAGTTGGAAAGAAGTTAAGAAAGTTTTTCTATCATATATAGATAGAGTAGAAGGACTGCAAAGTGAGGCTGATGGGCAGAATGGAGAATGTTGAAACAAAGAATAATTTAGACAAGGCCCAGAAACTGGGCTTTAAATAAAGATGGTGATCTTGAACATGGGAGCAAAGTTGCAATGGCTAAGAACAGTAGCTGGAAATAGTAGTTGCCCAAAAGCAGGGTGTGAGTAAATTTGAAAGAAGATAATGCATAAAATGTAGATGGCACATATGTTCCTTCTCCTGTAATCCTGGAAAAACTAGCACCTGGAACTGAAAATGGTGAAGTCAAAGCAACTAAAGGCACTGTGACAAGTGGAAAAGGCAATGAAACCTGAAGTGCATTTAGTAGGGTCGACGTGACTTTCAGGGTACAAGATAGCTGACTTCTGGAAGAAGAAAATGCAAAAGACCTATTCCTTTTGGCCTTGAGTAAAACATTTCCTACTGCATTACTTGCAGAGATTGTTGCAAGTGACAGCAGACTAAAAGCAGAGCAGAACAGGCTGCACAGCAAGGGCATGACTGTATTGAAGGGAGGTTATTAGTGGAGTTCATCCAGTGGAAAGTATTGGATTTTATGGCAGCACTTTCAGGAATGACCTGAATGACTTGCTACAGTTTGTCATGTGTTAATGAAATTTGCTGCTAACGCAACACAGAAGGGAACTGCCAAGAGAGAAGGACTGCAATATCATTTGGGAAAAACTGGATGACCTTGGAAGTCTGGAGCAGTAGAAATGGAATTAAAAGTACAAGATCACATACTTAACGCCTAATAAGTAGGATCTCTGCTATAGCCCAGGAGTTTGTTTGTGTGAAACAACTGAGAAGAAAGACTCTTAAGTGTATTATTCAGGGTGTTGTCAAGCCACAAATATGGTACATCCATAAGAAAGGCAGATGTAATCATAAGATGAATCAGATATTTCCAATACAAGGTGTAATGAATCAATGAGATTACACAAAATTCTTGTGACACCTAATCGGTACTGCTGTGCACAATTTTGGTCACCTCTACTCTGAAAAGTGTAAATGAAATTGGAGCAGCACTAAGTAAGGTTACTAGGGGGATCAAGTGACTGGAGAAGTTATTCTACACTAGAAGAACAGAAAACCAAGGATAAATGCGTCCAATTGCTCTCTAAAAATCTAACACACCAGGGATGGGATGGGATGGGATGGGATGGGAGAGGAGAGGAGAGGAGAGGAGAGAGGAGAGAGGAGAGGAGAGGAGAGGAGAGGAGAGGAGAGGAGAGGAGAGGAGAGGAGAGGAGAGAGGAGAGAGGAGAGAGGAGATCCCTTTTTGTTTGAACTTAAATGCAGAGCTGCCCGAGCTGAACAATTAAGATGCAGCAGAAAAAAAGTTACCTCTGTACTGCAGCTCTTATTTCACTGTAAAGGTCATTGGCTTCCAACCCCACCCAAGGCAGCTGTGTTTGAGTTTTTCAAACCAAGCCCAAAACTTGTGACTGTTTTTGGCTGGAGGTGAGAACAGAAGACTGCTTGAAAGGAATGCTTGGAAGGAACAGGGAGGGTGGGAGAGGAAAGCTGCACATGCCGGGCTGGTCGGGGAGGATGCAAAGGGGCATCTCAGGGGTGGTACAATGAAGGTCCAGCAAAGGTTAGAAATACCTGAAAATCAACAGGAAAAAAGTAAGGGTAGCCAACATACAGCAAAAGTTC
Organism: Haliaeetus albicilla; assembly: GCF_947461875.1. Classification (NCBI taxonomy): domain Eukaryota; kingdom Metazoa; phylum Chordata; class Aves; order Accipitriformes; family Accipitridae; genus Haliaeetus; species Haliaeetus albicilla. The sequence continues at coordinate 10,879,804 of NC_091489.1, read as the reverse complement.
AAGCTCTAAGTGTGCCTGACACAAATAGTATAGGCAGCCCTGAATGCCATACCTCTTCAAAGGCCTTTTTTTTTTGGAGAACTGAAATTTACAACTCACCTGGGATTTATTTTTATTTAATTTTGTAAGGAAGTGCTCTGCATTTCATCTGATCATTTGCAAATAGAAGGAAAAGGTTGGATATGTTTAGGAATCCCCCAATACATGTTTTACAAATAACCCTGCAACTCACTTTCACTGTGCCTCTGCTCTGGGTGAGTCACCAGCACACATGAAAGACAAGGAAGGAAGTGCTGGGGTTAACAAAAACCAGCCTGCTTGCAGACCTAATTCTGATGTTAACAATTAAAGAAAACAGAAGATAAAGTATTCCTTCCAAACCAAAACCACTCTGTTCAGAGCAAGACAAAATCAAAACAGGAGTAATCTATTCCCCTTCAGTGTTGCAGAGGAAGAAAAATATAGAATAAGCACTACACACGGGAAAAGCTCTGGATTTTTCTATAGGATCAGCAATAATAGTGGGAACTGCCCAGCAGGGATCTGCTGGTGGGCGTCCAGCAGAGCAGACGTTCCCTGGATACTGCTATCAGCATTCCTGTTTGAGCTACTGCCTGAATTTAGTAGGCTCCTTCATTTCAGAGGTGTGCTTTTTCTGGTTTGCCTAGGTCTTCTCACCTGGTAATGAAGGGCGAGTTGAGAAATACAGCAACTGGAAGGAGGAGAGCCTGCAGAGGCAAGGTCAGAGAAGCTTGACCACCAAACAAGAAGCTTCTGCTTTTGTGTCACATCCTCTAATTAAATATGCGGCAATCATTACATGTATCCTTTACTCTGTACCTCTCCTCAGCAGACTTCTTTAGCCACAGGGTCCCGGATTATTCCAGCAGCGTAACGAAATGCCCTTTCCAAATAGACCTCCCCTGGGAATGTGTGCCACTGTAAGGATGCAAAGTGCTGTTGATGCAAATACAGCACTACCGATAAAACTGGTACACCCATGAGTAACACAGAAAACATGCTGCACCCTCGACTGATGCTCCAAAGCTGGCTGAAGCTGCTGCACCAGTGCAGCAGCCTTGGTACCGTTTTGGATTTTCCCAGCAAACAGGCGAAATGCAGGCCTGGCCATCAGCCACCTAACGCAGCTTCCTCCCCGCAAGCAATCAAGGACATGAGCTGTCAGTCACAAAGACCATGACACGTCCTCCAGGGCAGCCCTCGCCAGGGTGGGCACCCCCTCAGGGGGCTCCCGTCAGCACCGTGGACCGGGGCTGCCCTGGGGCGGGGGTCCCCAGCAGGGACAGCTGGCCAGGGATGGAGCACTGTGCTGCCAGGAGGGCATTCTGCCGGCACACTCAGCACCACCGGCCTAAAACTGTTGCTATATGGTGTGCTCCTTCCTCAAGGAGCACAGCCTCAGCGTGGCTGTTCTGGCAGAGCTCCTCCATGCAGGAGAAGCCAGAGTTTAACAGCCCGTCCTGTCACATTCCCTACACCAGTCAGAACAGGATTTTGTGCAGTGGGAATAGGTTCAATACCCTGGGGCAGCTCTTTCAAAATAAATCTACAGATCCTATCGGCAAACAATATCTTCTGTGTATAGAGAGACAGAGAAGTCAATCAATCGGTCAATCAGTGTATCTATCTATCTCAATCAGCATCCCCCATCTTTTACCCTCTGCTCAAATGAATATTCATTTGCGGTCAGGTCAATAAAGGGCAGTCTCTGCTGCAAGTCTATGTCAGACTCACACCTCTGGATCTACCGCCATAATCATGCTGCTAGCACACCTGGCCAAGTGTGATTTTCTTCACACACACTCTGCCAGAAAGCATTGCTGCTACGGTCACCTAGGAAGGCGGCTCCTGGAGCAGAAAGACAAGAATTCAGCTGCCAAAGAAGTCATGCACAAAGAAATTTTCCCAGAAAACATATTTCCCAGCCCACATGTTGCATTATTTGAAAACTTGAAATTCATATAATCTTCAGAAATGGATAAAAGCATGCCCTTTCCTAAATGGTAAGTGACTTCAGGGACAAGCAGAAAACTAGCTTTCTATAGTGCAAGTTGCTTCTTTTCCTAAACTCCTGAACCATGAGGCTTTGCATCCAGTATCTATTTCATTTGCTAGCCTGCTCAAAGGTCTTTATTGTCTGTTAGATGTTAGAAAGACCTGCAGCTTGTTGAAATTATACTGTATCATAGTTGCTTGGAAATTCCTTGTGCCTTCCCTTGGCATTCAGTCAAATAAGCAAATGTGTGTATAACAACTTTTTCCTTCTTAACGAGAAATCTTGTAAACAATAGAAAAACAAATTAAATCTCTGCAAGTACTAGATAAATAAAGCTAAAAGTTTGTACCTCCTGTAGGAAATGTCGTAAGCTGTTTACTCTGAAAAACAATTGATACCATTGACTCTTCAAGTCTTTCACTAGGCTAACGTTATGGAAGAAAGCTGCAGCAGTGGAAACTGTTTCAAGGCACTTCTGTGACGTACATCAGCCTTGTTTAAGTATAAGCCACCCTACAGATGAACACAACAAACCTAGCAGTGAACATCTCTGCCAGTTCCACTTTGGGTCTGCCTATAGGACCTGGGGACACAGGAAGGGTACCAGATAACACAGTAGCTTCTGTTCTGTGGGCAAAACTTGTAAGTAAGTGGGATGAAACCACAAAACCTTTAGACAACCATCAGTTGCTATTTTCCTTCATACTTAACTATGACCAAGCCTTCAGATCACAGTGGGTGATGCGATTTGGACCTGGTGGTTCTCCACTCATTATGACCCATTTCCCAGGAAATCTGAGGGTTGGAGTTGGCCTGGGCAAACCTTCCTCTACAGAGGTGGCTGTAACACTGGTGAGGTGGGAAGTGTTTCGTCCTGGTCTTCCTCTGTCATACCAGCTTCAGTTCCGATATGCTCAGGCCATTTCTTGCGATGAGGAAGGAGTGATGCCAGCCATGGATGTGGGAATGGGAGCAAGGCCACCCCTGCAGAGGAGGTCTGTACAGGTAGCCCCATCACAGTTACAGAGAGGGGGACCAAGGGAGGATACGCTTATGAAGACTGAGGTTCATGAAGTAATTTTAAGAATATGAAACAGAACATCTCTAGAAGAAACAACTGACCAGCTGCTATTAGACACATGGTACAGCTCACCACCTGACGTCCCTGCATTAAGATACCAGCAGCTCTCTGAGGCTGATAGAGCAGTGATGACTTATACCTGCTGAAAGACTGGCACCTTTGTTTCATTTCGGGAGCAGCTCAGATTCAGAGATCAAAAACATTGCAAGACAAAGCCTGCATGTCCTTTTCTAGAGTGGTGCTGATATTTTTGATATTTTGCACTGATATCTGACTGAAGGTTTCTTGCCTAGTCCTATCGATATTATAAATGTTCTGCAAGAAATGTTCACCACTTTTGCCTCAAAAACATAGAAGTGGCCATAAATAGATAGCAAAGAAGGGATCCACCCTGAAGTCTGTTTCCCTAATATGTGCTAGAAATATTTGGGCAGTTTTGATGCAGTCCCATGGAGTTAAGTCATTATATGCTATTGACTTTGATGTAATAAATTTGGTATTATCTACTGTCACATTTTATGAAACTTCATACCCTGATTGACATAAACTGCTATAAAACCTCATATCTGAACTCAGATCAAAAGAGATTATGCACTAACTCAGACAGATGCTTTTTATTCAGTTCTTTCAGAAATGCCTGGAATTTCTACTGCAAGCCTTCTCGGGACTTTCCGCAGATAGCTGGTCATCCGCTGCGCAGCCTACAGATTTCCAGGAGTTGCTGCAGACCTTATGAGAGCTGGAAGAAAACTAATTTTCCATAGCTCAGGCCACATTTTTTCCCGGGGAACCCTGCATTCCACAGGTTTCACTGTCTGAATTTGATCTATGTGAAAGCCAAGCTTCTAAACATGTTCCCCATGAGAGATTTATTTTTTTGCTACCACAAATACTTTAAAGCAGGCATCACAGTAGAAAAATACTGGAAGAGGAGAAGTGTTAGAACAGACTATAGAAGGGCAAGGTAACAGTATCATAACTTCCCAAAGGCTGAAATACTCAGAGAAGTCTATATATGCTAGTCATTCATGAAGAAAGGAGCATTCATGCGAGGTAAGTGCCAATTTTTTTGCTGGAACCTGAAAACCCCTACCCCTAGTGACCACCAGCTACCCCTGGCTTCAAGGCTTCACAAGGTGTGACACTCCTCCTTACACCAGAAAAATCCACTGTGTCAGGAGAGTGGACATGGTGTTTCTGACCACACTGACAATTTTGACATTTCCTCACAATACCAAGTCACAGGAGGAGTTTCCCATGACCACAAGCAGCAAGTGCCCCGTATCATAAGCCTGGCACACGGAGTTATTTAGATCAAAAACGGATCTTGCCCTCCCCTCTCATACATACCAGTAAGACTGGGGTTGAGCACTGGGATTCTGAAGTGACCTTTTGTTTGACTTGTGCTCCTAAATCTCTACAGTCATTTGTAAAAGCCTGCTACCTCCATATCAGTGCTTACTGCAAGCGTTGGTAAGATTCAGCAGCAAGAAACTGCTAAATGTAAAATGACAGTGCAAGTCAGTGTCTTGTTTTCTGCGCAACGCGTGCCTCTGAACTTGCCTTGCTGCGGGAATTCTGCGTGCAAAGCTCGGCGGGAGCATTTCTGAGTGGTCCAAGAGCAACAGAAGGGCCTTCCATCTCCTTGGTGGCCCCTCAGCTGGACCAAGGCAAACACACAAGCCTGGAAGGATCCTCTTGCCAGACTAGTGTTACCCACCATGTCCACAAATACCCTTATCTCACTGACTGTGTCGGTAA